>NC_073694.1:34600373-34916031 GCF_029784165.1 Wyeomyia smithii
TAGTGGCCGCATCCAGGCGTGGGTAGCTACCATTGGTGTTTATCGAGAAAAACGTGAAAATCAACGCCGTGTACTATAAGTCTAAGGTTCTGGTTCTGACGTTCTTCAACATTACGGCGAATATAATCCCAGCGGGATGTTGGAAAAATTTGACAGTTTTTCTCGATGAAGCTTTATGGCCTTCCTGCGCAGAGCGAACATAAAATGAGCACTATGGACCAATTTTAGGAGGTCATTCCCAAGATCTGGGACGCGATACACATGGATCCGGTGCGTACCACGTGCGATTCTTTTAAAATTGTCTTAAAGCCCATCGTACAGTACAAAGGGGGAATGCTCCCAGCCAAAATGCCGTAAAAGTTTTCAATAAACATTGCGTCGAGCAAAATTGACTCAGAAAAGAATATCTTGTACTTTCATTCGTTTAACACATTTTCAATGTGTATTCGAACTTATTGATCACCCTGTAGGTTCGAGTCTCAACTTGGAGAAAACTGTTAGTTTCATTGAGATCATAGCGCTTCTGTCCTGTACACTAAATAATTGACAGCGAAGTCTGTGAACAATTAACAGAAGGTCGAGTTCTGAATCGGAATTTAGTACCAAGGTTTTGTATTTTGTTATGGGGTCATCCACAAATTACGTAAGGGTTTAGGGGGAGTGGGGGAGTTTTATCCAAATTCCTTACGAATGCTTACGAAGGGGAGAGGGGGATTCAAGAGAATCTTACGTAAGATTGAAAAATTTTAAAAATAGGTGAAAAAAAAAGTTTACAAAACTAAAAAAAATAAAATTAGTTGAATTATTCATCCCTGCGATCTTAACAGTTGAATCTTGGGAAAGCAGTGAATTCGCCGTCGCTGGGTGATTGCGTGCTTTACTTCATTTCTACCTAATTTTGAACTTTGTTTACTTTAACATAGTATTACCTGTATTAACTGTATTAACTTGTTTTGTTTTATCCTCTACGAATATGCTATGTGTAAAAAAATGTTTTACCTTCGTAAATATTTTTTTTCCCTTAAAAGACAATCTTACGTAAGATTCGTTGGAGGAAAAGGGTAATGCAAAATCTTACTAAGCTTTAGTATGGGGGGAGGGGGGGTCGAAATTTTCGAAAAAAGTCCTTACATAATTAATGGATGACGCCTTTGTCAAATTGCGGTAACCCAAAATTTTAATGTATCATTCTCGTGTGTTTTTCTATGTTATTTTTGGTAATATTTTTGCACTTTTTATATTTTTCACCATTTTGTGCATCATTGTAACATTTTTGTATGATTTTTATATAATTCCCCTTATTATCATCTCTTTATCGTTATCGAGTCATTTTTGTTGCTTTTTTTTGCATAAATTTCAGACATTTTTGTGTTATTTGTTTTATTATTACAATGTTTTTGTAATTTCAACGTCATCTTTAAATATCTGTTCATTTTTGTGTTAGTTTTGTGCTGGTTTTGTTTCATTGCTGTGACATTTTCATTTATGTATTATTTTCTGTGTAATTTTTGAATATTCGAATTATGATTTCCTATTTTTGTAGTATTTTTGTATCAATTTTGTGTCATAAGCTGTTTTTTTTACAGTATTTATGCTATTGAATATTGTGTTTTTTATATGATATTTGTTTCATTTTTGTAAAATTTTTTACTGTTTTATTCTTGTATCAGTCACATTCATTTTAAAGCCATTTTGGTTATTTTTGTGTTAATATTGTTTAATTTTCATTATTATATCAGTTTTGTGTTCTAGTATCTTTTTGAATCGTTTTATTCTATTAATACTGTACACTACATGTGTTTTTCGACCATTTTCGTGCCATTTCAATTTGGTATTAAGTATGAGTTATGTCATTCTAAGTACACTAAAGTCGCTTTTTACGCGGGGGATACGTGCTGCGTAAAAAAAAAACCGCGTAAAAAATCGCGTAAATTCCGGAATCAGCGTAAAAAAACGCGTAAATTCCGGAATCCGCGTAAAAAACCAGCGTTAATTCTGCATTCCGAGTGAAGGGAAACCGAAATCCGCGCAAAAAAAATACCGCGTAAATTCCGGAATCCGCGTGAAAAATATGCGTAAATTTCGAAATCCGCGTAAAAAAAACCCGCGTAAAAAACCGCGTGAAAAGTGACCTTAGTGTACTTCATTGATCATGACCACTATATTACAGAAATATGTTCCGACCATAAATTCGAAACCGGTTGACCAATAGTGGTTGTCCTCATCGGCGACTAAAAACCATAATACCTCGCTCTTGAAGGTTTTTCAGTAAGAAATGGTTGAAAAAACGACGAGAAAACTTCTAAAAACGAACTACCTAAACAGAACGGGGCATTGTTGTTACAATTTTGAACAACCCCGAAACTCCCAATGACCTGGAAGACAAAAGTACATTATAGAAATACAGAAGACAAAAAATACTCCGGATAATCGAGCCATTTTCTCCGGATAATCGAACCCCGGATAATCGGGCCCCCGGATAATCGAGTCTCCGGATAATCGAGTCCGACCTGTATTTCATTTTTGTTTCAGATTTTTCAGTAATTTTAATACAGTCATACCTCGATATAAGGCAACTTTATTTTTATTTTCTTTATTTTTTTTTATCGAGTTACGTTATATCGAAGCAAAGAAATTTTTTTCAATATGCAAGAATGGTAATGGTTACTCAAATCCATTCCATAACCTATCAGTATTTTTTAACCTTTCTTATGTCCATTTCAAAATATTTTCAGAAGCAAAAAAAAAAATTTTTCCATTGATACAAGAGGTCACTCAAAGATGCGTGAAAACCTATTTCCCATCACCTATCAGTATTTTCAAACCATTCTTATGCTCATTTAGGACAATTTTCAACAAGCAAAAAAAATTTTTTTTAATTGATGCAAGACTGTGAACTGTTACTGAAGGATGCGTGGAAACCTATTTTTCATCACCTATTAGTATTTTAAAGCCTTCCTTATGCCCATTTCGGACAATTTTCGCATTGGTTTCATTGGTTTCAAAACTTACTACAAACATTTTTTTGAAGCAATTCATAGCCCAAAAACAGTTGCTGTATCATTTATTTTTAATTTCAATACATTTTAAAAAGCTACGTTATATCGAGGTAAAAGTTACGTTATATCGAGTTATGTTATATCGAGGTTGCCTTATATCGAGGTTGCCTTATATCGAGGTATTACTGTATTGTTTGTGATAGTTTTGATCTTTTATGTCCAGTTATTATTATATACAATTCCACAATTCCACAATTACTATTCATGAGTTACATACAATTACGTATTACCTTGAGATGAATAAACCCTTTCTCAGTTAGGACGTCACCTAACATTAAGACTAAAAATCATCTTCAGAACTTATTTTTTCTCATCAAACACCAATTTGACTAGATTATTGCAGCATAAAGCATATTGTATCTTAAATTAAAGTAAGATTTCTGTCTGATTCATTTTAGTAACGTGAGAAGCTCTTGGCTTCTGAGAAAAAGGAATTTATTGTGTTCGTTTTGAACTTGGAGAAATCTTCTATTTCCTTTTACAGAAATGCTTTTATAGTCATAAAACAGAGATTTTTCACATCCTGATGATAAGCCAAGTGGATCAGAAATGAAAGAGTTATATGTGATTGGGGCCATCATGTTTCCGTTTCAGGTAAAGCTGTTAGTTGTATGTACCTAGTGCTATGAAACGTCGAATCAAAAACTTTTTGCCAAAAGAGTTTTTTTTGTTCCTAACTTGATTCCCAAAAACAGGTTTGAAATCCTGCTCTTTGTTTCTATTTAATAACCTATGAATATAAATCAAATATCAACCGTAATCAGCTGCTGTGAAGCATGAATCCGTTGACGTCACTGAAGATGCGGATAATAAGAAGAAGAAAAAGGTCGCACTTGGCTGCTTTATGCACCCATCGCTACGGAGCACGCGCCACTCTAGGCAAGGTCTCAAGGTCAAGGACAGAGTAGATACTCTGGTTCTTCTTCCCTGCTCTACTGTCAGCTGATGTTGGCCCTCAACAGCCAATGTTTAATGTACGTAGTAGCGTGCTTTAAAACTGTCGCCAGCCGATCCGGAGCTGCTGCTGCAGCTTGCCATTGCAGTGCACAACCAGTCAAAACCGTGTTCCTTCAGGTTGACCTATTTGAAAGTTTCTCTTTCGTTGTGTGTACTCTTTTTTCCAGTGGAATGTAATTCACCACCTCGTGCGTCACCCGAGACGGATTGGAATGCTCCAGGGTACAAGTAAAGTGAGAGTCTCTCCACTCGACAGTCGCGGCAAAGTGTTACTACCAGACGCTGAATTTTTCGCTACTTCAGCAGAACTGAAGTTTTTGGTTGTTTACTTATCCACCTTCCACCAATTACGAAAGGTGCGAAAAGTGAATGTTTCTGCGAGAGTCAAGTTTTTCGCTCTACTCACTTAGCGGGAAGGTTAAGCTCGAGTTCGCAGAATTTCATCTCTACCGAATTGTTAGATGTGCTAATTTTAACCTGTCCGCAACATTTGCATTTCTTTTGTTTTGCTTCACGGGCAGCATAACAATCAATTCGGGCGGAAACTTGTTTTTGCCTCCGGGCGACGGGACTGGATTTCTAAATGAAACAATTTCCGAAGCCGAAACTGTCTCGTGCGAAGCAAAACAAAGCCAGAAAGGCAGGCGCAAAAGAAAATCGAGGTGATCCCATTTCCGCGTCACTCCCAAGCAAGCGAACCAGGTGGCGTGGTGCGCTAATTTCACCCCGCGTTGTCACTCACCTGCACCCGTTGCACCATCAACGACGCAACCGAACCAACCCTGACAGACAAACGGTGCAGAGAACTGAATGAAATTCCACGCGATGCAAACTCTAGGCCTGGTAAAATGCTAAATATGGTAAATCCGTAGCACTCACCGTCTTCGTCACTTTGTCAACTAGTTTACTAGCACTGTAACAAATGGGCGCTGATCGATGTTGCGATGCGCGGTAATTATGCGTTAGAAAGTTATGGAACACTGATTCACCCGGAGTTGTGTCGGGGGACCCAGCAGAACGTGTTTTATTCGCTATGCTTACTAATTCCGCGATCGCCATCTGTCTGTCGGTCATTCGACCATAAGTACGAACGGACGGACGGACAGCTGATCGACTAAAAATAGCTTTTCTTTTTTCTTCTCGCGGAAGCGGTGTTAGTCTAAGAGGAGAATTTATGTCATGACTTGATTAAAGTGCTGACGAGGTGGGGAATTTCCGGTTAACATGAAAAATTCCTATCGCATGATCTTCAAATTTCTTCTTTGAAACAAATAGAATCAATTTGCCTAACAGTTAGCTGTTTGCTTCACAGCTGTCTGGTGGTTTAATTCCAATTATGATGTTGGATTGTTCATATCTCAGTTGGTTCAACTTAACAACCTCAATTGCGTTAAGCTTCTGTACCAGCTGATAGCTCCCACATGAAACCGATTATGCTTCCATGCAAATCACAGTTTTCGTTTTAGAGGTTTTTTGAAGTAGAATACTTCTCTCAGGAAGTTGGGCTACATAGGGATGTAAAATAAAAATCTAAAACCGAAAAAAGTGAAAAATATGTCCAATTTCAAATGCTAATAAATCGGTTAGTTTTCGATGGATTTCCTTCGTTCTTTCAGCAATAGATTGGAAAATCTTCTAAGATTCTACCCAAATGCAGATAATTGTAATTTTATTTTTCAAACTATTGTACAAGTGAAAATAGTCAAGCCTTGTCAAAACGAAAACTTCGACCTCTGATTGGTCGTTATATGATTGCTTCCCAAGCACGGTCGACAGAATCATAGACCTTGCCATTTGAAATGTGCTGTTTGGCCTATATAAAAGCCTGTTTCACCCGAAGCCGCTCATTATAATTCTAGACTGCGACAACAGCAGTCCTCCCTTAGCAGTAGCAGTGCAGTGCAGTGGATACAGCAGCAGTAGCAGTGCAACGGATATAGGCCACAGCTGTGTTATGGCAACGGATTGCTGAGCGCGTCTCAGCATCGATAGCAGGACCAGGTGATGCGGGACAGCGGATACCAATGGCAACGGAAGCGTCCACTACTGTGGCAACGGGGATAGCGCAGCGGTTGACGTTGGTCTCAGCATCAATATAAGCAGGGCCAGCTGATGCAGTGTGGCATTTTAGTGAAATGCTGTCTCTGAGCGATTGCAGGCACACCAGCAAATGCATCCATTAAAAAAGAACATTCTGGAAAGCTTTTGAGTGATTATCTTCCCTCAAGGAATACTTTATTCGCACTGCCAGTGATAACGCAAAGATGTGATCGGCATCTTATCAAACATTGAATTAAACAACAAATTGTCCTTTTCAGGATGAAATAAAAACCTAATTGAAGAGTTAATATTTTCTCCTAAATCAATTTACACTTTCAAGAAATTTGAAACAGGTATATACATATTTGACTTCATCTCCGTGTCTCAGAACGTACTGAATTATCTTTTCCTTCAGTCATGAGCACAACATCTGAAAAGCTTTCATTATCAGCATAAAAATTAATTTTTCACATAATTAAAATTCAAAAATTATCAAGTCCAAATCATGACAAGCAACTATATTATTGAGAATGGTCAATCCTTGTTGATGCGCGAAATTTGACTGATCTGATTAGTCGTTAATATGATTGCTTCCCAAGCACGGTCGACAGAATCATAGACCTTGGCATTTTAAATTTGCTATTTGTCTGTATAAGAGTAAGGATGGGAATAATCGACTGAAATGGCTATCGATAGTTATCGATGATTGCCTACTACTATCGATAGGTTTTTCATCCTTATATCAGAGCCTGTTTCTGTCGAAGCCGCTCATCAGGGACGAATGACCGTTTGGGTTAAAGTCCCTTCAAAAGAAATCAACATCAACAGCAACGAAGCCGCTCATAATAGTTCTAGACAGCGACAACAGCATTCTTTCCTTAGCAGCAGCAGTAGCAGTGCAGTGGATACCAGGCGGATAGCGGCCACAGCTGTGGCATAGCAATGGATAGTGCACTAGTTGCAGCGAATCTCAACATCGATAGCAGCTGGGCCAGTTGATGCAGGGACAGCGGATACCAACACCAGCGTGTAGCGGCCAAAACATTGGCATGGCTACGAATAGCGTAGCAGTTGCAGCGGGTTTAGCATCGATAGCAGCTGATGCAGTGAAGCACTTTAGTGGAATGCAGTCTCTGTGCGATAGCGGGCACTAGTAAATGCATTCAATAAAAGTTGACTCATTTTGACAACACATGAGCCGTCTAGTTTTTAGTTTTAAATCAGCTTTTCACTGTTTATTTTATCACAAGGAATACTTTAATCGCACTGTCAGTGATAACGCCAAGATGTGATCGGTATCTTATCCGAAATTGAATTGAACAACAAATTAAAAAATGACTGACACGCAAGCAGCCGGGTTTCTTTCTTGTAAAAGTATTCTACTTCATCCTTGCGGTCATGGCTTTGCACACAACCCTCCTGTGATTTTTTTTATTTAAATAAGTTTTAGAACTATTTTTTTTAATATCGTACACAGCTGTACGATAGATGATTGTATAATTTATTCTACAGATGCAGTTCAATGACGAACCATTTGAAGCAAACTTTAGAAAAAAAATCAAAAATGATGTTTCTATCCGATCTTTGCCGGCACATATCTTAATACTCAATATTCGTGAAAATAGAAGCACACGGATCGATTGAGAGATGAAGAATAATAATAATTAAGAACAACGTTTCCATTCCGCGTCGAACACTCGACAGAAACGGACGTGCAAAGTGGTCGTTCTATTACAATCCGGTCCATGTGTACGAATAGCCAAACAAAAGAGTGTGTTATTCGCGCTAAAGGCCAATTAGATTGTGAGTTGTGTCGATACGTTCTGTACCCGGCTCGCAACTTTGGCTGTATTGGTGCAAAATACCAGCTGCAGTTTTGATCTGTGCACAGTGAATAGATCTTTCTAATTCAAGGCCATCATTTGACAGTCGAGTCGGTCGCTGTGCCGAGTGATCTCACACCCGGCTCACTGCTGGTGGCTGTATTGGTGCTGCTGTACTGGTGCTGCTGGCTGCTTTGGGTGCAGCTTCGAACGATCGGACAACCACTGCTGGAAGGAAGAAGTGAATAGGTACGTGTTCTTGTCGGCGCTAGTGCGCTACATTTAGCGCGATGGATATAGATCCCTTGCTCCCGTGCCACCATCCCCGAACCCCCTTGACCCTGACCCTGTTCATTCTCCAGTCCCCCCTCGCCCCAGGCTTTACCCGGACGGATCTCAACAGGGCAGCTATACCGTTTATTTTCGTCCCAAGGCAGGAGTGAATTCAAAGCGATTAAACATACTGCAAATTTCTAAAGACCGCTCTGAGCTCTTCACACGCGAGTATCGCGTTTACATACCCGCACGAGACGTGAAGATCGACGGTGTCATAACCGATTCGAGTCTGTCTGTCGAGTGTATCCTAAAAAGCGCAACCGGTTGCTTCAAAAATACCGAAACACAGGCGAAGATTTTGGATTGTAAGCAATTGCGGTCCATGTCTCTCGTCGGCGGTAAAAAAGTTTACACTCCGGCAGACTCGTTTCGCGTTACGTTTGCCGGATCTGCATTCCCTAGCCACGTCTCGATCGATCGGGTTCGTCTGCCTGTGCGATTGTATGTACCCCGTGTTATGAATTGCACCAATTGCAAGCAGTTAGGCCACACAGCCGCCTACTGCTGCAATAAGGCACGATGTAGCAAGTGTGGGGAGACTCATGCGGAAGATTCTTGCAGTGTTAATACTGAAAAATGTATTCACTGTGGGGAAAACCAGCATGAGCTCTCCACATGCCCGGTGTACATGCAGCGCAGAGATAAAATCAAGCGGTCACTTAAGGAGCGTTCAAAGCGTTCTTATGCTGAGATGCTGAAGAAGACCGTGACCACTTCTACCATAACATCGAACCCCTTTGATCTGTTGTCCTCTGATGGAACCGATTCTGACGATTCATCAGCGGGAACATCTTATGCCAATCCTGGGGAGTCTAGGAAGAGGAAAAATGTTTCTTCTCCTAAACTTCCCCGTAAAGGTCCTAAGATTTCCCAAAGTGTAATGAAAAGTACGAACAAACCAAACAGTGCTGCGGAAAAACCGAAGCAAACTCCTCCTGGGCTTGCAAATTTAACGTCCCAGAAGAAGTTCCCAGCACTGCCAGGAACATCTAAAACCCCAGTTGTTCCTTTTGCACATCCAGTTGATGAAACAAACTCTGGATTAGTGAAATTTTCTGACATTGTGGACTGGATTTTCGAAAATTTCAATGTACCCGATTCAATTAAAATTTTTCTTACAGCATTCCTCCCAACAGTTAGATCATTTTTGAAGCAGTTGACTGCCCAATGGCCCCTCCTTGCAGCGATTGTATCCTTCGATGCCTAATTCAACTGCGTATATGAAGGATTCTATCTCTGTCTTACAGTGGAATTGTAGAAGTATTTTACCAAAAATTGATTCGTTTAAAGTTTTGATAAATGAAAACAAATGCGATGCATTTTCCCTTTGTGAAACTTGGCTTACTTCAAATATTGATCTCAACTTCCATGATTTTAATATTATTCGCCTTGATCGAGACACCCCATATGGAGGAGTACTTTTAGGGATTAAAAAGTGCTATTCTTTCTATCGTATTAACCTCCCCTCGATTCCAGGCATCGAAGTTGTCGCATGTCAAATGACAATACAAGGTAAAGAGCTTTGTATTGCCTCAATATATATTCCTCCCAGAGCACAGGTTGGGCAACGGCAGCTCTTTGATTTAATAGAACTTCTCCCCTCGCCACGTTGGATTTTGGGAGACTTCAACTCTCATGGTGTGGCTTGGGGATCCCCTTACAATGATAACCGCTCCTCTTTAATCTATAACCTTTGCGATGACTTCGACATGACTATTTTAAACAACGGTGAAATGACACGTATCCCGAAACCTCCAGCGCGCCCAAGCGCTCTGGATCTATCCTTATGTTCGACGTCGCTACGGTTGGATTGCACATGGAAGGTAATCCTCGATCCTCACGGTAGCGACCATCTGCCTATTCTTATTTCAATTACAAACGGGTCAACTCGCATGCGACCAATTGACATTCCGTATGACCTCACACGGAATGTCGATTGGAAGTTATACGAGGAAATGATTTCAAAAGCGGTCGAGTCGTTTCAACATCACCCACCACTTGAAGAATACAACCTCCTCGCGGGCTTAATCCTCGACGCCGCGTTGCAAGCCCAAACGAAGAAATATCCCGGCGTAACGATCAAAGAGCGGCCTCCAACTCCGTGGTGGGACAAAGAGTGCTCCGATGTCTACACGCAAAGATCCGACGCGTTTTTGGCCTTCCAGAAGGGAGGTATACCCGACGACTATATACGGTATTCGGAGCTTAATACCAAGCTTAAAAGCCTGGCTAAAGCAAAGAAACGCGGATATTGGCGTCGGTTCGTGAACGAGACGTCGAGGGAGACATCGATGAGCACTCTTTGGAACACAGCCCGAAGAATGCGGAATCGCGTAACGGTCAACGAAAGCGAGGAGTCTTCAAGTCGGTGGATATTTGATTTTGCCAGGAAAGTATGTCCGGACTCTGTTCCTGAGCAAAACATTGTTCGCGATGCGTCTCCGGGCCACGACGCGATAGAATCACCTTTTACGATGGCAGAATTTTCAGTTGCCCTTCTGTCCTGTAACAATAACGCGCCTGGGTTAGATAGAATCAAATTCAACTTGTTGAAGAATCTACCCGGCAATGCCAAGAGGCGCTTGTTGAACTTGTTCAATAAGCTCCTGGAGCAAAACATTGTACCGCAGGATTGGAGGCAAGTGAAGGTGATCGCCATCCAAAAACCAGGGAAACCAGCTTCTGATCACAACTCTTATAGGCCGATTGCAATGCTATCCTGTATCCGGAAATTGATGGAAAAAATGATACTCCGTCGTTTAGACCATTTGGTCGAATCAAATGGTCTACTATCAGATACTCAATTTGGCTTCCGCCGTGCCAAAGAGACGAATGATTGTCTTGCGTTGCTTTCAACAGATATTCAGCTGGCGTATACTCGCAAAGAACAAATGGCGTCTGCGTTCTTGGACATTAAGGGGGCTTTTGATTCCGTTTCTTTTGACATTCTTTCGGGTAAACTTCACCGACAAGGATTTTCTCCAATTTTGAACAATTTTTTGCACAATTTGCTGTCCGAAAAGCACATGCATTTTACGCACGGCGATTTGGCAACTTTTCGCATTAGCTACATGGGTCTTCCCCAGGGCTCATGTTTAAGCCCCCTTCTTTACAATTTTTATGTAAATGACATCGACGAATGTCTGGCAAATTCATGCACGATAAGACAACTTGCAGACGACAGTGTAATCTCTGTTACAGGAGCCAAAGCTGCCGATTAGCAAGGACCATTGCAAGATACCTTGGACAATTTGTCTGCTTGGGCTTTACAGCTAGGTATCGAATTCTCTCCGGAGAAGACTGAGATAGTAGTTTTTTTTAGGAAGCATGAACCTGCTCAGCTTCAAACACAATTAATGGGTAAAACGATTTCTCAGGTTTTGGTACACAAATATCTTGGTGTCTGGTTCGACTCTAAAGGCACCTGGGGTTGTCACGTGAGGTATCTGATGAAAAAATGTCAACAAAGAGTGAATTTTCTTCGTACAATAACCGGACAATGGTGGGGTGCCCACCCAGGAGACCTTATAAGGCTTTACCAAACAACGATACTGTCTGTTATTGAGTACGGGTGTTTCTGCTTCCGCTCCGCAGCAAACACACATTTGATCAAACTGGAGCGAATACAATATCGTTGTTTGCGTATCGCCTCGGGTTGCATGCAATCGACCCATACGATGAGTTTGGAGATCTTAGCTGGAGTACTACCATTGAAAAACCGCTTCTGGAGCCTGTCTTCTCGTATTCTAATCAAATGTGAGGTCTTGAACCGTCCCGTGATTGAAAATTTTGAAAGGTTAATCGAACTTAATTCTCAAACCCGTTTTATGACATTGTATTTCAATCACATGTCCAAAAATATTAACCCTTCTTCGAATATTCCAAATCGTGTCGACTTATCAAATACTTCTGATTCTACTGTGTTTTTCGATACATCCATGATAGAAGAAACTCGTGGAATCCCGGATCATTTACGCGTGCAGCAGATCCCTAAAATTTTTTCCAATAAATATCGAAACATCAACTGCGACAATATGTACTACACTGACGGATCACTTCTTGATGGGTCCACTGGCTTCGGTATCTTCAATAACAATTTAACCGTCTCCCATAAGCTCGATAATCCTGCTTCTGTTTACGTCGCAGAATTAGCTGCAATTCAGTACACCCTAGGGATTATCGAAAAAATGCCCACGGACCATTATTTCATCTTTACGGACAGCCTTAGTTCCATTGAGGCTCTCCGATCGATGAAAGATGTTAAGCACTCTCCGTATTTCCTGGGGAAAATACGGGAACATTTGAGTGCTTTATCCGAAAAATCTACTCAGATTACCTTAGCGTGGGTCTCACTGCTCGATATCGGGTAATGAGAAAGCGGACTCTTTGGCTAAGGTGGGCGCAACAAACGGTGATATTTATGAAAGACCAATTGCCTTTAATGAATTTTTTGCATTTGTACGTCAGAATACGATCATCAGTTGGCTTGGACCAAGGGGGAACTGGGAAGGTGGTTACATTCCATAATCCCCAAGGTATCGACGAACCCGTGGTTCAAGGGGTTGGATGTAAGTCGGGATCTCATTTGCGTGATGTCCCGGCTTATGTCCAATCACTATAGATTTGACGCGCATCTCCGTCGTGTTGGGCTCGGGGAAAGTGGTATCTGTGCCTGTAGTGAAGGTTATCACGACATAGAGCACTTTGTTTGGTCATGCCCTGTACACCGCGACGCCAGGTCTAGATTAATAGCTTCCCTGCAGGCCGAAGGTAGGCAGCCGGCTGTTCCTGTTCGTGATGTCTTGGCGAGCCGTGACCTATCCTACATGTCCCTTATATACGTTTTCCTGAAATCCATCCACGCCCCAGTTTAGTCCTATTCCCTTCCGCCTACATCCAACCAAACGACAAGAACACGTTGAGACCCCGGATCCGGAAACAGCAATCAGACCAGCACGATACTCTCAAGGCCCGATGGAAACAACCCAATATGCCAGTCCGTAATATCTTGGCCCAGCAGCGGAACAAATTTAATGTGCTGCTTACCTATGGCAATGAAAACCATCAAACAGCAAACCTGTGCTTTTAATGCAAAATATTCTAGCTTTAAGTTAGATTTAGTTTCAGCTCGTAGTCGGCAGCAAGGATAAAAAATTTACTTTTAGTTATTAAGATACTTTAGAAAGTAAGCTACCAGATATAATTGGCACCGTTAAACATTGAATTGTATTTGTGCCGTGTCAAATAAACTATAGATGAAGAAAAAAAAAGAACGTTTTGCATCTGCGTAACGCCACGCTTCAATGCTTCGAATAATCAGATTACAAGGTTCTCAATATTGTTTCTTGGAGATTTTCATTTCTTCAAACGTTGCGTATTTCAAAGTAACGAACAAAAATGCATCTGTATTTACATCGGATTGCTCGCAATCATAAAGTATCTGATTGGGTAATTAAATGTTGTTATATGTGTTGCATTCACTCTCCATACCCGCAATCACTCGATCTGTTGAACATTAGTATTCACCTATTTTCCCCATTAAAGTACGGTCAATCTGCATGACAATAAGGAAACCATGTAAATCTAAAAGCGGCAAAGGTTCCCATTTGCAACTTTTACTTTTAAATTTTTTTTTGTTATCGTTACTTTCTGCTTACTTCCAATCACGCCGCTTCACGCCACTCGAAAATATCTCACTTCGAGTGAGCTTATTAGCGCTTGCGTGATTTGATCTTCACACATTGGCCTTCTCCACCAGGGGGGAAGGGCGATAAAGAATTACTTCAACAATCGATTTAGTGTAAAGCTTTTCTACCACCCCACGATAAACTGCTGGCCGCTATCCGACATGCCTTGCTGTGGGACGCGCGCACATTAGTGCACCATCGCCAATTAAAGCCCAACAACAACATTCAATCCATGCAAAACGTTAATTTTGCAAGCATTCTTATAGATGATTTCGTAACGTGCAATCACAACCTACTAGCAGTAAGACTTTGTGGCACCGCACGTAAGAAAAACCTCAAACGTGACCGATTCGTTCCGTTTTCACGTAGGTTTTTATTTTTCGAACTTCACGCGTAACACGGCGGAAAGTGAAAGCACTCTTCTTTTCGACCTTCGGGTGAGCGCGCGCGCGCCAGAATCGGCTGGGTGGAAATTCGAAAACTGTTTCCATTCAAAACAAAGTTAATCCAATTGGTACCTATTGTGCTGCGGAGGTTACGTATTGCACTTACATGCCGTCATAGCACAGGTTTACTCTCTGGAACGAGAATGGCTTAGAGGCAATTTTGGGTGGAAGACAACAAAACGTTATACTAACTTCACGCTTCGGTGGCTCCAACCGTTCCTCGTTTTCAGCAGCTGGTGGAGGAAAAAATGAGGCTTCCGTTGTGGGAGATAGGCATGATGCGATGTTTGGCACCGGCGGCGGTGAGTGATTAAATGATTAAACCCGTGAGCATGCGTAACATACCTGTGCTGTATTTCGTCACATTATGCTCTATGCATTGTTGTTGGTAAATTGAGTTGAAAATGTTAGCGGTGCTAATGGCGGCTGGTCCTGGGTTAGCGCGTTGTGAACCGAAAGTGTGACTTAATAATCGCATGATGATGCGTATGCCTTGTGGCCGTGCGCATGACACGGCTTAGGGGGTTCTAACCCTCATAAAGTAACCCCCATAAAACGAATGTGCAATTTCAATTTAAATAACTACAATGGGAGCTGATTAATCAAAGAAATCGGTCGGAAAATTTATGCAGTTGATTCGATGCGAACTATAAGCTTTGCAAAACTTTGTTAACAAAATAGTTTATTAAAACAGATATAAGACCAAAATTTGAATAACCATGTAATGAACATTTGAAAACAATAGGAACAAAATAAAACCCCATTAACATATCAAAACTGGTGCCAACAATCAGAAAGTCAGCATTCATCAGAATGCTAGCGGTCAGACCAATCAATCATTTCCAGTTTTGAAATTCACCGGAATGCTAGCAGTCAGAATCAATCATTTAAAAAAAAATGCATCACAAAGACTGTCTGTCTGATCCACATAGACTCGGAAACTAATGAATCAATCGACGAAAAGATATGTATGCTGGAATTTTCGGAGTCCGGAGAGGTTCTTATGGAAAAGATGGGTCCCCTGCAAATGAAACACAAATTTCTGCATAACTCAAGAACTAATCAAACAAATAGAACCAAATATGGCATGTTAAGGTTTTTGAGAGCAAGAAATGTTTCTTTGATGGTTTGACACTCCTCCATAGTCTGGAAGAAGAAGGAAGGGGCTTCCGTGCAAATGAAACAGATATTTCAACCATTTTTTTTCGAAAACAGTCTAAAAAGATCGAGTTTAAGCACAGAAGCCAAATATCCACTACAGACGAGATTTTTGAATTCAAAATGAAAACTTATGGTTTTTGAAAGACAGTCGAAATTGACCGAATACCACCCAACATTGGTATTTCTGGAACCAGAATGATGCCCAGATGCCGTAAATGGACTCCACAACCCATTGGCGACTTCCAGATTCTGGAAAAAAGCCGAGAATGTTCAAGTTCTGATGATGGTGCTGTACAGAATCCCTTTATAAAGCAGTGGCAACTATATTGCCACCAACGAAATATTTTTTTTGCTGTACCAAGAATATTGTTCAAAAGTTTTGCTTGAACAAGGCCTCCTAAGGGTATCTTGCAACACTCCAAGTTTTCTAAAACTACTAGAAGTGTGCAATGTTGACTAGGGGTATTATTTTTTTTACATTTTATTTAAGTTTTACTGAACTTGTGTCGGTTCCTAGCGCAGTTTCCTTGGCCTTATAAAGGGTCTATCCGATTTTAGATTCTCCATGCATTCGTAGACTCAAAAAAAAAATCGCAAAATCACTTTGGACGTATGTGGAATCAATTGAGAATATTTAGAATGATTTAAATAAAGAAAAAACGGGCGGAGCGAAGTTTACCGGGTCAACTAGTAGTTCATGCATAGCGCAAATGATTCAGTTTTTTTTTTCAAGAAAAAAAGTAAAAATATGAAAAAGATTCCAAACCTTGAGGTCGAAATAGTTTGAAATGCTTTTAGAGATCAAAACATACAAAAAATATAATGTTTTTCCAGTTTATTGTGAACATTACTTAAAAACAAAACTATCTACCTGGAGAAGAAACGCAACTTTTTTATTCCATCACATTCCCATTTTTCAGTAACTTCCAAGAACGTACACGTTGTAAAAAATAAAATTCATATTCCAGAAATGGTGAAATTCAGTTTTGAAATCGTTTTAATCATTGTGCTGCTCTGAAACAGTGATTCTCATGTGTTCTAATGGGTATCAGTGGAATAAACGTTCGTTATTTTTATGTTTTTAGAGTTAGGATGTTCTACCATTTTTTTCTCCTTAAAAAAAATTAAATGATGATAATTATCAATAGTAAGCTACTATATTATGAAACATTTTAAATGACACTAATATCTTTCACATTGGTTCAGACATATCAGTAACACTTTTAATTGGTACATAATACTCAACGTTTTTTTTTCCCATTTTCAACTCTCTGTTAAAGAGAGAAAAAAGTGAGAGAGAAAAAAAATTAAACAAAAGAAGAAATATATGAAGAAAGAAAGCAAGAAAAAGAAAAAGAGACGCAGGGAAAGTCAAAGGCATCAAAAAAGTGAGGCGAAGAAAGAGAGAGAACGAGAGAAATGGAAAGAAAAAAAAGGAGAAGTGATAGAGTTCTGATTGAGAGTGCGATTTTTTTTAAACTAACTGCCAAAAAATGATGCCCAAAATACCTTATATATTACTATAAACAAGTAAGGAAAGAAAAGAAAGAGCAGTACGAGAAAGAGAGGGAGAAGAAGAAAGAGATAGAAATTGAAAAAAGAAAAAAATAGAGGAGTGGAGGGAAGATAGAGAGAGAGAGTGAGAGAAAGGAAGTTAAAGAGAAAAAGAGAGAGAGGTATGTATAGAGAGAGATAGAGAGTGCTGGAAAGAGAGCTTTGGAAGGAAAGATCAAGAAAGAGCGCTGAAGACAGAGTAAGCAAACGAAAGATAGAATGAGAGAGAGTGAGATTCGAGAGTGAGAGAGATAGAGACAGTGAGAAAGAGTGAGAGAAAGAGTGAGAGAGAGTGAGAGAGAGACTGAGAGAGGGAAGCTGAGAAAGAGAGACTGAGAGAGAGAGAGAGACTGAGAACGAGAGAGAGAGAGAGACTGAGAAAGAGAGAGAGAGAGTGTGTGAGAGAGAGAGTGAGTGTGTGAGAGAGAGAAAGAGTGAGAGAGAGAGTGAGTGAAGGAGAGAGAGAGAGAGAAAGAGAGAGAGGGGGGGGAACATCCTGATTGGCTCCAATTACACTGGTCGTTAAAGCGAATTGCTGCAGTTCAAGTGCGTTCGGGGAATTGAGATGCTTCGGTACGAGGTTGACTTCCTTGGTCTCGTACCACTCCAGCACATTTTTCGAATGATGATACTAAATCCGGCCAGGAATTTGTAGCACCATTGCGTGACCTCAGAAGTGGAAGCAAATTTTGGAGGCATTCCTTCAAGTATACCTGCCCATTGACAGTTCCGGTTGTGACGAATGGGTGCTCCGCTTTCCATACCGAAAAGCTGCCGGAAGTCTGCTTTTACATATGTCTCGTCATTCATATCGAGGCAGTGATTTGGCCCAAAAAATTGACCTATACAGAAAGGGGAGTTCGTAGCATCAATGTTGGTTTGACAAACGGATGGTCATGAGTTCGAATCTTAGTAGAATTTGACCGGTGTCAAAGGGACTTTCATGGGTTTATTCTCAAACCCCCTTCCACCCCTTTACTTTGACTCTTCTTTCACGCTGAATTTGAGGAAAAGTCAAACATTTGAATAAAGTAATTGCCGATACTTTGCAGGGTAACTAAACGAGGCTCAGACTCAGTAAAGAAGAACAGTAGAGTCTACAAAAATAGGTGTGTAAAAAAAGGTAGAAGTAAAAAAATCCGTCACTGACCATGGTGATGAAAAGAACCTTCCTTTCTCGTTAGAGATGCAGAGATAACTATCTGAGAGGAGCGACCACGAAATGAGCGATCTTCAAGTTAAAAAAATTTGGGATCCTTTACTCAAAAGCGTTCAAAGTTGTGATTTTTTGTTTCTCGAAAATCTACCAAGCTCAACATTAAAATAAATTTTATAGTGGTTTGGCAGTAAAAATACTCATACTTATTTGCCTATTTGACATCTTATACTTGGTGTACCACAGATAGCTTTTTTTTCTTGTTTAGCATATGAAACATGATATTTTAATACATTATTTTTCGGTAGGGTGGTTTCAAATAAAATATCTGGTCATTTAATTGAACAAAGTATTCAAACTCAAAGAGGAAGGTGGCAGTATATATGTCAATTTTCAAGAACTATTGTTTAAAATGGTGTGCTTTTGAAATGATTCAATATTGTAGTTACATCAATTAGATACAGTCGAATTCCTTAATGGCGCAATCGCGAAAGACTGTCGTTTTAGCGAAATGTCGCAAAAATACGAAGAATTTTTGTGTATGTAGAACAGAAGGTACCGCTGAGAATGTAATAGATTTAGCAATGTCGTTATAGAGAGACTCAACTGTACTATTGTCGCAATACAGAATGGCAAGTATGAGTTTTAATATGCCGTTATAGAGGAAGGTCGTAATAGCGAAATGTCGCAATAAAACGAAGAATTTCAGTGTAAGACTGAGAGGCCTTTGAGAATGTCGCTATAGCGAGATTTGTCGATATAAAAATTTTCGTTTAAGAGGGATTCAAATGTACTATAGAAACAGTTTGTAGACTTTTACAAGTGAAAAAAGTTAAAACAATAATTAGAAGCATGACCGAGCACATTTTCGTCTTTATCCAGAGCAAGCATATTTCGGTCCTGCTATCCCACCAAGCTTTGGCAGCTCTTTGTTAACTATTCGGCCATTGCGCACTAGACGTGAAAGCAGCTTGTAGTGATTTACAAGAACCTAATAATTTTTATTATTACCTATTCCGAACTATTACATTAAACGATTTAAAACAAATTCGATCAAAACCGTAAAGAACCCGATCTTTCCATTTGCAGTTGCCTAATATAACGAAAACTTAATGACAGAAGGATACCCTCTTCAAAATCTCTATTTGATGATAATCTAAAAAAGATTAGTTCATAAGATTTTCACACACGGTTCTAACTATAAAGGTGGGTCGAAACATAAACTTAGTGGTCTGAAATGTTTTTTTTACTCCGTTAAAATTTTGATATTTTTAGGATATTTTCCAATAATTTGCATTGTTGAACGATGTCTTTCAAAAAAGACAATTAACTCTTTACAATGGTATATAGAGCAACGAGAAAATCGAATTCCTAAGGCGGGCCAAATACCCCCGTAACCAGGGCCGGCATCACACTATTTTCCCGAGTGGGTAGTGAAGAATAGGGAAGGTTCATAGGTGACAAAGGCGTAGCCAGGAGAATACTGATACCTGAATAATTTTTTTCGAAAAAACTACAGAGCATCAACAGTAGGGTGCCATGTTCGAATTTTTTGCAGTAGTGACGTTTGCATTAACAAAATGACTTTTTTCAGCTGGGATACGTTGGATGAGCTCACCGACTTGGGTACAACATCAGCCACAGCAGCACCTTCTTGGGGGACTTGATATGTGAAATAAACTTCACTTCGGAGCTCATTTCCTTCGTGGGGGAAGTAAAATATGTACGGAGTGCCCTGCCAGTCGTTACCATCCTGGGTGAGATTGGTCTCGACGTCCATCACCACCGCCTCGTTGCGATTCGCCGGGGAAATCGACTCGATCATCTTTTTTAGTCACTGGCGCTGCCTCATTGCCTGCAGCTCCGAGACCAATGGACGCCAGGCACTGTTTTCACCGGCCAACGGTTGCACCAGACTCCGGAACGGGCGCATCCGGCGTCTATTTGCCGCACGATGTCCGTTTTCGACGCGGCGGGTGGCTTTCTTTGAACGCGCACAAAGTAACACGTCGGTCGTTTCAAATTCCAAAATATTCCAGGTTAAACCCCCAGTTGCTCAAAAACAATTAAGGCCGATTACTGGGCAAACATTTTTTCCGAGATAACATGAGATTTCGGCGTTTATATAGTTTTAAGTAATTTTTTAACGGAAAAATATTTTCGGTTTCCCCAATTTCATATACTCCTCCCGTGGCAGATTTTCGGGAGTTAAAAAATCACAACTTCGATACCTTTGGATCACCCCTAACCATGTTTGATTAAGGTGAAATTTCGCACAGGTCATTTTTTTGGGCCAACAAGCAAAATGTCCATGGTCGGTTCTTTGGATTCGATAATGAATTTTTTTTCATACAGTCATTGTCACTTTAATAGGGGAACTGCTCCATTATTCATCTCATTAAGCCGATATTCATGAAGAATGCACGGATTAAACACCAAATTTTCACGAAATCTTTGAACCAATAAACTAATATGCTTCGTGCTCAAACGGAATCGTTTAGCATAATATATTTATTAAAATTAGCTAGATTTATCCTGAATTTTGTAAAGCAAACCATTTTTCACAACGCTTCCATATCCATCTCAAAACTTGAATCACTGCTCAATTATTCATCTCACGACGCCCCTATATTCATCGCACTGTTAATCATGAATGAATTACATTATCATGAATGAACGTAGCCGCAGGCATGGCCGAGCCCTAGATATCCGCTGTAGTTGTTTACGTGCAAAATTGGTAACCTAGGTAACCACTGCAGTGCTATAGATTTAATTTATTTATTTATGTCGGAATAATTCCACATTTTCAGTATGTCTTTTTCGTATTAACATAAACTGATTGGGCAACTTTTGATTATCTTCAACGCAGTGAAAACAGATGAAAATACATGATATGATATGATATGATTAAATAAAGAGTGGTCCGCTTATGATAAAATGAAACTTTGGTTGGCTGCTGAACGAGTTCCGTTGAGGCCGTATAGAGCAATGCGCAGATTTTGTTTTCTGAGGTAGGTGATTGAAATAAATGAGTTTTCGAGAGCGGATGCCCGACCTTAATATCAAGTTTAAAGCTTTTAAGTGAGTTTTTGAGGATTCTACTTTATGAGAAATCTAAAATGTACTAAGAAAAATCCATTCCATGGATTATTAGATTGGTGTAGTTAGAAAATATGCGTTTTTTTCTAGTTTTTAATTGTGTTCTCATGTTGTATGAGATAAATATATAGGCTGAGATGAATTAAGAAACGGTTCCCCCATGAATATATTTAAAGGTTTTATAACCAAAACGAGATGTAAAAAGCATTAACTACCGTGTTCTGTACATAGCAACGAAGTGGATGTATTTAAAACGTCAAGTCAAACCGCGTGCAACTAGCATAAAACCAGAATAATACCCTAACAAAAAGTTTTCCAAAATAGAGCCTCAAAAAACCTGAAGATTGATTTCCGAAACGATCATAAATCAATGCTGCACTCTCCCAGGATGTTTTTGAGCGGATTTTTCAAAAGTGGCTGTGTTTTTAAGATATTGATCGAAAAGTATTTTTTGAATGAGATATTCAACATCAAGATAGAATTGTTTTGGACCAAGTGTTGTATTTGTATAGTCAGCTTGACAAACTGAACAATGTTCGTTCGTGTGTATGTGTGCGTATGTATATATGACTAATGTATGATAAAATGAATGAATTTAAAATATGATTACTGCGTTCAGCAGTAATATTTATTCCTAAACTGATTCTTACAATAAACACTCTGGAGTAATTACTTACTAATAGAAATAAAATTAGAAAATCACCCGGAATGCAATTCCCAATTGAAAAAAAAAAAACGTACGGAAGACCGAGAAAGACTCAAACCCATTAAATCATTTTAAAGAATATTAACCCATTCCCGGCGGGTGATGGAATCACCTGACGTTTAAATGTTGATTAAAGTTTAACAATTATACATGGAAACTTGCACGATGAAACTGTTCAAAACGGTTAGAGAATAGTTTGATTTTGAATATGCAGCACAGTGCGTGTTTATTGTACATATAGTTGAAGACTCATCAATCAATCAATGATCAATGATTAGAAATAATAGTTTTAGTCAATTCTGACTAAAGTTACTGATAAACGTTTCTAATGAACCGTAAAGGTTAAAAAAATTAGGATGCAATTTTCACGAACAAAAATAGGAAAACAAGCGAACTCATAAAACGTAACATTAGATTTAACTTAATCGTACGCTGCTTTCGAATCCATAAACAAACTACAGGATGACTTCTTCAAATCACACGGTGTGAATATTGAAAGAATGGCCGAAATTGTCTAAACTGGTGAAATACCAGTATGGGTACCTCCGGGAACAGAATGATGGGTAAGAACTAGACCCCCGATACTATTTTTATTCCAATATGACGACTTCTGGCTTCTGGAAAACAGCTTAAAACGACCAGATACCATCCAATATGGATATTTTTGGAACCGGGGTAATGCTTAGGAACTAGTTTCATCTTTATATGTTTCTTTGAAATGAAATAGATTTAAATTAAAAAAAAAACAGATTCAGAAACATTTCTAGGGCCAAGATAATTTTTTTTTGTGTGGACCACACTGCGACCAGTAGTTGTTTGATCTATTGTGGCATTGTCCGGACGTTTTTGCTTATTGCACATTTCTGGTTTTTTTACCATTTTTTTTTTTTTTGAGAAGTAACCTGCTCCGTGTTATAGTGCTTTTTGTTTTCTCCTTCAGACTTAGTAACCTACTACCTTTCTTATCGAACTTATCATATCCTCCTTCAGGCTATCACTTTAAAAGCATATAACGTGCTATAGTCTATGATATTATCGAAGCTTTATATCAGTGGTTATTAAGTCTGGAGGGAAGTTATAGTACTTTTTGTCTTCTCATTCAGATTTAGTAGCCTACTTTCTTTCTTATCGATTCTATCATATCCTCCTGCAAGCTATCATTCTAACAGCGTCGACGTGCTATAGTCTATGATATTATCGAAGCTTTAGACGCGAGGTTATTAAATCTGGAGAGAAGATTTTGTGTGGAAGAGCCTGAGAATAAACCTATACTCAAAGTCCTTTTTGCGAACGAATGATTTGGTTCTGCTAAGTTTCGAACCTATCACCATTCGCTTGTCAAAGCGGACTCTGTAACCTTGCGGCTACGAAGCTCGACATCACCAAGATGATACCCAGATATCGAAAATAGCAGAGGGGATCCACTGCTGCCAAATTTCATACAAGTGTGCGTTATCGCAGATTTACTCTGGTCTATGACGTTTGTAACTATGAACAATAAAAGAGAAAAAAATCAATACGCAACGCATTATTCATAAAAGTTTTCCAGATTTCTAGGGTTTTGATTAAAAAACGTTCCAAATCTATAATATATCACATAGATCAATTTAATGATCAAAAAGAACAAAAACCAAAGCAAACCGACACCAAAAACAGATTCCAGCACCATTCAAAACTCCAAGATGGCGTCTTCCAGGTTCTCAAAAACAGCCTTGCCAGAGACCAAAAGTTTCAAAATTTGCGTAGAAAAACGCGGAAATTCTAAAATTTGTGTAAAACGAAATCTCGATTGCAGGAAGTTTTTTATGATGTCTGCTAAACACTTTCAAAAAAGACTCAAAAAATATCAAAATGAGAAAAAATTCTGAAACCATTGATTTTCCCAATTCCTGTTTTCGTTCTAATGAAACAAAAAAAATAGCGTGCCAGATTTATACATAAATTCGTCTAAAACGCTAGAATAAACTTCGAATTATAGAATGGCGTGGAAATTAAAGGTAATTTCACATTACGTGTAATATTGCTTTTTTAGCAAGAAGAGTAGAAATATAAAATGGTTGTATAGATTATAAGCTGAATAGTGATGCTTCTTAATAACAACAAAAATAACCATAAAATCATCCAAGACTAATGAGGATCAACGAAAAACGCTTCTAAATATGATAACGTGATTTCGCCCTAAAATTAGTGAAAGTCAGAGTAGCAAAAACAGAGAAAACATGCCAAAATGAATAAAAACGGCCCAAAAACTGAATCAGGGGCAATCCACATTTCACGTGGACATATTTTTAGCGACTTTGAAGCCCCCTCCCCTCCTCCTTCCTCTTCGTGGTCGAGCATCCGAAAAATGCTAAAAAAATAGTATGGACCGTGGATATTTTACAGACAACACTCTCCTCGTTTCTGGAATGTGGATGGCCCCTAATGAATTAGACAAAAATTTGACGATAAACGTTTCTCAATGAAACGTTTATGTGCCCTTGCAGAAGATAAGTTTGAATTTGCCTCAAAATCGCCGAAAAGATGTTTTTTTTTCTCTGTGTGGACTCATCACTGCGACCAGATATATTTCGATCTATTGTGATATTGCCCAGGTATTTTCTGTGCTCCGCACTTAATATTATTGGCAGTATCACTATTAAAGAAATGATACGCTTCTCATTTATATCCGTGCTTGTGTGTGAAAGTTTACCCTTTCGTTTTAAGCTCACTGCTCTACTATACCGAGCCTTTTTCCATCCTAACAATATCGTCTAACTACAATTCCCTGGAGTGAGACTACACCTAACGTTCCTCTCTGGCCAGGTTGATTCTAAGAGGGACTTATTATGTCAAGAGAAAGGAGTCTTATCGAAACCTCGTTCCTCCTACCAAAACCGCGTCACAACCACAATTTCCTGAAGAGGCACTCAATGCTTCACCTCTAGTCAGTTTTATTATAGGTAGGCATTATATTTTATCAGGAGGAGGGAGTCTTATCGGGACCTCGTTCCTCCAGCCAAGACCGCGCCATAATTACAATTTCCTGAAGAGAACTATCATACGTTACTCAGACCAGTTTCATCATAAGAGGGACTTATTTTTGTTAGGATGAAAGTCAGCAGGGGTACTATAGAATTCAGCTTGAAGGAAGGGTATGTAGTGGAGAGCCTGAGAATAAACCCATGTTAAAGTCCTTTGGCAACCAAATGGCGTAGTTGGTAACATCTCTGCAAACCACGCTGGCGGACTCTGTAACCTTGCGGTTACGACGCTCCCCGTGAAAATAAAGGGTTTAGTTTAATATTAAGTGATGAATGTTTTAGAATGTCAGAATAAGACAATAGCACGCAGAATCTTAACATTATTGTAAAATCCTAATAATCCTATTTATATTTAAATAAACTTTTATTAAATTTCAAATTTCAAACACTAATCTAGTAGATAAATTAAACAAAAAGTTATTAAAATCTTTATTGAAAATCAACAAGGTACAAACAATACAGATTCTGAACAACAGAGAAGACTGGAAATTGTTGAAAAATATCATTAAACATCAAATCGTAAAAACCAATATATCTGAAGATCAAAGGAAGGCAGATTAAAAATGAATCTGATAAAGAAAAGAAATCGATAAAATACTGCCTAAAAACGGCATAAAGCTCAAAAAAAATTATTTCGATAATAAAATGTAATAAAAGTACAACACTCCTGAAGGAAAGACACAAAAAATAAACAAAAAAAAAAGTTTTCAAAAACCTGAAAAGTTTAGTACCAAAATTATTCAATTAACGAATCGAGTACAAATGATATAAAGTCAGGTTTCTATTATTCATCAACATTTTTGAAAGCCTTTTTTCCTGTATAGGCTAATCACTGCGGCCAGAAAGGTTGATCTATTGTGATTTCGCCCGGGTGTCTGCTGGATGCCACACTTTTCCTATTACCAATACCACTATTGAGGGTGAGTGACATGCTTATTTTTTATCCGTTCTTGTGAGAATTTTTCTGCCCTTCCTATTACGCTTACTTCTCTACTATACCGAGCCTCGTTCATCCTACCAATTTAATATTGGGGGCACTTATTTCGTTAAGAGTTAGTCACATTATGATAAAGTTTAACAAGTTGGAAAGGTTAGTAAAGGCCCGAATACACACACAGCGTAATAACGCCTTCTCCATATCAAATGGAAGACGGGATAACGATCACGCCTTCTATTTTGTATGGAGAAGGTGTCATTGCGCCTTAAGAAGCTTGAAAACAAATCCATCCTTAAAACCATTGACATCGAATAGCCCTGAATCTACCAAGATTCGAACCAACGACCAACTGCTTGGCTAAGTGAACTCTGTAAGCTTGTGTCTACGTAGCTAACCTTTTTTGAAAGCCTGGACAGTCCTCAAATAATTCCAAAATGCCCTCCTTCAAAATCATCCTAAAATCCTTCGAAATTTGAATAAAGCAAAGTGGTATATAATAATATATTACTAAAAATCAACAAAAAGGTTTTTACAAATTAGAAAGATTCATATAAATAAAATAAATGTCAGTTAGGGAAACGAGACTTTTCAAGGCTTTTTGCCTGCTTTTTGGAAATAGTTTGATGACAATAACTGACAGTCAAGACAAAGTGAGAGAACCTAAAAATAAAAGTGTTTGATTTTTTTTTAAATAAAACTGAAGCAAAACTGGGACAGTTCTGATTTAAAAAAAATGAGTAAACTAAAAAAAAGATACGCCTTATATGCGTTTAGAACTAGCTAAAAAAAGTTTTAAAATAAAATTTATAACTGTTTTCAAACAAAAAGGATCAATTGAACGAAGCAAAACAGTAATGGTTTTTTATGTGTCTTAACTTTTGAAATTTACGTTCATTTTTGCATTCAAGATTTGATTGTCGAGTCTGTTTTAATCTTGTCTCAGATTTTTTGTATGCACTGTTACAAAATACAGTAAAATCATTATATAGCCAGGAACAAAAATTGTTATCAAGTACTCTGCGAATTTTGTCTTTTCATCATAAGCAAAATAAAAAATCACCGCTTAGTTATTGATCATAATCCTTTAAAGATTTTGTTAATAAATTTAAAAGAGGATTTGCTCCACTCTCAGCCTCGTTAATACCGCCTCACGGGTCATTTATTCGATAACCCACTTCAAAAATAATCAAAAACAAAAGTGATATGAATAGTGATCCAACATTATATTTATTTGCTATTGGGTCGCATATAAAATAACATTTGAAAGAATTTTCAGTTTTAAAATAAACTTAAAACCATTTTAGGAATGCGAGTAATCTTTGTAATTTTAGGGGAATGAGAAAAATTTACGAGAAGTGAAGTCGTGTCTGAGGCTCAGAAAAATTATATCTCATCCAGACGGGAAACATTTTAAACCGTTCATTAAATTGTATGTTATAGATTGAATTTATTGTATGAAAATACAAAAAGTTTACAAATTTTAACTTCTGCCAGTAGCTTCATCCATAAAAAAAACTGTTGCAATACTTCACAATAACGATTACTATTAAAACCCAGAGCCTGAGTATTTCAATTTTCCCGCAACTTAATTAATCAGAATAATAAACGTTTGCTAAACAAATCACTTAGAGCTATCACCATTCGAATCTAATCTAGATTTCCCCCTGCCCAGAGGCAAACCATGTTTACAAACTTAAGTATTAGTAAACCGCACTCAACTTCCCGTGACCCTGCGAGCAAACATAGTTTCACGCACGACAACTGGACCAAACTACCGCAGCTAATGGGCAACCTCCATCGAGACACCTTTCATTCCCCTTCGGAAGAGGCACGCGACGTTGTCTGACCGTGTAAATTAGCATCTGGCAGTGGGTTGAAGTCCACCGGGAAAAAGAACAACCATTCAGGCCCCCTGAAGAAAGTAAGCGAAATAACTGTTGTTTATAATCAGTTGTCTCATATTTTTATGAGACCAGTAAAAGGTAGTGCCGCTGCAGCTTATAGGTTGGATTATATGTAGATTCGTTCGCGCTGGCATTCCCATTCCCGTGTCCTCTTCGGCCTCTCCCCCCCCCATTGGGGAAACCAGATTACAATAAGTCGAACACACAAGCCCGCAAACAAAACGGGAGAAATCCCTGAAAATGGGTTTCTTGCGAAATAAAGCACTCACTTTGGGTCACAAAACAGGAACACACCGGATTCAGATTTTTTTTTTGATTTTGCTTCTCAACCTCTCGATGCTCTGGTTTCATACGTTGCGTCCGGCGATCAGGCGCTGGTTTGCATTATCGCTTGCTTGTCAATGGCAGTTTACGAGATTCACCAACAATCGATCGAATGAATCGCACACTTAACTTAATCACTCTAAACACTAAGCTAAATGTTTACCCCGTTGTAAGTCATCAGCAACCGTTATTGTGTTTCAAACATTTGGCAGTTAGCTTAGGTACTATCGGAAACGATTTCGTCGTGCTCACTCTACCAGGTTCCGATCGGGCTCCAACCAGTTCTCACAACATGCCACACTTGCTTACACTTTGCCAAACACCCAAAGAAAAGTACGTCCGTACGATCCGACTGATCGCAAGAAACTGAGCAAAGCACGACCGGGTTGGTAAATTTTTATATATTCATTCTGCTGCTGCTGCTGCTGCTGCTGTCGGTCTGGCTGGAGCAGATTAAAAGCTCGCCTCGCTTCCGTCCACCAGCGCGGGGTGGTGTGTGGACAGGCAACAACAGTCAGAAAAAGCGTCATGCTGCAGCAGCTCAACTGCGAGCATCGCAGTGCCCGTAACGTCATCAATCGGAAAGTTAGGCTAGGAAAAGTGCACCTTTTTCTTCCGAGTGGGCAACGGGTGGCACGAAGCAATTCAGAGGAAATTAAAAATATATGATACCTATCTTAATATGGTTTATTTGTTTGCCGGTAGGTTAATGAATTTTGGAATAGGAGCATTTGCACGCCAAATGGCAATAAAATTAACTAGATGCTTAAAATAGCATGTTATGCAATTTCAGCCTAATCTAAATATTTATGCGATGGAAAATTATTATTCTTTTAATCTTTCATGACTGTTGAATTGTTTGGTCTGCGAGAACCAAAAATAATAATTTGTTGTAATGTTTGTTATTAGCTCTCTACAAGACATCAAGTGGAGTTAGAAACTCTTTGGAATATCTTGAAGAAAGCGAAACCCTCAAATGAAATGGAAAGTTGTTTTTTAATAATTTTTCATGAGTACTTTTTCTATCGTAATTGAAAATGAAGAATGATTTTTATCTTGCAAAATTACTGTGATGTTGAGTTTGTGGCAGAAAGATCCCAAATGTCAAACTTATGGACCAAGCAAAAACAGTAAAAAATAAAGAAAATGACAGACAAAAATGACATAAATAATAAAATAATTAAATTACATACATAACATGAAAAACAAAAATGACAAAAATTCATTTATAGAATCACTAAATTTATAAAAACACTAAAAGATTGAAATAAAATGATAATAATCATCCAAACGACGAAACATACAAAAAAAACGAATATGGCAGATATGATGAATATGACACGAATCAAATCAAATTACAATTCTATCAAACATTGCACAAAGAAAAGTACCAAAATTCAAAATATCAGAAATGACATGAGTAATGTAAACGACAAAAATATCATACATATAACAAGGTTAGGTTAGGGTTTATTTTCAAATTCATTTTTTTATTGACAATTTTCCTACAATTATATTCACTTAACTGCGGAGGCAATTACAATCTTTTAATGAAATAAAATTTGAAATATATGCAATAGTGTTGATATGTCACCGTTTGTGGCAGAACACACAACATGAATTCTGGATAAATATCAGTAAATAATTAATTCATCACAAATTATCAACCCTATTAAAAAAATAAACATATAACAAGTGTAACAAAAATGACAAAAAAATTAAAATGATGAGATTTTGAGACTCAACAAAAATAACAAATATCATAACAATGACGGAAAGATCAGAAATGTCTTGAAACAGCAAAGACAAAATAGACAAAAATGTTCAATGACAAAAAAAGATTATAGAAAAAAAAGACAAAAGATTATAAAAAATGACATTGAAGAAAAATAACAAAGAGGATAATATTAACACAAGTGGCAAAAATAGATAAAATGAAAAATGTCAGATTTGTCAAAAAATCACACAAATAACAAGATTGATAAAAATGATAAAAATAACAGATGACAAAACAACAAAAATGACAAAGACAATATGAATGACAAAAATGATCAAAATATTGGCAAAAATAACAGATATCAAAAGAACAAAATAATGACTAAAACGAAAGAGATGACAAAAACGAAAAAAAGAACGAAAATAACAGACATGGAAAAATCAACGGGAATCACAAAAATGACCGTAAAAATATAAATGATTCAAATTTGACGAAAAAGAACCGAACAACAAAATTGACAGAAATTAAATATATAACGAAAATTTTGTATATCAAGAAAATAGAAAAACAAAAATATACAGAGATGGCATAAATGTCAAACATGACACAACATTTGAAATATGTATTACAAAATTATAAATTTCTCCATGAAGTTAGTAAAAATAAGGTTTTAACTTGGACAACGTGAGCACGTGCATATGCATAATAGACTCAAAGGTGTTAAATATGGATTGGTAAGCTTAAACTTCAAAGTTTTCTTGAAAATCGAAAAATAAATTTTCGACGCAAATTTTCAAACACGTTTTTCTCGAAACTATGTTTTTTGAGTTGTGCCAGTGTTGCACGAAATCGACGATATAAATATAAATTAACACATATACATGCAAATAACATTAAATTCTTTCAACTATATGATGCGATTTTGTTTTTGATTGTGGTATAATCGATTTGTACTCATATACTGCCTATAAATATTCAGATTCTTTAAGTCAACGTTAGTCAGTAGATTTCAAATAATGTATAATTAAATGTTGTTCCTTATACATTAATTTGAGTAATCTTATCAGTGAAATTGAAATTCTTTAACGCAGTTGATATTACTGATCGTTTCTGAGAGGCATCCAATGAATGGCCAAATACCCAATCAATATGGGTTCTTGAAAACTGGATTATACGCAGTGGCCAGAACCAGATCTAAAACCCACTTTTCAATCCAGATGACCACTTCTGGTTGCCTGATAATCATAAAATCATAAAATCCATCATAAAATTGCCGAACTGCCTACTCTGGGTATTTCTATGGCGAAGATGGCGACAGTTTCCGGTCAACAGCCTAGACAGTAGCTTCCGGTTTCTACCAGTCTAAAAGGGACAAACATTGCCCAATGTGAGTTTTTCAGTACCCGGAATGATGAGACCATGAGAACTCAGGAACCATGAGACTCAGAGACCAGGAATCAACTTCATACTTCATTTTGAAATCCGAATTTGCGACACCTGTTTTCTTAAAATAAGTCGTGTAATCTTTGAAAGAAGAGATTTTCAATATTTTTACAATTTAACACATAATGGATAAAATAAAAGTCCGATTACACTGGTCAATACAAATTTTGCCCCGAAGGTCAAACTAAGAAAAAATGAAAAATTATAGCTTTTCCTGTGAATTTTTTTATTTCTAGGGCAACTATTATGAGCTTTAGAGCAGCATTTTTTTCGATATTGTCAACCAGTGTTATAATCAAATTAAATGGATACCAATAAAGCAACTAAACCTTTAATTTGAAACTAAGATTGTTGAAATCAGTGATGCCATCTTTGGCAAAACGAGTGAATTTGATAAAGTTTTCTGAACACGTTTCTTCTCATAACCTTCAAACTACATGTTCAATCATCATAAAATTCGTTATTTAGGGGTTTTAAAGACTGCCCGTTCATTTGATACCTATTTTGTTCAAATCGGTTGTGTAGTTTCTGAGATAATGGAGTTTCATAACTTTTACATTTTGGTACATAACAGACAAAGTTACAGTCCGATTATAATGAAATTCAATATGGTTTTATCAGGCAGCTAGTCCTTTCTATTGCAACTTATTTTGTGAAAATCGGTCCAGCCATCTCTGAGAAAAGTGGGTGAGTTCAAACAGTCTTAGAAACATGTTTCTTGTCATAGCCTGATTTCACATTATTATACATAACGGACAAAGTTAAAGTCCAATAACAATAAAATTCAATAGGGTCTTATGGGGCAACAAGACCTTCCATATGACACTAATTTTATGAAAATCGGTCCAGCCATCTCTAAGAAAAGTGAGTGAGTTCAAACAGTGTTTGAAACACGTTTCTTTGCATAAATTTCGAACTACATGCCGAATCATTATATAATTATTTTACAAATGGTTCAAAAAACAAGCCCGTTCTTTTGATACCAATTTTGTTCAAATCGGTTTTGTAGTTTCTGAGATAATGAAGTTTTGTGATTTTCACATTTTAATACATAACCTCGAAACTGAAAATCCGATTACAAAAAAATTCAATAGGGTCTTGTGGGGCAACTAGACTTTTCATTTGCAATTAGTTTCATCAAAATCGGTCCAGCCATCTCTGAGAAAATACGGTGAGATTGGGAGACCGTTACATACATACACACACACATACACACACATACAGAAAATGCTCAGCTCGTCGAACTAAGTCGATTGGTATACGAGATTCGACCCTTTGGAGCACTTTTATACCTTTGGTTTTTTCAGTGATTGCTATACCTTTCTAGGAGAAAGGCAATAGGAGAAAGGCAAAAAGGTATGAATAATGAGAATTACCAAAATGACAAAAATCAAAACACGAAAAAAAATTCTAAACTGAAAAAATTACATAAGTTTCAAACATGGCAAAAATGGCGTAAATGACGGAACTGATAACAAAAATAAAATTGAATAGTGCGAACAATGCAACAAAAATGACAAAATAAAATTGAAAAATGACTGAAAGGACTGGAATGACCAAATTGATGAAATGACATAGATAACAAGAATAAATGAAATGTTGAAAATGAATGTTCAAATATTTTACAAAAACCATGAAAATGATATAAAATAATAAAAATAAAAAAAAATGAAAAACCACAAGAAGACAAATATGAGAAAATATAACAAAAATGAAATTTTGTTAAATTCAATGATAATAAATGATAAAAATCGCAAAAATGAGACAAATTTTTAAAAAAATATATGAAAATTTTAACATTTAAATGAAAGAAATCTTTACAAACAACCTAATAAAAATTGCAAATGGAAAAAATGAGAGTAATAACTCAATTAATAAATGACACAAATGCTACAAACGACGTAAATTACAATTTTGAAAAGAGACAAAATTTTTAGAAATAACGAGGAAAAAAAACAATGAAGTTACAGAAAAAGAAAAAAACAATTTGCAAATATAGCATGAAAAAAACGATGACTTCTGAACTGAACTGAACTGCCATTCTCCACCGTCTGTCTGTGCTTTACCGTATAGGACCCGCAGTACTTCCCGTTCAAAAACTCCAATAGCGTTTAGGTTAGTTATTCATAAGATTTGTTGGCACAAGACGTTGATGAGAAGGACCTAAATCAGCGCTCCCAATACACTTCTCTATGAAACTCCAGACGGGTTATTGAATTTTCTGGAGGGTGCGAAGTTCACCTGGACAAATGTGCTTCTACAGGTCAAGTAGAAAATGAACCAGTCAGATATCCAAAATTTCCGTTTTTTTCATGGCTTTTCATCCACGAGATTTTACTGATCTTCAAGGATACATCAGCTGTTACCTTTAATTGATGATCATAAAAATATGAGGATATTACACCCCTCTCGTTGGAGACTACACCTAGAACCATCACATCGGTTGACAACTTCGTTCACATGATGGGAACCTGGCTACGATTTGGTGCAAGCCACCTGTCATTTTTTCGATTTAGCTTTTGATCTTGATTGAAGTTTTTTCATCAGAGAAAGAGACTACAGGGTTAATATGGTGAGGATGCCTCAACTGACTCAGAAGCTTAGGAATTTCCTCCAGTCGCCTTGATTTGGTCGCCGCGTTCATGAGTTAACCTCTGTATAGCGCTTACGACTTATAGCTCAGGCTTTTGGTCATTGCTCTCCGAATCGAGAAGACCGAGCATCCGATTTGATGAGCCATGGATTTTATTGATCGCACTGGATTCTTTTGAATCACTTTTTCGACTTTCTTTACCCTGCTCCGTTATTCTTTCTGGCACTTTTACTGACCGAGCGAATAGCTTACTCCGTTGCGCAATTAAACGACGACGGCTGACCGATTACTCTTTTGTTGCGACATCTTTAGGCTTACTAATCACTGTTTGTTCACATTTGCTATCAAGCTATTATTATTTGAATTTACTGCAAAAATTGTCACGCACCCTAGTCTAGTCTAGTCTACACTAACACAGCCAGTGCCTGAAAGGATCCTGGAAAATGATATCCACCATTTTTTAGAAATGGTCTCCATACATTTTTCTTGAAAAAAAAATTGTCACGCACCCTGTACACGAACTCGTCGACCACATCAAGCAGTCTATTTCGTTGAAACAATTCGTTGAGCCTGCACAACAGAACAAAAAAAATCATTTCTTATAATATTCCTCGACAATGCTTCGTTATTCGCACGTGGGATGCTGGTGCCGCAGGGAAAGTATGTTCTATCAACACCAGTACGGCTAGCAGAAATGTTGGGGGGATCACTAAATGTATTCAACGACAGCTAAAAGCACATGTCGGCTTGCTGCTCATAGCCTCCGCGAGACTGATTCACCTTCTTATAGAACTTCCACGTATCGCTGTGCGGATTTTGTACCAGCTGTCCTTGAGAGGAAATACGCCACTTTCATCCGCCGTGGGTAGTACCGCTTCGAGCTGAAGAGCGTATTCCACCGTAGCCCGGAAGTTCCAGAGCTACTTGATGGCCCGGGAAATTTGACTATGCCGTGTGTGATTCACAGTCGATAGTCTCGAGCGCAAGCATACCGCAACTAGGTAGTGGTCCGAGTACATATCACCACCGCTTCCACCGTTCATTCGCAATGATTAAAAAAACAGTCGTCGATGAGTACATGGTCATATTGGTTTGCTGTACGTTAATCCGGTAATCTCCAAGATAATTTGTAGATATCCTTGCGTGAAAAAAGGTACTTCGTACCACCAGTCTTTGGGAAGATGAAGAATTAACGCCGATCACCGATCTGTACATTTCTTCCCTTAGATTCTGAGCATTCATATCCCCGATAACGATCTTGATGTCTCGACGCGGGCAGCTATCGTAGAGCTTCTTTTGCTGCGTGTCAAACGCCTCTTTTTGTGCGCCTCGACCACAAATCCTCCGTACCGTCTCTCCCTTCGGATAATGTTCCTGGGGCGCAAAGAAGTTGAAGTGACGGAGTGCCAGCGTATCAGTATGAACCGGTCGCCATTCGAGACGTTCAGCGATCCACAATTCTATGTGAAGAGCTTCCAATCGTGGTCCTTATTCCACGCCTAGATCGTAACCGATTATTCCGTTCGTATTTACTTCTTGAGTGTTCGTTGTGTTTATTTTATTCCGGGATGCAGCTTTACTAGAGCTGCGGATGCTTAGTTTCGCGATGGGGCTGCCGTCTTAGGTGTAGCTAACGAGACACCGCATTTCAACCACTCCTCCGGAGTACAAACGCAATTTGGGAGGCTCCTGAGCTTCACTAGATGTAGTAAGGGAATTTTCTGAGTAACGTAAAATACTTCTCTTCAGGGCTCGGTAAAGTATACCAGTTGGCTTGAAGCCGTCTGCTATCCTCCGACCCGGCCGAATTATTTACATGTAAGTCTGTGTGTGTATCGCTACAACTCGACGATGGTGACATAAATGACGATAATGACAAAACAATTGAAAAAGAAAATGAAAAAAAAAAACACAAATTGCAAAGATAATAAAAATTACGCATGAAAATGAACTTTTTTCGGATGGTGGTTAAGTTTTAAAATTGTTCGAGTAGATCTTACGCTCCAGGTTTGCCAAGGACTCCTCGATGGGACGCGACTTGGGAACGTTGGGCGGTTTCGCCAACTTGGGTACCACATCGATATTCAGCCGCTCCATCTCCTCCATCGATCGTTCCGAGTAATGGGCCGAGGCCAGATCCGGCCAAAACACCGCGTTTTCGGCTTTATGGTATTTTTTGATGAACGACGCAACTTCCGACAGGGCACCTCCCGGCCAAGAGCACGCAGTGATGTAGCCACTTTTCCTTCGGTCTTCCTTTTCAGCATCCTTTGGAAGCTCCAAAGGTTGTCACTCAGGGTCGTCGACCGTCCAGAATTCTAAAGCAAGAGCTCTTAATGCTCTGATTGCTTTCGATGCTCTGATTGTTGTTCAATATTGCCAAGATGTTGCAGATGACGGAACAGGCGTATCCGGTGTCCACGAACTGCCGCACGATGTCCGTTTTCGACACGGCGGGGTACCGTTCTTTGAACACGCATACTTCTGAGCGGAGTAGCTTCAATGTTTCCGCCATCACGGTTAGAGTTCGACTGATAGACCTGTCAAGGTTTGTTTTGCTGATTGAGTTACTATGGTGCTGCATGGGTAGTTTCGTCAGTGCGTATGAAGGTAAACCCATGAACAATCGACAATTTTTTGTCCTTTTTTATCGCAAACGTTATTGCTGAATAAAAAATAAAACAAAAAAGACGAAAATAACAAAATTGCAACAATGACAAAGAAGAGACAGAGGAAAAACACAAATGACATAACTTACAAAAATGGTGACAATGATGAAAATAGCAAACTAACTAAATCACTAGTTAAAAATAAACGAACATGACAGAGTCTAAATAATGATAATAATGAACACATAAATTATGAATGATTACTTACTTCATTTTACTTTTACGGCGACAGACCGATTATCGATCCAATGCCGAATCCAGAATACGTCGCCATGTCAATCGGTCTTGGGCTGCTATACTCCAATCTCTCCTAACACCTATTTCGCGGGCATCCCCGTCGACAGCACACATCAACAGGTGCGGGGCCTACCTCGAAGTCGACGGCCTCTATCGGGATTAAGATTTTTTTTTTTGTAAAAATCGAAGAATGATAAACAAGTTTTATATTCCCAAAACCACAAATATAATAGAATTACAAAAATGATACGAAGAGAAACAATTACAAGAGTGAAAAAGCACAAAATCGACCGAAATCTTGAAATTTGTTTGTAATGCTTGAAATTTTAAAATTGTAAGAATTTAAAAAATGTTAAAAATGTTGAAAATGTTAAAAATGTTAGAAATGTTCAAAATGTTAAAAATTTTAAAAATTTGAAAATAATTAAAAATGTTGAAAATTGCATAAATGTCAAAAAATGTTAAAATTTTTTAAAACTTTATTACGTACATTGAAAATGTATAAAATATTGAGAATGTCAAATATGTTTGAAATGTTCAAAATTTAAAAAATATTAAAAACCTGTTAGAGATGTTAAAGTTGTTAAAAATGTCAAACATGTCACAAATGACAAAAATGTAACAATAGTCGCATCTCCAACTAATTTCGGCAATTGAAACCCACTTTCACTGAAACACCCCCGAAAACCGATAATATCAAATTCTCATTTCAAAATCCCGCGCGTGACACATGATTACAAAGTGAAAAGTTGCAATAATCACCGGACGGAATCGGATGTCCTTGCTTTGGAATGGCAACAGCGGGACAATCGTAAGAACTCTCCATACAATTGCCTAACATCTGGTTGGATGGGTGATGCGGTGACAACACAGCAGAGTATCCCACTAAGCGCGAATGTATATCAATTTTCAGGGGCAGCATCTTCTTCAGCTTTTTTCATTCATACACGATGCAGCCTTGCGTGCGCCTTCCGAACCTATAATCTTCCGTGTTACTAAAAATAGAACGCGCATGGCTGACATTGGAATAGGAAAAGGATTTTCTGAATGGGGAGATTTATGATACGGTCGTTACTGTACACTCAGATGTTTTTTTTTTCGACTCTCAAATAATTATTGCAATGATACTTTTTAACATCAACTCCGATTTCGTTAAAGTAATTTAACACAGAATATGTGAAAAACATCCAAGCTTCGACAATTTTACAGTGCAAAATAATACCCACTGTGAATGTAAACTCGGCTTACTGCTAGAGCCTGGAAGTCTGTCCCAAAACAGGAGCAGGAGCAGAAGCTGGTTTTCGCGGTGGTGAAAGGATATCTTTAGGCACGGTCATGCTAGCTGGAATTGTGTCTAGAGTTCAGGGTTTTTGTGTCAAGCGCGTTTCCTCCGGGAGATGCTCGGTGTCACGGTGTCGCATGAATATGTTTTTCCTTTATGAAAATAGCGTTGCTTTCGTCATCAAAGAGCAACGGCTGGTTATGAAATTTTCAATATTTGTTTTGATTTTATTAGATTTGTATATGGAAAATTTTCATGATGAGTCTGCACGAATTGTTTTGCTTTCCTGGCCTCCCCACAACACAACACAACAAACTTGCCTACGTCTTGGTCGTACAAAGCACGACACTTAGTGAAGGTAACGCAAATAAACCTTCAACCATGGCAAGCCTGTTTGTCATCGACGACAAGAAAAAACCAGTGAACTTGAACGCATTGCGCAAATATTAGCTTGTATGTCCAGTAGGTACCTACCACTCTGAGGGGATGCTGCAACCGCAGCACATGCGGAAGGAAAGTATTTAATGAATAAGTTCAACCGGCTTTCCTCGGACGGAAGTGGCCTGTCTGTGAAGCGGTGTGTGAAAATAGTGAAATTTATACGTCCGAAGTTACCGAGCTACTTTTGCCATATGTCGGGGCTTAGCGTTGATTCAGTGGCTGGTAAAAATAATTGCGACAGGTCTGGCGATTGTATTGTAAGCCGATATCAATTCGATGACTCTGGGGCTGGAGTTTTATGCCAAACCATGCACAAATTTCTGCGACAATTTTTTCACAATACGGAAGCAGTAAAATAATATATGTTTTGCTTATGGATAGTTTTACTGCATATTTTAATGTATAATCTAATATTTTTATGAGTTTGGAAGTTGTAAGACTAACTACAGTTTTTAGGCATGTGTGATCTAACCCAAGTTGTTGATTGATTTTTTGCAGATATAAGGAATATTTTTCGTTGCATTGGATTCAATACACAGTAAACATTTTCTTAGATAAAATATACCCAGATTTTTGATGGACTTTCGTTTTTTAATATTTTCACTGTTTTTACTACTATTATTATTTTTAATATTTTTTCTGTTCTTACTAAAAAGCAAAGCTTTGGTGCTACATTTCGTATCGGAGCTCGACCTTCTGTTCTATTCTACACAGACTTCGCAGCCAACACTGTTGAGTGTACAGGACGATTGCGGGGCTAGCGCTATGATCCTACTGACACTAACAGTCTGTCCTGAACCGGGACTCGAACATACGACTGGCTGGTTGGACCAGCATCGTACCTCAAAATCAGCTGGAAGGTTATACTATTCTTTATACTTTTGCTATTTTTACTATTGTTACTCCCTGTTATTGAGATATCACTATATCTCCTGTTATTACTAATTCTACTATTTTCACAATTCTTTTTTTTTTTTTTTCTTCACATAACATTTATTTGACACGGCACAAATACAATTTAATGTTTAACGGCGCCAATTATATCTGATGACTTAAAAACTAAAGCAAATTTTTTATCCTCGCTGCCGACTACGAGCTGAAATTAAGTCTAACTTAAAACTAGCATGGGATTTCCAATCAGTGTTTTGTTGTTCAATGGTCGTCTGATAATCGTCGAATGGCATGTATGGATTCGTTCTGCTGAGCCACGATGTCGTGAGTTGGGACAGAGGCTCGTAGTCCTTGGGTCCTGGTTCTGTTGTGCGGGGTCTGGTTGCTGGTTTTGTGCTTAAGGTTCAAACGTGTTCTTGTCGTTTTGTTGGGTGTAGACGGAGGGGAACGGGACTAGACTGGGGCGTGGATGGATTTCAGGAAAACGTATATAAGGGACATGTAGGATAGGTCACGGCTCGCCAAGACATCACGAACAGGAACAGCCGGCTGTCTACCCTCGGCCTGCAGGGAAGCTATTAATTTAGACCTGGCGTCACGGTGTACAGGGCATGACCAAACCACATGCTCTATGTCGTGATAACCTTCACCACAGGCACAGATACCACTTTCCCCGAGCCCAACACGACGGAGGAGCGCGTCAAATCTATAGTGATTGGACATAAGCCGGGACATCACGCAAATGAAATCCCGACCTACATCCAACCCCTTGAACCACGGGTTCGTCGATACTTTGGGGATTATGGAATGTAACCACCTTCCCAATTCCCCTCTGGTCCAAGCATTTTGCCAACTGATGATCGTATTCTGACGTACAAGTGTGAAAAATTCATTAAAGGCAATTGGTCTTTCATAAATATCACCGTTTGTTGCGCCCACCTTAGCCAAAGAGTCCGCTTTCTCATTACCCGGTATCGAGCAGTGAGAAGGGACCCACGCTAAGGTAATCTGAGTAGATTTTTCGGATAAAGCACTCAGATGTTCCCGTATTTTCCCCAGGAAATACGGAGAGTGCTTAACATCTTTCATCGATCGGAGAGCCTCAATGGAACTGAGACTGTCCGTAAAGATGAAATAATGGTCCGTGGGCATTTTTTCGATAATCCCTAGGGTGTACTGAATTGCAGCTAATTCTGCGACGTAAACAGAAGCAGGATTATCGAGCTTATGGGAGACGGTTAAATTGTTATTGAAGATACCGAAGCCAGTGGACCCATCAAGAAGTGATCCGTCAGTGTAGTACATATTGTCGCAGTTGATGTTACGATATTTATTGGAAAAAATTTTAGGGATCTGCTGCACGCGTAAATGATCCGGGATTCCACGAGTTTCTTCTATCATGGATGTATCGAAAAACACAGTAGAATCAGAAGTATTTGATAAGTCGACACGATTTGGAATATTCGAAGAAGGGTTAATATTTTGGGACATGTGATTGAAATACAATGTCATAAAACGGGTTTGAGAATTAAGTTCGATTAACCTTTCAAAATTTTTAATCACGGGACGGTTCAAGACCTCACATTTGATTAGAATACGAGAAGACAGGCTCCAGAAGCGGTTTTTCAATGGTAGTACTCCAGCTAAAACCTCCAAACTCATCGTATGGGTCGACTGCATGCAACCTAAGGCGATACGCAAACAACGATATTGTATTCGCTCCAGTTTGATCAAATGTGTGTTTGCTGCGGAGCGGAAGCAGAAACACCCGTATTCAATAACAGACAATATCGTTGTTTGGTAAAGCCTTATAAGGTCTCCTGGATGGGCTCCCCACCATTGTCCGGTTATTGTACGAAGAAAATTCACTCTTTGTTGACATTTTTTCATCAGATACCTCACGTGACAACCCCAGGTGCCTTTAGAGTCGAACCAGACACCAAGATATTTGTGTACCAAAACCTGAGAAATCGTTTTACCCATTAATTGTGTTTGAAGCTGAGCAGGTTCATGCTTCCTAGAAAAAACTACTATCTCAGTCTTCTCCGGAGAGAATTCGATACCTAGCTGTAAAGCCCAAGCAGACAAATTGTCCAAGGTATCTTGCAATGGTCCTTGCAAATCGGCAGCTTTGGCTCCTGTAACAGAGATTACACTGTCGTCTGCAAGTTGTCTTATCGTGCATGAATTTGCCAGACATTCGTCGATGTCATTTACATAAAAGTTGTAAAGAAGGGGGCTTAAACATGAGCCCTGGGGAAGACCCATGTAGCTAATGCGAAAAGTTGCCAAATCGCCATGCGTAAAATGCATGTGCTTTTCGGACAACAAGTTGTGCAAAAAATTGTTCAAAATTGGAGAAAATCCTTGTCGGTGAAGTTTACCCGAAAGAATGTCAATAGAAACGGAATCAAAAGCCCCCTTAATGTCCAAGAACGCAGACGCCATTTGTTCTTTACGAGCATACGCCAGCTGAATATCTGTTGAAAGCAACGCAAGACAATCATTCGTCCCTTTGGCACGGCGGAAGCCAAATTGAGTTTCTGATAGTAGACCATTTGATTCGACCCAGTGGTCTAAACGACGGAGTATCATTTTTTCCATCAATTTCCGGATACAGGATAGCATTGCAATCGGCCTATAAGAGTTGTGATTAGAAGCTGGTTTCCCTGGTTTTTGGATGGCGATCACCTTCACTTGCCTCCAGTCCTGCGGTACAATGTTTTGCTCCAGGAACTTATTGAACAAGTTCAACAAGCGCCTCTTGGCATTGCCGGGTAGATTCTTCAACAAGTTGAATTTGATTCTATCTAATCCAGGCGCGTTATTGTTACAGGACAGGAGGGCAACTGAAAGTTCTGCCATCGTAAAAGGTGATTCTATCGCGTCGTGGCCCGGAGACGCATCGCGAACAATATTTTGCTCAGGAACAGAGTCCGGACATACTTTCCTGGCAAAATCAAATATCCACCTACTTGAAGACTCCTCGCTTTCGTTGACCGTTACGCGGTTCCGCATTCTTCGGGCTGTGTTCCAAAGAGTGCTCATCGATGTCTCCCTCGACGTCTCGTTCACGAACCGACGCCAATATCCACGTTTCTTTGCTTTAGCCAAGCTTTTAAGCTTGGTATCAAGCTCCGAATACCGTAAATAGTCGCCAGGTATACCTCCCGTCTGGTAGGCCTTAAACGCGTCGGATCTTTGCGTGTAGACATCGGAGCACTCTTGGTCCCACCACGGAGTGGGAGGCCGTTCTTTGATCGTTACGCCGGGATATTTCTTCGTTTGGGCTTGCAACGCGGCGTCGAGAATCAAGCCCGCGAGGAGGTTGTATTCTTCAAGTGGTGAATGATGTTGAATCGACTCGACCGCTTTTGAAATCATTTCCTCGTATAACTTCCAATCGACATTTCGTGTGAGGTCATACGGAATGTCAATTGGTCGCATGCGAGTTGACCCGTTAGTAATTGAAATAAGAATAGGCAGATGGTCGCTACCGTGAGGATCGAGGATTACCTTCCATGTGCAATCCAACCGTAGCGACGTCGAACATAAGGATAGATCCAAAGCGCTTGGGCGCGCTGGAGGTTTCGGGATACGTGTCATTTCACCGTTGTTTAAAATAGTCATGTCGAAGTCATCGCAAAGGTTATAGATTAAAGAGGAGCGGTTATCATTGTATGGGGAACCCCAAGCCACGCCATGAGAGTTGAAGTCTCCCAAAATCAAACGTGGCGAGGAGAAGAAGTTCTATTAAATCAAAGAGCAGCCGTTGCCCAACCTGTGCTCTGGGGGGAATATATATTGAGGCAATACAAAGCTCTTTACCTTGTATTGTCATTTGACATGCGACAACTTCGATGCCTGGAATCGAGGGGAGGTTAATACGATAGAAAGAATAGCACTTTTTAATCCCTAAAAGTACTCCTCCATATGGGGTGTCTCGATCAAGGCGAATAATATTAAAATCATGGAAGTTGAGATCAATATTTGAAGTAAGCCAAGTTTCACAAAGGGAAAATGCATCGCATTTGTTTTTATTTATCAAAACTTTAAACGAATCAATTTTTGGTAAAATACTTCTACAATTCCACTGTAAGACAGAGATAGAATCCTTCATATACGCAGTTGAATTAGGCATCGAAGGATACAATCGCTGCAAGGAGAGGCCATTGGGCAGTCAACTGCTTCAAAAATGATCTAACTGTTGGGAGGAATGCTGTAAGAAAAATTTTAATTGGATCGGGTACATTGAAAGTTTCAAAAATCCAGTCCACAATGTCAGAAAATTTCACTAATCCAGAGTTTGTTTCATCAACTGGGAGTGTAAAAGGAGCAACTGGGGTTTTAGATGTTCCTGGCAGTGCTGGGAACTCCTTCTGGGACTTTAAATTTGCCAGCCCAGGAGGAGTTTGCTTCGGTTTTTCCGCAGCACTGTTTGGTTTGTTTGTAACCTTCATTTCACTTTGAGAAATCTTAGGACCTTTTCTGGGAAGTTTAGGAGAGGAAACACTTTTCCTCTTTCTAGACTCCCCAGGATTGGCGTAAGATGCTCCCGCTGGTGAATCGTCAGAATCGGTTTCCTCAGAGGGCAACAGATCGAAGGGGTTCGAAGTAACGGGAGAAGTGGTAACGGTCTTCTTCAGCATGTCAGCGTAGGAACGCTTTGAACGCTCTTTGAGAGACCGTTTAATTTTATCCCTGCGCTGCATGTACACCGCACATGTCGAGAGCTCATGCAGATTTTCTCCGCAGTGAATACACTTTTCAGCGTTAACACTGCAAGAATCTTCCGCATGAGACTCCCCACACTTGCCACAACGTGCCTTATTGCAGCAGTAGGCGGCTGTATGGCCTAACTGCTTGCAATTCAGGCAGTTCATGACGCGGGGCACGTAGAGCCTCACAGGGAGACGAACCCGGTGGATCGAGACGTGGCTTGGTAGTGCAGACCCGGCGAACGTAACTCGAAACGAGTCTGACGGAGTGTATACTGTTTTGCCACCGATGATCGATGCTGACCGCAATTGCTTGCAGTCGAGCACCTTTACTTCGGGACACGTTTTGTTCTTAAAGCACCCTTTGGCACTTTGCAGTATACACTCGACGGACAGACTCGAATCGGTTATGACACCGTCGATCTCCACGTCTCGTGCGGGTATGTAAACGCGATACTCGCGTGTGAAGAGCTCAGAGCAAGCTATATCGTTGGCCTCTTTCAGGTTACCGACCACGACACGGAGCTTGTTGGGCCGGACCTTGGAAATTTCGGTCACGCCCTTGTACTCCTTCGTCAGGTCTTTAGAAATCTGCAAGAGGTTCAACTTTTTCGATTTCGGTCCTGCCTTTGGCCGAAAATAAACAGTATAGCTGCCCTGGGCTCCGTCTGGGTAAAGCCTGGGGCGAGGGGGGACTGAAGAATGAACAGGGGAGGGGGTAACAGAAGGGTCAGGGTCAGAGGGGTTCGGGGATGGTGGCGCGGGAGGCGAGGGATCTACATCCATCGCGCTATGTTTAGCGCACTAGCGCTGACAAGAACACGTACCTTTTTATTTCTCCCTTCCAGTAAGGTTGGTTGTCCGATCGTTCGAAGTAGCAGCCGTTACAGCCAGCAGCACCAATACAGCAGCACCAAACAGCCACCAGCAGCGAGCCAGGTGTGAGATCACTCCACACAGCGATACAACTCGCTGACACTGATGGCTTCTTCTTTTTCCTCGTTTGTGTCTCGTCCACTGCTGTAGCACAATCCAGCCAGCAGCCAAATCGGCTTACGCACCAGCTGGCAGTCACGATGCGAAACAGTTGCACAAAGGAACGACCTTGAACCCGGATTTATTTCACTCGACCAGGCAAACAATGCCAACACTTGTTCACACGTCTTTTGTTTTATACTCTATCGGACCGATCACCAAACACGTCCAGTACTGATGCGTGTTCGGCACCGAATGTTTCACAATTCTTGCTACTATTTCTACTTTTTTATGTTTACCGTTCCCATGAATGATAAGATTTGTATTATTTTCACTAATTTTGCTATTTTTACTCTCTGTTTATTTTTTTTTACTAATTTTACTATTTATTACTATTTTTCCAAACTCTTTTTTTTATTATATTTTCCCCATCTACATTTCTGTTTTCACCGCTTCTATTTTTTCATAACCTCGTGACTTTAATATACACTCTTTTTATTAATTCCACTGTTATTAATAATATAAATACAAACAACTAAAACAATTGAAAAACAGAAAACAAAAAGCGCTTAAGATATATAAGCAAGAAGGCACAGACAGAAACTTGCAATATTACCAGTACATCAATCAAGAACTCAACTTAGCCATTAAAAATGCATATGAAAATTATAATCGGTAAGTCGAAAATGAAATCAAATCTAGCCCGAATTTTTTTTTTTCAATTATGCAAAAACAAAAATGAAAAGCACTAACTTTCCACCACAGATGAAGTTCGACGGACGCACAGGAAATAACTGCAGCGAAATCTACAACCTATTTGCAAATTGCTTTCAAGAAGTATACACGACATTTACAGAAGAAGACCGCGACTACGACTACTTTTTTATTTAGCCCTGAATTCGCAAACGACATTTCCGTCTACCAACTATCAGAACTTGACACATTTGAAAAACTGAATAGTCTGGACGCATCAAAAGAGCCAGGACCGGATGGAATCGCACCTGTGTTCCTGAGAAATTTGGCTGAAGAATTAACCATACCATTGCAACAACTTTTTAAAATGTTTCTAAAGAGCGGAAAGTTTCCTCAAATATGGAAATCGTCTGATTTGGTTCTCATTTTCAAATCTGGAACAAAATCAGACATTCGCAACTTCCGTGGAATTGCTATTATCTCATGCATTCCCAACCTTTCCGAATCAATAGTAAATGGAAAAAAATTTCAGCAAATAAAACACAGAATAAAAAAACCAACAACATGGCTTTTTTAAAGGTAAGTCAACTACCTCAAATCTTGTAGAATTTATTTCATTTACTTTGAATGCCTTAGATAGCGGCAACCATTTAGATACCCTTTACACAGACTACAGTAAGGCATTCGACCGTATCGACATAATATTATTAATTTTCAAATTACAGAAAACAGGAATAGAACCTAGACTTCTTAAATGGCTTCACTCATACTCAACTGAACGCAAACAAATTTTTCGCTTTCAAAATGTGTGTGCTGATCCCATTTGTGTCTTTTCTGGTGTTTCACAGGGCGCCCACTTGGGACCTCTTCTCTTCATTCTATATGTAAATGACATTACCTTTTTACTAAAACATCTGAAAATACTTGTATTTGCACACGACATGCAATTGTTCATGGAAATGACTGAACCCAATGACGCTGTGATATTCCAAAATGAAATCAATACATTTAACATTTGGTGTAGCAAGTCTTTGCTCCAACTAAATGTAAAGAAATGACAGGCGTCATCCACTAATTATGTAAGGACTTTTTTCGAAATTTCCGACCCCCCTCCCCCCATAATAAGGCTTAGTAAGATTTTGCTTTACCTCTCTCCCCCCTCCCTCCCCCACGAATCTTACGTAAGATTGTCTACTTAGAGAGAAAAAGTATTTTCTAAGGAAAAACATTTTTTTACACATAGCATATTCGTAGAGGATAAAACAAAACAAGTTAATACAGTTTATACTATGTTAAAGTAAACAAAGTTCAAAATTAAGTAGAAATAAAGTAAAGCACGCAATCACCCAGCGACGGCGAATTCACTGCTTTTCCAAGGTTCAACTGTTAAGATCGCAGGGATAAATAATTCAACTAATTTTATTTATTTTCAGTTATTTTTCTCGCTTATTTTCCGTCGGTCTAGTTCCGCCACTGTTGTGGCCATTCACCGACGCCCAGGGAGGCGGCTCCACACCCAGAACCCTAACTCACGACCCGTTTATTAACGGACCGGCGCCAACGGCTTTACTTCCTCATGCGATGGAAGGCGTGATCCCAGAGATTTTTCGCCTCAGAAAATCTCCCGGTGTCGGCTAGGATTGAATCTAGACCAGTTGGGTTGGTTGTGAGTGGATCACGCCACCTCACAACCATCGACACCTATTGCGGCGGTGGGATTCGAACCCAGGCGTCGAGCGTGGTTGGCGGAGACGTTACCAACCACACTAGGCCCCCACTCTTATTTTTAGTTTTGTAATCTTTTTTTTTCAGTTTTTTTTAAATTTTTCAATCTTCTCTTGAATCCCCTCTCCCCCTTCGTAAGCATTCGTAAGAAATTTGGATACCCCCTCTCCCCCTAAACCCTTACGTAATTTGTGGATGACCCCTAAGACAGATGCCTTTGAAATGCCTCAATGAAAGCTAAGACTACCAATCATTCACGAATATAAATATTCATATATTTTTATATATGATTCTCTCGAAAACTGGTCGAAAATTCTCATAAAAAAGTGCTTTTTAAACTAGGCTGACACTGAGTTATATTTACCCTGTTTGAAGCATAATGGGCTGTTTGTAGTGAAGTTTTAAACGATTTCACGTTAATTTGCGAAACTTACGACGTTTTTGTGAGGTGTCGTTGTATAGAAAATAAGCTTCATGATTCACATTCTGTTCCAATGAATTAAACGTGAAATCCATCATTGGGTACATCAAGCATAAGCAAAGTAAAACGGTGATGTCTCAGAAGTAGGCTGGTTCGATCATGATACAAAACAGGCCTTCGCGTTTCACCAATAATTCCAACTTTAAAGCAAATATTTCGTATAAAAAGTGTTCCTACATTGAATTTAGATGTTGCAGAAACATATTACTGGAAAATATACTGCAATCTTCATATATTTGATTCTTAAATCGCGGATTGAAAACAATTGTAAAGGCAATTTATGCTCGAAAATAGTTCATTTTTTAATACATTTTTAACGCAGTAATACTTAAGTAATCTGGATGAAACCTTCTGAGCATCATCAGAAGAAGTTATTTGATGATGCTGCTACATATTTGACACAGTTTTCTATTCAAAAGTTGAGAAATCTCGCCTATAAAGAAATGGTCCGATCATGGTACATTTTCTGGCTGGTCCGATCATGATACAACACCCTATAAGACCTTTACCTTCGAAAATATTTTTTTCCCCAAGAAGACAATCTTACGTAAGATCCGTGAGGGGGAGAGGGGTAATGCAAAATCTTACTATGCCTTATTATGGGGGGAGGGGGGGGGTCGAAAATTTTGAAAAAAGTCCTTACATAATTAATGGATAAGATTTCTACGAAAAGTTTAATGACATAGCACCGATAACTTTCTTCAATTAACCTTAAACTGTGATTGTTATTTTGAGCAGTATGAAAAAACAGCTTTTATTCTTTTAAACAAAAAATAACAGATAGTGCTTTCGTGAAGAGATAGCCAATCTCACTAAATTAAAATCACATAGTTAGTAGCGCTTTCGCGAGATATTTCAACAAGCAGTTGAAATATTTTGAAAATATAACGTTTTTAAGAGAACGCACAGTGGAGCACTTAGAACACCAAACCTGATCAAAATTATTTTGAAGGATTTTTGGACTGGAAACGTATCATGGATCAAAAATATAGTACAATAAACTGTCGCAACTGAAAATTTTATGGAATAACCCGCCTTTGAGTGATTTTTTACTTTTCTGATGGTGTAGTTCGGATTCAATGCTAGTTTCTTTCCTACAATAAATGGCTGAGCCTTTATGAACGAAACAGAACATTTTTTTAAATCAGTGAGGCTTGGGGTTAACACTATTTTGATTATTAACCAATCTGAACACTCAAAAAAATCTGAAGAGTCACTTGTACTATCATCATTGTTCATGTACGAACATTTCACTCGCAACATTTGCATTGCTTCAAACGAAAAAGTTTGACCGTTTTTCTTGGATTTTGGCCCAGAGCTCGTAATCAAAGGATCCGAATTCAAAAGCGACCTGTTCAGAATGTTTCAGAACACTCATCTATTACATGGCATATGTATGTTCTTGGAACTAAGTCAAAATCACTGCCGGAAGCTGAAAAGTTGCAATTTTTCGATGATTTTCAGAATGATTTAACTCATGAGTTCGGATTAGTTCGGATGATCTTATACCACCAGTTTGACCAAAAACATACAGGCTTTCATTTGCAATTGACTGTTTACATTGAAACTCATTGATACTTAACTTACATCATATAATAAGACATTTAAAAAATCTCAATAACCTCATTTTTGTGTTTATTAAGATGTTCCCTGGCAATATCGAGACTACTTATAAGCCCTCTTAGTTTAGAGTTTGATAGAACTATCCTTCTTTGACAATCTCCATAGTTGGTTTGATTATGAATCAATACGTTGTACTTGATTGTTTTGAAAAAAAAAGTGAACGGTACGGGAGCATCGAATGCAAAAACAGAAAGATAAAATTTAATCGATTTCAACCAGCTGTAACAAAGATGTACAATACTTCTGGATGCTCATAAGCTGTCAAAAGATTCAGTAGGTATCACACTTCAAAATTAAACTATGCAGAACGTGGTTAATAAACTTTTGCTTTTTTGACTTTTGATCAGGTTTTTACTTGATTTACTCCTATGTGGAACGGTTGGTTTGAAATTAAAGGAAATTAAAGGAAAAATAAAACAAAGTAAAGCTTCAGAGTGCTTTAACAGAATGGATTCCAATTATTTTTCAATACATAATGTCAGCTACATACACTATTCTAACAATTTAGTGAGAAAATTTGGCTCGAGTTAGTAAAATGGTTATAAACGATTGTGAAATTTATATAATATATTATGCTATTCACCGCGAATATTGGTGCTTATTACGGGAGAGTTCACCTCGAAATCAGAGTGAAGTGAATACAATCCTATTACGGGACTCACGTAGGTTAACAAAACGTCGCAAAGTGACATCTGCTGTGAAATCTGGGTAATTATGAGTGTCATATCACTAAAATGAAAACGGAAAAAGTGACGTTTTGCGTGGAATTTTTTCACGACCAAACGGTGAAATGATTTCACAAAAATAAGTAAGGTTTAAAAATCGATTGATTTGTGATCTAATGATGATATATACTTCGGATTTATTTTTCAGTAACAAGAATTTTTAGACTAACCAATTTTTGAGCTGCGGCTAATGAATGAAACGGAAAAAATGGCCTTCGAATTTCGTTTAGCAGTAGGGTTTAAAAGTTTCGTCTTCTCGAAAAATGTCCTCATACAAAATTTCAGCTCAATCGCACTCCGGAACTGGCCTCAAACCGACCAAAGTCTCACTTTTTTGACTGATGAAGTTCATGTTCATGAAACTGTTCGATATCGAGATTTTTTGTATGCCAAATGTCTTAGAAAAGAATAAAACGTCAGGATCTGGTGTAATCTCGAATAAAAAATCGGAATACTCCACTTTCTGAGACTTAGATATTTTTGTGCTGGGAAACTCATTTCACTTGTCTTATTCCATTTTCACATCACTCTCAATCTCCCTTCACGGAGCTAGTTTTAGTCCCCTCACTTGAGATGGAATCGGGAATAGGTCTCAAAAAGTGAAGTGAGCGTGTGCGTGAATAATATTTCACCGAGAAGTAACTCTCGTAATAAGTAACATTGGCTGAATATCGCACTGAATATGGGCTCTCAGACTTCAGGCATTGAACTTAGAGCGTTGCAATATTCGGCAAATTTGTAGTACTATATGGGGACTACAAGTTTGTCATACATCGTTTCTCAAAATTGTACTGGTGGAGTGAGCCATCGGTAAAACGAAACGGAAACCGAAAAAACACCCAGAAATAGAATAGGCAAACTTGCCGTATTTGAAACTCAAATACAATTCATAACGTTTTCCAAATAATATGAAAAATGTTCGAAAATATTTTTAGAATCACGAAAAAAATTTATAAAATCTAATTTATCAACCCCAAACAAAACACCATGCAATTAAAGTCCAGCACGCGAAGCGAAAAATCGCTTGAAGTCTCAGAAGCACACTGGTCCGATTATGATACATTTTTTGGTCCGCTGATTAATTCACCCTGGTCCGATCATGGTACAAAATCTACAATCAGTGAAAACGATATATTTAAATGAATTCACGTCGGATTAGCAATAAATTGTTATTTTTGTAAACTAGACAGATAGACTTTTCCGATAAATGTATTTTATCTAGGATTTCATGTAATATTAATGGTGAAAATGTGACATGAAAAACGATGTACCTTGAAAATAGTTTAAATTGGTCCGATCATGATACATTACCCTATAAGCAATATGTTTCCTTTCGAGAAAATCAGATTAAGAATACCTATTGATTACCTATCATTGCTAACAACATGCTGATCATTGCTAACAACATGCTTACCATGGAAACTGCAAAACGATGTAAAATAACAACTTATCCTTATTTGAGTAAAAAAAAAAACTTATCATAGCAACGATTTGCAATCAAAAGTAATTCTGCTCTATTCCAATAATTATTAGCATAAGATATGCGATGTTGTTACAATGAACATTTTGTTACAATTAGTTTAGTTACAATAAATGAACTAAATTAGCAGTAATTTCGTTTTTCCTATGTGTGAACTCGGAAACTTATTTAAAAGCTGCGAATTCCGTTTTACAGCTGCATATGCGTTGTACGCAGTGTCTATTATTTATTCATCAAGGTTCACTTTAAAAAAAAAAACAAATTTTGGTGTCGATTGGAATACCCCCTGGGGGGGGGGGGGGGGGGGCTCACACTCTCTTTGTTGCAAAATAAAGGAATTCTTTTTGAAAATCTTTTTTCTTACAATTTATGGACGTAAGATGCCCAGAAAAAAAACTTATTTTATATTCGGAAATATTGCCAGATTTTTCGGCAAATGCAGCCATTTTCATTTAAAATTTGACAATTCAATCGTGTTCCTTGAAAAGTGTCACGCAAGAAACAACTATCGCCCCGAGGTAATATGAGTCAATCTCGAAATATACCATTTTTACGAAACCAGTTTTGATATTCTCCATATCAGATTATTGAATAATATTTGTTTCAATCATATTTCATTAGACTTTAACACTTTCCTTTTATCCCCAGATTGAAATCCTTTTTTTTTTCCAGAGGCTTAACAGTCAGTAACCGATTTGGATTGATGGATACCACTAAACTAAAAGTTCGTTAAAAGATGCTGGCTGGATTCCCAAGGCATACAACCAACAAGTTTAAGCTGTTTAAGTTGCACTTTTGAGTACACGGTAGATACTGAGAAAAAGATCATTTCAACTAATCTTGTTGGTTTTCTCTCCATTGAAAACGATATCGCTGAGGCTTGCGAGTAAACCAAAGGGGCAAGTTTTTATTTCGTTATCTCCTATTTTGGTGCGGTAGGACTGTCCAAGTTTGAAGCCTGCCTGGTCTGGCTTCTGCAAAAACCCTTTCGTCGCTTGCCTGGTGCAGCTACCGGAACGTGTCACGTCGTAAAGGTTTCAATGTGAAAAACGTTCCGAGTTTATGTAAAAGAAATTCCATAATTGATACGGAAATACGGAACGGTTTTGTTTGGTTCGGTTAATATGCATCGCAGAGTATGGAGGAAAAACAAGTCCGCGTGATCTATTAAGTCACTGGGAGTCGAGCGCCCGAGTGACGCGTTTCGGTGTTCAACTAGGGAAATGCTCTCCATATTTATTGCCTAGTTCATGGTCCGGGGCCATGTGCATTCATGGTTAAATTGGAATCGTGCGCTTATGGGAAGCCCGATTATTAAAAATGTGATAGGACGGTTTTATGTAGTCAAATGCTCTAATATATTGGTGAAACCTGCTGAAGTCTATTTTGTTTATGCTTTGAAAATGACAATTTTTTTACGATTTGATTGAACTCTTTACAATAAAATGAAAATTAAACTCTCGTGCGCTTGGAATGAAATAGTGCTTTCACTTCTCTAGATAAAAAAGAGCTGCCACACGCGGAAGCTATCAACACGATTTCGCTCTCTTTATGGTAAGCGTGCATTTGCTTGCCGCACTGCGTCACTATAAAGCTTTCCCTCACTATAAATCATAAGCTTTACTGGTTAAGCGAGAAGCTCTAATCTAAAATGTTCAACACCAAGATTTATCTAAGAATTGGATACCTGAATTGAAATTTTTGGATTCAATAAATTCTTATCAATTCAATATCATCAAATCGTTTGACTGCTTGTTATGGAGCATAATAGATCCTGTTTGAAAACCAATTTATTACATGAATACATCGTATTTAGGATGTACAATTTCGTATTGCTCAGATAACGGTTCACAAATTAGTGCGTTAGAATGTGATGACAAAAAAAAGGCTTGGGTCATTGGAAGGCGTCTGATACAAAATACATCGCAGGTGAACTAATTGGTCTCTTTCCGAACTGTTGCGTAACAAACGCCACATTTATTGATAAGCGTATACACAACAAACACAAGTCGTACCTTAACATAACCGAGGACCCACGCTCGACGCCTGGGTTCGAATCCCACCGCCGACATAGGTGTCGATGGTTGTGAGGTTGCGTGATCCACTCACAACCAACCCAACTGGTCTAGATTCAGTCCTAGCCGACACCGGGAGATTTTCTGAGGCGAAAAATCTCTGGGATCACGCCTTCCATCGCATGAGGAAGTAAAGCCGTTGGCGCCGGTCCGTTAATAAACGGGTCGTGAGTTAGGGTCCTGGGTGTGGAGTCGCCTCCCTGGGCGTCGGTGATTGGCCACAACAGTGGCGGAACTAGACCGACGGAAAATAAGCGAGAATAAAAAAAAAAACCGAGGATGATAAAAATGTGAAGAATGTTTAAAATATAAAAATGTTTAAAAAGTCCAAAATATGAATAAAAATTCTCTACAACACTTTAACTCTTCGAACGATGCTTTTGTTGTTTTGTGTCTTACTTGCCATAACGTACATTTTATTCAGGTCTCTGTTAAACAAATTGCTATATTATGATAATTCTGTTCACCTAAAACTATTTCAAGCGTAAAGAGAAGATGCAACTGATCTCATTATTATTTCTCATTGCGCACGTGACACGACGAAATTGTGCAAGCGAATGGCTACCATGTGTTATTTAAACTCAATGTCAATTATTCTCTAACAACCAATATGTAGCAAAGAAAATCATTGAAAATAATTGCCTCGTTTCCATTTACTGAATCGGTTTTGTTTGTCCACACGCTGCGGAATCGCACTTCTGGAGGTTAAAAAATGAAAGTATTTTACAAATACTCAATTTAACTCGAACAGTAAAATCACACTGGCAACTGGACCACGCGCACATACGCGCTACTGAGTGAGCTTTGCTGTGCTTGCGGATATTCATTAGCCACTAATGTAATAATTACTGTCCCATTAATGTACAGGAAAGCAACAGAATAAACAAACAATTAATCAATTATCCGCTGGAGAAACCTCATCAGTTACCCTACATTCCAACAATACCACCGCATTTTCGGGCGCATCGCCCATCTCCGAAAAAGATTTGATTTTAACCGTAAATACTGCGCGAAACAGCAAATACACACTGGAGGAGATTATTTTGGCTGCGCGCAAAGCATTTTTTTGGGAACTTTAACCGTAAATCGAACGGGAAAGTGCTCCGTCGAATTGAGCGTGAAAATAGAAGACACGGCAGGCGGTAGATTGCGAATGGGCGCGGTTTTGGACTCTCTATTGAATGAGTAACGTTTCACTATGCTTTGTAGAGATGGAAACTTACATTTTAAAATTGGATTGTATGAAACCATGTCAATTAAAAAACTAGCGCCATTTGTGTTATGTTTGTATAATCACACTCTTCTGGTAATAAAGTCGTCTAGCGTGCTTTCATTAATATTAGTAAAAGATTTCGCGCCAACTCGACTATATGCCCCCCCACACAATTTAATGAAATTTTGTGGGTGTGTACGCACTCTTGATCCAAGCCACTTTGCAAACTTTTTTCCAATGGGGTCCTAAAGTTTTAAACGGTTTTCTGATTTTTATATATCAGCTGGAAGAGTGCAATTTTCTGAGCAAAACGTGATTTTTAAAAAATGTTTAGTATTTTCCTTTGATTTTTGAATGAAGGATAAAAATCTACTCGAAATGCTTAAAATGACAGTTCTCTCATATACCGTACATGGGCGAAACGACCTTTCGAGCAGTTTTTTTATTATTCATTTAAAAATCGAAGGAAAACGATAAACGTTTTTTGAAAATCAGGTTTTGCTCAGAAAACGCGGCTTTTTCGAATGATTTATGAAAACCGGTATAGCTAGACCGGTAGACCCTATTCTTCAATGTTTTTAAAACTTTTTCTAAAAATCGATATATTTGAAAATGCCGAGAGTTAGAGAAAAGTTGTCAAGATTGACTTTCAGAGAATTACCTGAATTTTAATCTAAAATACTGAAACTATTGATACGAGATCCTACATTGCATAAAATTGAATTCAAAGACAAAAATTGATTTAAAAGAATGATAATCTTATCTTTAAACTTAAGTTTTTAGACAGGCAGTTTAGAGAAACACAAAATGAACATGGCTACGGAAGCCGAATACATCCTTACGGATCAGCAAAAAAACAATCCAAAACTGTTGAATTGCATGATTACGTTCATTAGTGATAAGCGATACTGGTTAAAATATTCACATCTGAGTATGGTCTTGTGCGAAAAATACCCCGATTTCATGCACATATAAAACGGTCTACGTGTGATTTCTAATATGTTTGACCACGACGTAAGAAAATTAACCTTCTGTATTGAAGAAATCACACTATATTTCTCAACAAAAAACTGTAATATTTACAGAATTTATACAAAAAACATCGAAACATTGTGGACATTCGGCAACACTGCTAGTAATGTGATTTTGTCTTGCGAACGCTGACGATGACTTAAATTCTCTTTACAGCACACAGACTGGCGAATACAATTTACTACGAAGGCCGTACAAAACCGCATGGGTCGACCAGAGAAAGCTAGCTGGCAATATACTGTGGAAGTGCTTTAATACCTCTCTCTGCCAGTATGCTGAATCTGGTTCTAATGGTGGCTTTTAACCTACTTAAAATACGTTTCCAGCTAATGATCATACGGTTTCCTCAATTTTCACCACGTAGTAGGGAAAATGTGATGAGAATTATAGTATTATGAGAATCTTGTACATTATAGCTATTGAGCGATACATTTGTAATTACATTCCGCATAATTGGAGGAGAGGTATTAGCGTTTAAAATATTCCCCTCTCAACGTCACATGCTCATTTTACACTCATAATGTACCCCAGTGTAGTGAAGATAGACGTGGTCCTACGTCAATATGAGCACGCTGCAAATAATAGAATTAAAACATAGCATGGCTTTGACAGTGAATAAAATAATAATCTTATGATAGCCTAATAAACAATAATAATAATAATATTAAATTATCTAGCATAACTCTCATAAGTAAACAATAGTGAATGCCTGAATAAAACGTTGCTTTTGACTTGATTTTATTAGAGCATTTACAATTTAAATCAACTAATCTATTTAAAAAAATTTAAACTAAACTTTGAAACAAAATTTTATGAATTCAACTAGACACTGGCGTTTGGTATAAAGTTTGTCACGAATCTGCAAACCTTTGGGTGTCCAAAAGAAACTATTTAAGAATGAATTGCAGGAAGCTAATAATGCTTTACAAGAAAATACCCCTTAAAAAATTGTGTTTCAACCAAAATGATATCTAAATATATACTAAATTTTAACCATAAAGAGCTCGACATCAATTTTCCATGATATTTTATATGAATATTTTCAAAATCGGGATGATTGCCAGAGACCTGAAAACGACTCCAGTGGCCATTTTGAATATTTAAATGGCGACTTCCGGTTTCCGGAAGAGAACCAAAATTGACTAAATACCACACAATATGGGTATCTCCGGAATCGGGATAGTGCCCGAAACCGGAAGTACACTCCAGACCCCATTTTTAAATACGAGATGGTAACTTCCGGTTTCTGGAGAACAGCCAAAATTGAACAAATACACCCTCATATGAGTATTTTTGCAATCGGGATGATATCAAGAGACCTGAAAACGACCCTAGCGGCCAGTTTGAATATCAAAACGGCGACTTCCGGTTACTAGAAAAGATTCAAAAATGACCGAAAACCACCCAATATGGGTATTCCCGAAATCGGGATGATGCCCGAGAATCAATTTAACACGCCATTTTGAAATACAAAGTAGTTCGTCAGGTGTCATTTTGAGGTCGCTGGGCAGCATCCTGATTCCGGAAGTATTTGTTTTAGGAAGTATATGATCAATTTTGGCTTTTTCCGGAAACCGGAAGTTACCATCTTGAATTTAAAAATGGCATCTGGAGTTGATCTCCGGTTTCTGAGCACCGTCCCGATTCCAGAAATAACCATATTGGTATGGTATTTGACCAAAACTGGTTCTCTTCCACAAAACTCTGGGGTCTCCTAGTTTTCTGGAAGAGAGTGGAATCCGTGGAATGGCAAAACACCATGACACCCAAAACCAAAAAATTGTTTAAGGAAGTAATTTTATGATCTTTAAACCAATAACTGTAAAATTCTGTTCAAATATTCATTTCTTGATTTCGTAACATATTCCCGAAAAATCGGATTTCCGGTAGTAAGAAAATTATTCTGGAACACCGTTGACACTGATTTCAAAGTAGAGAACTGTCGTTCAAATCATAGTAGTCCCACCCTAGTGGGACAACTATGCTTTGAACGGCAGAGAAGTTACTCAATCATTCGGTGCTAAAACTATAGAAATCGGATGGAAATTGTCAAAGTTACAGGAACTTCAATTTGCGGTACCCCAGGTACCCCGTTGGGCATGTGAGGGGTAAAAAAATTCAAGTCCCCCCCCCATTTACTCTCCCGCCCCCTCTGATCACTAAATAATCACAAAATTGTCCACTTTCAATTGCTTAAAACTCAATCAGTTTCCAACGAATTTTTTGCATTCTTACAGCAATCGATTGGAAAATTTACTATGCGTCCACCAAAATGCGTACTATTGACTGTTGAAAAATGTAGAGCCTTGTCAAACGCATATTTCGAGACAGTCGTCATTGTCTATTTAATCACTGTTGCATAGAATGATTTACTGGGAAGTAGCGCAGCAGACGGCGATTTCAAATATAATATGATTTTACGCTTATTACTGCAACACTTTTTACTGCAGGACATGCTAGTGATTATATCCGGATCTGACGCATTTGCTTTTATCCATTTGGGCACTGTTAATAGTTAGTTGTGCGTGTGCTGGCAGAGAAAACTGTATTTGAGAGAAATTATAAGGCGTGAATGACACACCAAAACGAGCGCGTTGTATGAATTTGTATGGCCGTTATTCGTTTTGGTTTGACATTTACCATAACGGCGGGCGTCTTGTCATTTCTTTTATATACAGTTTCTCTATGTACTGGCAGCCTCTGTTCACCTGCAAGATAATTGGTTTGCTTGCTAATAAGAGAACTAGAATCATTTCGTGCCATCGGTGAATAGCAATCGACGATGAATTAAAAAAAATGCCGGTACTTTGACACACCAATTGCACTATAAGCGTTTCAAAATTATTAAATTGAAATACCGTCCGCCGGGGTGAGATTATGCCACAGGTGTGAGATTGAGCCAAAATGGGAAATGTTTGTATGTGAAATTACTTGAGATTTCTAGAACCTAATGCCTCAAACTCAATGCAAACTTCGATATAAGGTACATTCCGAATTTTAATTTGTACTTTATATCGAATTGTACCTTATATCGAATCATGAAACATTTTCAACAATAAGGCTTCAAATACTTTATCTTGTTGTCTTTTGTATACGTATAGTTCATTTTAGAGATCGAATCCAACTATAAGTGTATATTAACTTGTTTTAAGTACAATACAAATCACATAGTTTTTTTTTTTTGAAGTAGAATACTTCTCTCAGGAAGTTCGGCTACATAGGGATGTGAAATGAAAATCTAAAACCGAAAAAAGTGAAAAATATGTCCAATTTCAAATGCTAATAAATCGGTTAGTATTCGATGGTTTTCCTTCGTTCTTGCAGCAATAGATTGGAAAATCTTCTAAGATTCTTCCCAAAATAAGATAATTGTAATTTTATTATTCACACTATTGTACTATTGAAAATAGTCAAGCCTTGTCAAAACGAAAAATTCGACCTCTAATTGGTCGTTATATGCTTGCTTCCCAAGCACGGTCGACAGGATCATATACCTTGCAATTGAAAACATGCTATTTGGCCCATATAAGAGCCTGTTTCAGCCGGAGCCGCTCATAATAGTTCTAGACAGCGACAACAGCAGTCGTCCTTCCTTAGCAGCAGCACTAGCCCTGTGGTTGGTCACCACGTCTCAGGAGCAGCGCGGTTTTTCTCAGCGTGTGTCGCCAGACAGCCATTATTCCCCCCGTGTTGGGGCAGCATGAAGATTGCCATCAGGAAATCCAATTTTGGAAATCAAAATGCCTTTTTTCAAGGCAAATGAACAAGTCATTGAAAGTTAATAATTTTTGTCAACGCAAGCAAGCATTCTGTGTTGCATCCTAGAAATTTAAATCTGTCGCACCCGTCGAATTTACTGAATGCTAAATAGCTTCCACAGTGCATGTTGTCCGTGTATCTTAATTCCCCCAATGTTAGGGCAGCTCAAAAGCTGTAATCAGTAACCGATTTTGTATCGCAAAATGCTTTTTTCAAGTCAAATAAACAACTAATTGAAGGTTAATAATTTTCTGGCATCAACACAAGCAGACATTCTGTGCGGGATGCAATCAAATTCTGTTGTAGTTGTCTAATTTTTACTTTTACTTCATTTAGTAAACCCCCCACTGTAGGGGCAGCGCAAAGGCTGCGATCAGCATAACCAACTTTGAATAACAAACTGTCCTATTAGACCGCATCCACAAAGACAGTTAGTTCGACTATGCAGAGCTAATATGAAGTCGATTCAATCAATCAGCAGTAACAGAATTTCGTCGTCTCCCAGTTGCCAAGTTGCAACATGATGCAACACGCAACAGCGAGCAAACGAAATCGCTTGATGTTACAAACCACAATAAGATACGGGTTAAAACCGTTGCGTCTGTGAGAGCACCATCGGTGTTTATTCGCTGGATACAAAAATCATATGCGAATTCTGGAATAATTTGTCTGTAGAACATTAGAGAATGGAACAACTGAACTGAAAGGCGTGGCCTATTTCGTAGCACCCTTCGGCTATAAAAGAGTGTTTCTGGGAAAACTAGCTACATTCATTAGTCGGAAGGTGAGCTGGATGGACCGTCCGGGTTGCGCCTGTGGCTGCCTTTAAAATGTCTGAGAACGAACGCCAACGCGAGCGATCGGGCGAGGCGAAACAGTTCGGGTGTGCTTAGACGATCGTCATTTTTCGTTGTTGATATTATTCCCCACATGAAACGACGCGCTTTCGTACCATAGCGGCGATATTAGCGGTAGATGCATTGCCAACACTTTCTCCAGTAAAGCCGTGTCTAATTTTCAATGTGAAAACACCTTTCTATTGTGTTGGCCGTGCGCATTAGGCCTCTACCAGGCTAAACGCGAAAAGCGGCGCGAACCGATTCGCCCGGCCGTAGGTTAATATACAGCCGTAAGTGGAGCTGTGTAAAAGTATTCTACTTCAACCTTGCGGTCGTGGCTTTACATACAACCCTCCTGTGATTTTTGCTTTTAAAAAACTTTTAGCCGCGTCCAAAAAATAGGTAGTCTAGAGCATTAAAAGGTGAAAAAATTTATGTTATTATTTCTAGTTTTATTTGCCATTTATTTACAAACATACAAATTTTTATCGAAACTAGTTCTTTCTTCTTGTTGTTTTTCAATTTTCGGTCCGTTGTATAAGAACCATGAATATTTGCTTACGGATTGAGACCTTTTCAATTATTTCTCCGTCCTTTAGGATTTCGAAACTTGCATTTTCCTCGTTGAAAATGATTGTTTGAACTAACTTTTCAATACACATAAAAGTGGCTCAGATATGCACTTTGCATAGTGGTTTAAAACACGTGAAAAACGTGATCGTCAACCTTTTGAGTGTAAAAATGCCATTTAAATGCTGTGGTATATTCGACAAGTTTTTTTATATGTTGAGGAGAAACATTTGATGCAAATAGATTTTTGATTTATCTGTCTAAAAGTGAGATGAAAATTTTATTTATTTTATTACTTATCAAAACAAAATGAAATCTTCAGCAAAGTTGTAGATAATCATATGCAGAAAAAAGTTTACTGAAGAGACTTCGGTTCTATCTCATGAAAATTGAATACATACAGGTAGTTTTAGACACGCACAGTCTCAAAATGTCTAAGAAATGAATACCAATTAACTTTTTGGGGTGTGATTAGTCATTAATTTTTTCACATTTGAGAATTACATTATTCTGCCGAACATACCTTAAGCATATTTTTAATGTTTTCCTAGGTTCTATGACGTTTTTGATAAAAATGATCTTTTTCAAATATAAACTTGTTTCAGTTGAGAGGATGTTCAAGAGCGGTTTATAAAAAAAAAACTGGGTTTGGCACATTTTTTTGAGCATTGTATTTTGAATTTCAAACAGATTGTTCAGGGGTCAAACTTTAAGTCATTTTTTATCAGCTCTCCCGTTCCCATTCACACTATTTCATGTTTTCTCGGCAAAATTAATTTTTTTACGTTTTTTCAAACTCTCGCTAAGTGTAACGTAATTTTTGGACACTCCCTGAATAATCAATAGTAAGCAGAGATGTTGACAAGATAACCAATATGTTGTTTATAGAAGTTTTCATACCAATTTCGGAGTTATTTGTAACATAATATAAATATGTACCGTATCGAGGTAAAATGTACCTTATATCGAGTGACGCTATATCGCAGGTACCTTATAATGAGGGTACCTCATATCGAAGTTTGCCTGTACTATATGAAACATGACATATTTATTCACAACTTGAAATGGAATATAAAATATATTAGTGAACTAGTTTACCTAAATAATGTTTCAGAATACAAGGTGAAAAACAAGCACAAATAACGTTATCAAAAAATGTCCCCTGGAAACCATCCCGAACAAGAAATACATATCAATTTACTGCTCATATGGTACGGTAGGATGTCATCTTCAATGTGCTGAGGAAATATTATGTATTGAATTTGTCTCGATTTAGTAAACAATATTTTTCTAAACTACTTTACAAGCTCTTCTGGGGTGAGATTGTGCCAAGCTATAATGATCGGCGAAGTGTGCGGAATTCACATTCACGACAAAATTATATCAGTGTACACTGAAACACTCGCATTGTTCACATACGGTATGTTTCCTAGCTATGGTGTTATTTTAAATAATGACTAAAAACTTGATAACTATAAGCTAACAACTGTTAGATAGAAAATTACAATGACTGATATTACTTATGGAATGTAACAAAAATTTGTACACCTATTCCATATAAACTGATGAATTTTAAAGCGAGGAAAGAGGGTTGTGGGTACGTGTCCAGCGGCTTTGAGATCACCAATGGAATATACAGTGGTCAATAACAAATAATATTTGGAAAGAAAAGTCTTCTGAGGCTCTATGTCTTAACGTTTTTCCTTTTTAGGAAACCTAGAGACGCTACTATGAGTATAGAGACTGTCTATAAGCCACGTTCTCATAACTGGTCATTCCTGATATCGAATTGATCCAATCATATATTTTTTTTATAATTTGTATGAAACGTAGTTTCGAGTCAACCCCTTCCAGCCCCTTAATAGTTCACGTTGTTGATGGTCGTCCCTATACTCACTATTTTATAATGATATCCATGTAAATTATTCGTAGATACACTACTGGTCATTTTTCAGGTATTAAACTCAAAATTTTTTTTTCGTCACAGTGTCACCTCATAGAAAGGGGTGAGATTAGGCCAAAGTTCATGTATTTTCGGCAAAATTATAGTTTGTTGTAACTGAACCATATTTGCGGTAAATGTTAACAATACATTCAAGCATGCATTGACGTATTTTGGATTAAATCATTGCTTAAATGTATGCGTTACAAGCTAAGGAACAAAAAAGCAACATTTTTCGTTGAAGGCCGTACCGAAAACGTTTAAAAAGGCCTAGTTTGAATAATTCTCAACTTTGTATTTGTTTTCAATTGAAGCAGTAAAAATGAGTTTTACCTCTAATCAAAATTCAAAATTCAACTTCCATTTTTCATCGAGCAGGCTTCAGTTCCACCCGCGCTATTTTGTTTTGACGGTGAAGTGGTACTTGATTAACCACCATTAGCGTCAGTCAAATTAAAATAGTAAAATCAATTTTTTGAAATACTATAGAAATCGATCAAAAAATTCTGTGCATGGAGAATCGTATCTCTGTTTAATGGAAGATTCTTTAGATTAATCTTCACAGAGAGCCAACGGAAGTCTTTTTCGGTAGAGAGACTTGATCATTCGATGGTCCAACTTCAAACATCTTGACCAGCTGGTAGGCCACGAAATATATAAATTTTAGTAGTAAGCAAAGCAAAACCTTGGTGCTACATTCCGATTCGGAACTTGACCTTCTGTTTATTACACAGACTTCGCAGCCAACAGTTAAGTGTACCAGACAATTGCGGGGCTAGCGTTACGATTCTACTGACACTAACAGTCTCTCCCGTCAAGATTCGAACCTATGACGGCTGGCTTGTTAGGTCAGCATCGTACTTCGAGACCAGCTGGGGAGGCTAGTAAAACAGGTAGTAAAAAAGGTAAATTTTCAAGGTCAAAAAGGCTAGAAATATATGCAATATATGAAAAGTATCCAAAATGAAATCCTAGCAAATAGGTTTTGGAGACCAAAATGTAAATCAACCTTTTATACAGTACACTGGCGACACAGGTACGCTCCAAAAGCACAAACCGGAAATGATGAAAGATCAAAGCTATTGAACCATTCCTGCGATTTTTGTTGTCTCTGACCACTAACTTTTTTTTAAAAGACTTAAATAAGTTTCCTCTTTAACCTAACGTTGAAGCGTCGAACCCGGCGAGCAATTTCTATACGACACTTTCACGTGAGTTGACGCGTTTTGGCTAGGGGCACCAAAAGTCATAGAAATGGTTGGAAAGCTATAATCTTTCAGTTTTTTTTTTCGGTTTGAGCTTTTGGAGTGCACTTTTTTCATTTTGTCGACTAGTGGTATTTATTCTAGTTTAAGAAAATTGAAAAAGAATTCTTTTTAGATTTTTTGCAACTTTTATCCACTGCTAACTCAAAGTCTTCTTAGTTTGACAATTGGGTCCTAAAGTTATACCAGGTTTTATATATCATTTGATAAAGCCGCGTTTTCTGAGCAAAACGTGATTTAATAAAAATGGTTATCGTGTTCCTTCAATTTTTAAATAAGGAATAAAAAAACTGCTCGAAAGGTCTTAGATGACGTTTCGCCCGTGTACGGTATATGAGAGAATTGTCATTTAAGGGATTTTGAGCAGTTTTCATTCTTCATTTAAAAATCGAAGGAAAACGATAAACATTTTTTAAAAATCACGTTTTGCTCAGAAAGATGTACTCTTCCTGCTGATATATAAAAATCAAAAAAACCGTTTAAAACTTTAGGACCCCATTACCTAACCTTCTAGGATGCGCGATCTGTGTTTACCAATTTTCGAGCAGGTTTATTCTATTCATATTTTTCGAAAAGGTTTCGAAAATCTGAAATACAAGGTTAAATATTCAAAATTATGTTTTGAAATAAAAATAACACCAATGAATTTTTCCTTTTGTGACAATCATCATTATAAAAAAAAACTATGTCATAACTGTTATTGATTTTGGGTGAGAGAGAAAATAGTCTGGGAAAAATTGGGAAATTTTATTTTCGAAGTTCACAGAATTGTTATATGTATATGTATTTTATTTATCTAATGCATGAAGATGATCGCAATCCATAATGTGGTTAAACAAACATTTATTACCATTTGAAATGTGATGAAACATCCCTGGTGGAATCATTTGCACTCTCTCAGAACGAACTTTAGTATAAATAATATAGATACAATCTTTTGTCGAAAAAATGGTCGAAATTTATGGGGTAGTAAAAAAAATGTTTAGATACTGAAAAATCGGTATTAGGTGGACACTAATAGGCCAGTAAAGGTCAAAGCAGAAAATAAATTCAAAATTGGCTCAGAATCGCCTAGATACTCTTTAAATGGTCAGAAAAGGATAGAATAAAAAATTATCCAAATCTAATCTCAGAATTATTGAAATTAAAGGCCAAAGAAGGTCATAATAATAGGAATGAATTCTTGGAAAATTGAAAAAGTGCCAACACCTAGGGTAATAGCTCCATTATTCATCTCAACAGTCAGATTCATCTCAACAGTGCACCTATATTCATCTAATTTCTCTCATTTGATCAATTCTCGATTTTGTCAAGTGGTTGAAAGTTTTACGTTGAAAATATGGTAAAATTTGACGATAAATTGATCAAAAAGGCGTGATGAGATTAATATAGGTAGAGCTTTTTTACCTTTAATATCCACTATAACCACCATGTGTCTCCATTGGAAAAAGTTCCACCAACGCAAAAATATCAAACGATAGAATCCCCTGGGTCTTGAACTGAAGCGGGTTTCTTAGATCAAAACACTTTAAAATCCAATGATTTTTAGGAAAAAGGCACAACATGATTATAGTTCAAAAGATTGCAGTCAGAACAATGTGTAGTTTATAAATTCGGTGTCAAAGAAAAAAAGTTTTGCAATGTAAAAACTATGACAAAATTGCGTTAAATTCATATGATTGGATAATTTTATAACATAGCTGAGACGGAACTATGAGTTTAAGCTTTGTAAAAAAAAAAATACTTCATGCCCCTCCTCCCTTCTCCTCACCTGAAATTCCGTGCACTGTTATGTAGTCTATAAATTTATGGTGCATATAGAAGACCTTTACACTAAAAATAAGCGAGCGAATTTGATTGACTTCAAAACATCGTTCAAGTTTCTCCAGTCGCGTTCATCATCTACCAACTGCGGTATCTTCTAGCGTAAACGTTTTCCGCGCGTTTGCCCGTCGCGGAGAGCCCGGTTGCAGTTCGACCGCCGAGGCCTTCAACAACAACAGCTACAAAGATCCGAGATTCGAGACCTCCGCTGAAGCCCCAGCCCGCAGTGCTTCGGATCCAACTGAAGCCCCATCGAGGTGCGGTGTGCAGTATGACGATCTCGCGCGCGCACTCTCGCACTGCCTTCCCCGACTGAGCAGATCACTGTGGGTTCACTCTGCGGCCGGAATGAACTCACCGCTATGTGGAAACCGCACACATTTTGATATCGTATTACCGGCAGACCCCGGGTCCCCCGCCCGGGTACCGTGTGTGCGCACCCAGCCTAGAGTCAGAGTCAGAGGAAGCCGCCCGGTAGTGTGTTGGATTAGTTGCGTTTCTCTCATCGGTTCGCGCACACACGCCTTTCCCGTACGACGTCGCAAGGCAGTGTTGTGATCTTTTATTGTTACCACCGTTGTCGAAAGTCACGCGCGAGAGTGTTAGTTTACAATAATTGTCAGCCGCGGTCGTCACGCTGTACGGCAAAATAGTTTAACAGGTTAATCATACTGAACCCGATTTCGTCGGAAAACCGTCGACTGTTATCGGGGAACAGTAATTAGTGTATGTTTTAGTGGTTTAATCTTTATGGCGACAAAGAAAACAGAAAAAAAACAGAATGCCGCACTCTGACGGGAAACAAATTCCTATCTTCTCATATCGTGTACGATGTTCCCGTATATACTAAACAACAATAGTAGTGCTATCAGTTGGTGACCATAGTCGTGTTATGCGAGTGTCGTATTAAATCAATTTCGCTCCATAAATTGACACTGGCCAGCGGAACTATGAGTGACATAAGCGGTATGGAAAATATTCTGATTGTTGTTTTTGCATGCGGGTGGGAGGTGCAGGTGTGCTTTGTTTCAAGTATTGAAAGATTAAAATAGACTGTTTGAAGTACCTATGAACATATTTAAAAAGTATAGGATTTACTGATAAATGAAACATGATATCACAGTTGCGGTTTTATCTGCAATGATAGTTATGGATTTAGTTTAAATAGTTTATTTGACACGGCACGATACATTCCATGTTTTACTGAGCCAAATAAAATTCGTATTATTTCTACGTTAGCTGCAAAAAGAGGGAGGCACTTTTTTTAATTTTCGCGGCCGGCTATGAGCTAGTGGGAATTTCAGGTTAGAGGAGGGGAGATACAATTTTGACTTAAAACTATTTGATAACTTTTAAAAACATTTTTTTTTCAATAATTATGGGTAATAGTATTGCAAATACATAAAAGATTTTGCAGTACTGTGCAGTATGAACCTCCGAAATGCGGCCCATGAATGCCTACGCCTGTAAAATGACCGTCAAAATCAAAGTTGGTTTAAGTGATGATGATCAACTGATGTGTTCATAGCCAATAATGATAAAAATCTGCAAAAAAAAGTTAAATGGTTGTCTGTATACTAATTCCGGCAAGATTTGTAGCGAAATAAAATATGTACATTTTTATCGATATTACGAGAAAAAGTATACGTTATATGGATTGTGATATGATGCACGATTGACGGCGTTACCAAAAAAAAAAGAGAACAAAAGGAAAAAACGCATCGGTATTTATATACCTGACAAACAAACCGGAATGGAACTGATTAAATTTTCTAACTGTTACCATCTCGTAAACATTAGATACGAAGTACTCTGATCAGTGTTGATGGGAGTGCTATGAATCGTTTAGCGTTAAGAGCCGGTGCTCAAGCGCTGTGATGAATTGTATAGAAGTTTGACCGCGTTGAATTCATCCAATCTAGCTAAAAGTATGCCAATTTTCACTTATAAGAATCCTCAAAAACAAAAGTGACTGCAAATAGGAGAAATTCGTTAACGGCACATAATCAAACATGCAATCTCGCGAAGCGAGGAATGATAAACAACTCCAAGAGTGGTTGTCTGTGTTCGAACGAAAGAGATATTATAAAAATGCTGTATACGCGTAGGACACGTGCCGCTTTAAGCTGCGAAAACATTGCTTGAAAAAATCTCTTATTTTTTTAATGACTTTTCTTTCAACAATTTTGAACGACGGAATCCATTTTTCAACAACTCTTGACTATTTTTTTGAAGATATTTCAATCATATAGTCATGATTATTTTTACCAACTTTTTAATGACATATCAATAAATTCCGGGTTTTTTTGACAATCTGCTAATGATTTTTACTGCCGCCCCAACAATATTTGACGACTTCCCGGCGAGCGATATTTTTATAACGTTCTGATGATCTCAGATAACTTTCTCGTAATTTTTATCTTTCCTAAGGCTCCTAGACGCTTTTACTTTACGAAAGAATGTCACTTTTTTCGTCCCACGACTTCAATAAGAACTTTTGCCAAGCAAGCGGGGACAGTGGTGCGTGAGCTTAAAATCGTGACCTTTTTTCATCTACTTCCCAAATTCTGGTTTTATTGACATAATATCTCCAGAAGAAATTCAATACATAGAAAGCCCTAAAGAGTAACAACAAGTTCTAGTTCGAAACTCCGTTAAAGGCACTGCAAATCTAACTTTTCAGTATTGCACTTCAGTGAAATGCTGTCTTCAGCAAGGTTATAGATAATGTTGTCACAAAAAACTTTGCTGAAGACATTTTTTCAGACATATCAGACTAGTCCCTAAAACTCGACTTTTTTAATATTTGAAAACTACAGCAATGAAAACGTAACAATATTCAACATATATATTTGTATATCATCGGAACACACAACTTTGTAGAAGACACAAAAAAGCTAGCTTTCACATAGACTTAGTTATTGACAAAAAATTAAGTGTATAAGAAGCCTCAATAATTTTGCATTTAAGAGAAATGGTGTCCTCTGCAAATAATAATATAATATTGTTATAAAATATTGTTTTGCAGATATACCGTTTTATTATTATTATTTTTTCTTTCCATAACTATTGAACCACATATCAAATTGTTATGAAGTTTGTTATTTGTAAGTTTGAGAGGTGACTCGTTCGTATGACACTAGTAATGTTCAAATAAGTCGTGTAATCTTTGAGATAATAGAATTTCGTTGTTTTATTAACAATTTAATACATAACGGTTGCTTTTTTTTCCTGTATGGACTTCCTCACTGCGACCAGAATCGTAGATCTATTGTGAGATATGCCCGGTCGTCTGCTGTATCCCGCACTTCTGTTAATAACAATACCGCTATTGAGAAGTGGCATGCTTATTATTATTGTTCATCAGTGCTTGTGTGTAATGTGATACTCTTCCTAACACGCTTACTGTTCTACTATACCGATACTCGTTCCTCTTGCCAAATATCACCAATTATAATTCCCTGGAGAAGCTTCGTCGGGCGTCCTTCTGGCCAGTTTTATTGATAAGAGGGACTTATTTTTTGTTGAGTGGAAGTCACGCAAAGGTATTGTAGATTTCAACGTAAAGGAAGGGTAACTGGTGGGGAGCCTGAGAATAAACTCATGTTAAGGTCTTTTTTGACATCGGATGGCCTGGTTCTAACTAAGTTTCGAACCCACGACCATCCGCTTGACAAAGCGGACTCTGTAACCTTGCGGCTACGCGCTACGACTACGTAATAATAACGGTTGCTTAGTTCGATTATAATCAAATGAAATGGGAACGTATAGGGCAGCCAAACTTTGAAACCACGTGTTAAATCATAATTCATCAGTTAACCGTTAACTAGCCCGTTCATCTGATAATATTATTGATCAAATCGGTTGTGTACTTTCTGAGATAATGAAGTTTTGTGATTTTCATAATTCGGTACATTACAGACGAAGTTACAGTTCGATTACAGTAAAATTCAATAGGGTGTTATGAGTCAGCTAGACCTTTCATATGACACTGATTTTGTGGAAATCAGTTCAGCCATCTCTGAGAAACATGAGTGAAATTAAACAGTCTTCAGAAGTCGTTTCTTTTCATAACTTTTGAACCACATGTTCAATCTATATAAAATTTAAAAGTTAAGGGTTTAGATAGCCCGCTCATTTGATACCAATTTTATTGAAATCGGTTGTGTGGTTTCTGAGATATTGATGTTTCGTTATTTTTACATTTTTAAACATAACCTCTAAAATAAAAATCCAATTACAATGAAATTGAATAGGGCCTTATGGGTCAACTGGAACTTTCATTTGCATATAATTTCATTAAAAGCGGTCCAGCCATCTCTGAGAAAAGTGAGTGAAAATAAAAATCTGTACATACATACACACACACACACACACACACACACACACACACACACACACATACAGAAAATGCTCAGCTCGTTGAACTGAGTCGAGTGATATAAGCCATTCGGCCCTTTGGAGCACTTTCATATCTTCGGTTTTGCAAGTGATTGCTGTACCTTTCTAGGAGAAAGGCAAAAAGTTAAAAAAATTATTAATTAGGAGTAAAACATTCGTGCTGAAGAAATAGCGAAATTAAAGAAATTACTTTGAATTCCGTACACTTCAATCACGAGCAATACCGGGAACGTACGAATAGCACAATACCAAATTTAAATTTTGTTGAAGCCATATATTTTGATCAAAGCAGTTACAGTTTTAAGGTGAAACCTCATTGAATCCAAAAATGGCCGACTTTGAGTTACCCCTTCGAATTAAAAATAGAATTTTCATAGGGAACGCAATGAGTATTTCCCAGTCTTGTGCTTTTGAAAATTCGAAGTGGTGACCCGAAGTCGGCCATTTTTGGATTCAATGAGGTTTCACCTTAAATAGTCTTTGAATTTCGTTTCTTGTCATAACTTTTGAACCACATATCAAATTGCTATGAAATTTCTTACTTGTGAGTTTGAGAGACAACCCAGGGGAACCTATAAAAAAGCCAAACTTGGGAAAATGAGTGAATTTGAAAAGTCACCGGAACATGTTTATTTTCACAATTTTTGAACCACGTGTTTAATCACTATAAAATTCATCAATTAACGTTTAACTAGCCCGTTCATTTGATACCAATATTGTTCAAATCGGTTGTGTACTTTCTGAGATAATGAAGTTTCGTGATTTTCATATTTTGATACATTACAGACAAAGTAAGAGACCGATTACATTGAAATTCAATAGTGTGTTATGAAGCAGCTAGACCTTTCATTTGACACTAATTTCGTGGAAATCGGTTCAGCCATCTCTGAGAAAAGTGAGTGAGTTTATGTATTCTTCGGAATATGTTTCTTTTCATAGCTAGATTTCACATTTTTAAACATAACAGGCAAAGTAATAGTCCGATTGCAAAAAAATCAATAGGGTCTTATGGGGTAATTAGACCATCCAAATGACACTGATTTTGTGGAAATCGGTTCAGCCATCTCTGAGAAACATGAGTGAGATTAATCACTCTCCAGAACACGTTTCTTTAAATAACTTCTGAACCACATGTTTAATCTTCATGAAACTCAAAAGTTAAGGGTTTTTTAAGTAGCCCGTTCATTTAAAACCAATTTTGTTAAAATCGGTCGAGTAGTTTCTGAGATAATGATGTTTCGTGATTTTCACATTTTTAAACATAACCTCTAAACTAAAAATCCGATTACAATGAAATTCAATAGGGTTTTATGGGGCAACTAGACCTCTCATTTGCAATTAATTTCATGAAGATCGGTCCAGCCATCTCTGAGAAAATCGAGTGAGATTGGGAGAGCGTTACATACACACACACATACACACACACATACAGAAAATGCTCAGCTCGTCAAAGTAAGTCGATTGATATACGAGATTCGACCCTTTGGAGCACTTTTATACCTTTGGTTTTTCCAGTGATTGCTATACCTTTCTAGGAGAAAGGCAAAACATACAAAATATGTCTTTTTGAATTGTATGTCAAGCAATAAAGATACTGGAAACGACAAACTATACAGATTTTGTCTGTTTGTTATTTTTTACCATTTTTTGGCAATAAATAGGTCTGTACAAAAGCTATTCTTATGGTGTCTTCTACAATATGTGTTTAGACGATGTACAAATTTACGTTGAACAACATTGCCTTCTAAATGCTACAGTTGTTAAGATATTTAGGAAATGAAATTTTGAGTACTGGGGTGACATTGCGCATTTCGATTCGAGCAACTCGAACAAAACTGAATGATCGCTGGGGGGCGTTATGTTTCGGTTTTCGTATTTTTTTCGACTTTGCGGGTTAGATGAGCCGCAGGGCAAATGACAATGACAGCTCCTTTTAAGCTTAAAGCATACCTGGCAGTATGTGACCTACTCGAAAATAGCGAGAATCGTTCGAATCGAGCTGCGCAATGCCACCCCTGGTCTAATATAACACGGTGCATCTCCAGAATAAGAGAAGTTACAAGAAAAGTGTCTTGGCATTGTTTTTTGTGACATCATTATCTATAGCTTTGCTGAGGACACCATTTCTCTAGATAGTATTTGGAGTATCGTTTGCATTAAAAAAATGAACTTTTTTTGGATGATGATAAAAACTAAGCCAGATAATTGAATTTGATAAATTTCCAATGGAAGGTAACAAATCGATATTCAGCAGCTCCATCTCCTCCAACAATCGCTTCGAGTAGTGGGCCGACGCCTGATCCGGCCAGAACACCGCGTCTAAGCGGTAACCTAACTTCCGGCACTATAAATTTCCCCGTTCACGGCCAGTGCGAAGCGAAAGAAGAGCGACTTTGACATCCTTTTCTCGCTCATTGGTAGCCACAGTAGCACCTTCTTGGAGAACTTGGTATGTAAAATGAAGTCTTTCGTGGGGAAGTAAAATGCGAAGTGCCCTACCAGTCGTTGCCATCCAGGGTGAGATAAGTCTCGTTGATCATCTCCAACGCCACGTAGCGATTAGCCGGGGAGACAGACTTGACCATCTTATTCAGGCGCTGCGTCATTGCTTGCAGCTCCGAGACCAGTGGATGGGACTGCCGCTTCCTGACATGTATGTCCAAGCTCCCCTTTGTTTTTTTTTCTTTCAAAGTTTGGTCTTTTGCACCGACCTCCCAGCCAAGCACATTCAGAAATATAGCCACTTTCCCTTCGGTCTTCCTCTACAGCATCCTTTGGAGCTTCTTGTCACTTGGGTTCGTCGGCCGTCCGGAACTGGGCTACCTTTCGATACTCTGATTGTTGTCCAATAGTCCCACGCTGTTTTTTTTATCATACAACATTTATTTGACACGGCACAATACAAATTAATGTTTTACCGAGCCAATTAAGTCTAATGCCTTATGGTCTAAAATATTTTATAAGCTAAAGGCAAAATGTCCAACAGTATTATCACCCTCCGTTGCGCCTGTTCTATAATGCACCTCGCTCAATTACGCAGACTACCTTGCGAGGAATATTTTTGTGACTGAGGGAGAATATCATTCACGCGCAGGTACAGCAGCGACTTACTCTTATATACAGTGTCGGACATAAGTTAAGCAACTAGGTTGAGGTATGCAAACCAGACTCAAAAAATATTGACCTAAGCGACGCTCATTGCTTTCGGGTTCGGATAATGTTTTTTTTTTTTTCATTTACATCATTTCAGAAAGATTGCAGTTATTTATTTGGAAATAACATTATGTAAGTATAGAAGAAGTTGAAATACGATGATTTTTAAAACGTCAAAAAATAAGAACTGAAAGATATCAATTGATTATAGCTGATTTTCTTAATGTTTTGTTGCATATGTTTTATGCTATTGCTGTGCATCGTCGTGAGCCAAGTCTTAATTGTTCCCTATTTCGGATCCTGATGTAAACAGTCGTTTCCAGAGCAACGTTCGATTACGCGGACCACTCGTGGGCTAGTTTTTCTCTAACGGCCGGAACGGGCAGCCGTTTCAACCTTTTCTTTTTCTTTATATCGCTTCACTAGGCGAAATACCTACCACTGACTGGTGAATACCAAAAAGTTCACTTAGTTCTTTGTGAATACGTCCTTGTTGAATGAATTCAACTTTTTTTTTGGTTTCAAGTCGTTACTGTACACATTACGTGACATTTCTACAGATCACTTTGCTCAGTACTTCAGCAAATAATGAAAACTCCTAAATTCAACAATATTTGTTCAATTCAACAAGTTTGAGAGTTAGGAACTGTAAAACAGTAGTAATTGTCCACGTAATAACCTATATCGACCACTTTGTTTACCAAATTTGCGAGTTGCCTAAATTATGTCGCACTTAATTAATATTTTTGAACAATGCTGCCAATAAACTTCTCACAACGTGATTCTACAAAATGGTGTGTAATGGCTTGTTGTTAGAGTAACATATGGATTGAATAAATACTTGCAAAAGTGATTCTACTTCAAGCAATAATAAAAGTTATTTGTTGTACCACCCAGTTGCTTAACTAATGTCCGACACTGTATATGAAAATATATGTCCCAAAAAAAATCGATGTTGAAAAAGTCAAGGTGCTCAGCCCTGAATTGAGAGATAATGTTATTTATAGCATTTTTGTAAAACATTTCGACATTCTAAAAAATTGTTTTCAGGTTTATGAAAACATGACTTTTATAAGCTACAAACCCACTTTTTTGCACTTTTTTCAATTCTGTTCGATTCCTATACTTTTTCGTACTTTTTTTTATTTTTGTGGGGTTGTTTTCGAATATTTTGCATGATTTGGTTCAGCATTGTATTCTGTTTTTTGACTCCCAGAGCCCATTAAACACCACAAAAAAAAATTTCTAATAATTTTTAGATAAAACTCTTCAAAACACAAATAAAAAAATACCATCTGCCTACTCTTATTTCAATTACAAACGGGTCAACTCGCATGGGACCAATTGACATTCCGTATGACCTCACACGGAATGTCGATTGGAAGTTATACGAGGAAATGATTTCAAAAGCGGTCGAGTCGATTCAACATCATCCACCACTTGAAGAATACAACCTCCTCGCGGGCTTGATTCTCGACGCCGCGTTGCAAGCCCAAACGAAGAAATATCCCGGCGTAACGATCAAAGAACGGCCTCCCACTCCGTGGTGGGACCAAGAGTGCTCCGATGTCTACACGCAAAGATCCGACGCGTTTAAGACCTACCAGAAGGGAGGTATACCCGACGACTATATACGGTATTCGGAGCTTAATACCAAGCTTAAAAGCCTGGCTAAAGCAAAGAAACGCGGATATTGGCGTCGGTTCGTGAACGAGACGTCGAGGGAGACATCGATGAGGACTCTTTGGAACACAGCCCGAAGAATGCGGAATCGCGTAACGGTCAACGAAAGCGAGGAGTCTTCAAGTCGGTGGATATTTGATTTTGCCAGGAAAGTATGTCCGGACTCTGTTCCTGAGCAAAACATTGTTCGCGATGCGTCTCCGGGCCACGACGCGATTGAATCGCCTTTTACGATGGCAGAATTTTCAGTTGCCCTCCTGTCCTGTAACAATAACGCGCCTGGGTTAGATAGAATCAAATTCAACTTGTTGAAGAATCTACCCGGCAATGCCAAGAGGCGCTTGTTGAACTTGTTCAATAAGTTCCTGGAGCAAAATATTGTACCGCAGGATTGGAGGCAAGTGAAGGTGATCGCCATCCAAAAACCTGGGAAACCAGCTTCTGATCACAACTCTTATAGGCCGATTGCAATGCTATCCTGTATCCGGAAATTGATGGAAAAAATGATACTCCGTCGTTTAGACCATTGGGTCGAATCAAATGGTCTACTATCAGATACTCAATTTGGCTTCCGCCGCGCCAAAGGGACGAATGATTGTCTTGCGTTGCTTTCAACAGATATTCAGCTGGCGTATGCTCGCAAAGAACAAATGGCGTCTGCGTTCTTGGACATAAAGGGGGCTTTTGATTCCGTTTCTATTGACATTCTTTCGGGTAAACTTCACCGACAAGGATTTTCTCCAATTTTGAACAATTTTTTGCACAATTTGTTGTCCGAAAAGGCAAATTGAGTGAATTTTCTTCGTACAATAACCGGACAATGGTGGGGAGCCCATCCAGGAGACCTTATAAGGCTTTACCAAACAACGATATTGTCTGTTATTGAGTACGGGTGTTTCTGCTTCCGCTCCGCAGCAAACACACATTTGATCAAACTGGAGCGAATACAATATCGTTGTTTGCGTATCGCCTTGGGTTGCATGCAATCGACCCATACGATGAGTTTGGAGATCTTAGCTGGAGTACTACCATTGAAAAACCGCTTCTGGAGCCTGTCTTCTCGTATTCTAATCAAATGTGAGGTCTTGAACCGTCCCGTGATTGAAAATTTTGAAAGGTTAATCGAACTTAATTCTCAAACCCGTTTTATGACATTGTATTTCAATCACATGTCCCAAAATATTAACCCTTCTTCGAATATTCCAAATCGTGTCGACTTATCAAATACTTCTGATTCTACTGTGTTTTTCGATACATCCATGATAGAAGAAACTCGTGGAATCCCGGATCATTTACGCGTGCAGCAGATCCCTAAAATTTTTTCCAATAAATATCGAAACATCAACTGCGACAATACCCGAGCAGGACAAAATTTCATTATAATATCACAACCAGGTATTGGAAATACACCTCATTTTGATCTTAATATGGTTTACATAGTTGGTAAAATAACAAAAAATAATACCAAAATATTGTTCCTCCAAGACTATATGAATAACAAAGCTTGATATTTCAATAACAAACCAAGAATTTGCATTAAAAATCACGAAAATGACCGATTCAGATATTTTCAACTTATTGAACACTGATCGCATAACTGATACATCATAAATAATCAATGTCGAACAATTTTCACTTAAAAACTCACTTTTAATCAGATATTTTAGAATCATCTCAAACATCTCATTGAAGGCATAGCGAGATATGATATCAAAATTTTATGATATTTTCTTATGCACGTTTGAAACGTGAATATCTTTCAAATAACACGATAAGTCCTTATAACTAAATATGTTATTGATGAGTTATGATTTTGTTATCCTCTCCTGCCCGGGTATGTACTACACTGACGGATCACTTCTTGATGGGTCCACTGGCTTCGGTATCTTCAATAACAATTTAACCGTCTCCCATAAGCTCGATAATCCTGCTTCTGTTTACGTCGCAGAATTAGCTGCAATTCAGTACACCCTAGGAATTATCGAAAAAATGCCCACGGACCATTATTTCATCTTTACGGACAGTCTCAGTTCCATTGAGGCTCTCCGATCGATGAAAGATGTTAAGCACTCTCCGTATTTCCTGGGGAAAATACGGGAACATCTGAGTGCTTTATCCGAAAAATCTACTCAGATTACCTTAGCGTGGGTCCCTTCTCACTGCTCGATACCGGGTAATGAGAAAGCGGACTCTTTGGCTAAGGTGGGCGCAACAAACGGTGATATTTATGAAAGACCAATTGCCTTTAATGAATTTTTCGCATTTGTACGTCAGAATACGATCTTCAGTTGGCAAAATTCTTGGACCAAGGGGGAACTGGGAAGGTGGTTACATTCCATAATCCCCAAGGTGTCGACGAACCCGTGGTTCAAGGGGTTGGATGTAGGTCGGGATTTCATTTGCGTGATGTCTCGGCTTATGTCCAATCACTATAGATTTGACGCGCATCTCCGTCGTGTTGGGCTCGGGGAAAGTGGTATCTGTGCCTGTGGTGAAGGTTATCACGACATAGAGCACGTTGTTTGGTCATGCCCTGTACACCGTGACAGGTCTAGATTAATAGCTTCCCTGCAGGCCGAAGGTAGGCAGCCGGCTGTTCCTGTTCGTGATGTCTTGGCGAGCCGTGACCTATCCTACATGTCCCTTATATACGTTTTCCTGAAATCCATCCACGCCCCAGTTTAGTCCTATTCCCTTCCGCCTACATCCAACCAAACGACAAGAACACGTTAAGACCCCGGAACCGGAAACAGCAATCAGACCCGCACGATACTCTCAAGGCCCGAGGTAAACAATTCGATATGCCAGTCAGTAATATCTTGGCCCAGCAGCGGAACAAATTTAATATGCTGCTTACCTATGGCAATGAAAATCATCAAACAGCAAACCTGTGCTTTTAATGCAAAATATTCTAGCTTTAAGTTAGATTTAGTTTCAGCTCGTAGTCGGCAGCGAGGATAAAAAATTTGCTTTTAGTTATTAAGATACTTTAGAAAGTAAGCTACCAGATATAATTGGCGCCGTTAAACATTGAATTTAATTTGTGCCGTGTCAAATAAACTATAGATGAGGAAAAAAAAAACAAATAAAAAAATTTTTTGAGCAAGAACTGAAATTTTCATTGCGAAGCGAGATTTACCACGACAATTTACATAAAAAAAGATACTTGATATCTTATCGGGGAGCTGAGATATTGGCATTTTTCTATGTGATGGAAAACTACAACATTTAACAAACATGTTAAATAACTGTTTTATTTTGGGAGATAAAAAATAACACTGTTCAGAAAACAAATGCATTTTTGGATGGCTGATAACATAGTAGAAGGTTTCAAAATTTGGAAAAATCTGCGAAAAAAGCTAGAACGAAAATTATGATTTTTCGTGCCTTCTAATAGAAAACTCAATGTTGCTCGTAATATGTAAGAGATAGAAACATGATATCTTCGGTAAAGTTTTTTGTTTTAAGATAACCTTAAACTTTGCCGAAGACTCCTTGCGTCTGTCTTATTCTGATTAAAAAGTTAATTTTTTTATCTCACTTTTTGGTGGTTTGATCACCCATCTTTCTACATTAAGAGATGCATTTTCGAATATTCTGAAACTCCTCCGAACATACCTTATGGCTATAATCAATATTTGAATCACTATTTAGGAAATTATACGCACAAACGGCAAAATAAAGCACTGCACAATGGAGATTTAGTGGCATTTTTGACAAAATGCATAGTTTTCCACCACATGTAAAAACCCCAATATCTCAGCCCCCGATAAAATATCAAGGATATTTTTTCATGTAAGTTTTCGTCTTGAATTCCGCTTTGCAGTAAAAATTTCAGTTCTTGATCAAAAAAATTTTTTATATGTGTTTTGAAGGGTTTTATGTGAAAATTATAAGGAAAATTCACTTTTTTGTGATGTTTAGTGGGCTCTGTGAGTCAAATAATTGAATGCGATGCTGAACCAAACCATACAAAATTTTCGAAAACAACCCCACAAAAATAAAAAAATATATGGAAAAATGTAGGAATCGAACAGATTTGGTTTTGTAGCTTGAAAAAGTAATTTTTTCATAAATCACGTTTGGGAAACCTGAAAACGACCTTTTAGAAAGTCGAAATGTTCTACAAAAATGCTATAAACAACATTATCTTTCAATTTGGGGCTGACCACCTTGACTTTTTCAACATCGATTTTTTTTGGACAGCCTTGATCTGTTAAGCAGAAAGCCAGATGTCTGGGTGACCGAGTATCTAGAGACTACGCGTCGATACCTTCCATGAGTTCGTGTTTTATACAGATAGATTATCAACGCGATATAGTTGTCGGTATAATCTCACCGAGAAAACGAAAGTGGCGAGACGTTAACGTGGATAGAACTTTTGTAGCATTCGTAACATTGTGTAGTCGGCTGAGATAAATCAATGGGATATTCTTTTCGGTACTTACTAAATGATTTGCTAAGGAAATATTCGAATATTTTAGTCTGTCTTGATTTAGTCGCAGGTACGGATTCCTCGCATGCTTTTTTTTACCGTGGTATATCAAACAGAATGAGTTCGGATCGCGTAATAATTTTCGCGGAGGTTATTTTGAACTTATAGGCGCGATATTTGTTATTATGAACCCGGTACTCGAACTCAGCGCATCGTTTACCAAAACGAAACCTGCTGCAAACCCTACCCTTTTCTCCAACATCCCAGTGATTTCTCGTGGAAGTGCAGAGGTGTTCTCGGCTTCCAATAAAGCGAGTATCACGTCAACATATTCCTATACACATTCCTCCTTTGACCTGCATTCGGATGCGGCCGGCGCTGGTATTGCCTAATATAAAGATTAAGGTCACCAGTTTTTACACATCGAGGATGAATGATAGTCCCAAGCATCATCCATTGGTTCTCTGTGTAACAACAGCTGATCTGGCAATAACGGAGTAGCAACCGCGGGCGGTCAATCATGCTCATGCTCATGCTCATCGATTTTTTTTGGACAGCCTAATATGTATTCTTTTGCAATTGAAAATAAAATTGTGTTTTTGAATGCTTAGAGAAAAATCGTGAAGTAGATTTGGTTAGTGTGCCTGAAGATCATGAAAATCCTGTGCTAGGTTTGTGTAACTTTTTAGCTTTTCTCATTTTTGCCGATGTTAAACAAGTAAACAATTTTTGTAAAAACTTGTTTCTGGAAGTATAATCAGTTCGTTTTTTTTGTGTATAACTGATTTTAATTGTGATAACATGATTATCACATGATAAATCGTCATGCTCAAACTTTTGTAGGAGTATGTGGCGGGACTATCATCATCCTCAGCTGAGCATATAACTACAACAAGTCCTGAAAAATAAACTTTTGCCTCTCCCAGTATCTATGGAGTTAAATGAAAAACAATTTTGAAACATCGATTCATTTATTTTCTTTTATCGTTGGAACATCTGATTTCAGAAAAAAAACAAAAAAAGGTTGGTAATTTGCACTAACAGCTCCACCGCATGCATGTTGTGGAGGTGAAAAGCAACTGCGAAACGGAAGTATCGTAATCTATCCGACAAAACAAAACCGAAACAAACTGTTAACTCCTGATAAAATTTGTTACCCTTCGTAAGTGCATGCTGAAATAGTGATGTTGTTTTTGTTTGAGCTCTGCTGATGTAGTAAAAATGACATTATCTATGCATAAAACAATCCAACGATTAAAATAAAAATTACAGGTTCGATTTTATATTACAGAAGTGAAACGGTGCATGATTTCAAAAGCGCAAACAGTTATTGTTAATAAAACTTATTAATTATAGAAAGAAAAACTACCGTTCCGCGGAATAATATTTATTGCTTGATTGAAGCTAGTGAACCGCTCGATTCAAAATTAGCCTTCCACTAGATGAGTTCAAAGTACTATACTTTTTACACATTCAATAAGACTGGCTACGGGTTTGAAATTTGGAAAATTGCACTCTTGGTACGGATCTATAATTCACCACTTTTATCCGAAACCGATACAGAGTATCATGCCAATGTATAACCTCTGTTCGTACGCGGAAACATGTGCATCTCAGTTTCGTTTTTTTGTTTCAATTATACACTCTTCACTAAGAGAAGAAAGAAATGACCACAATAATCGGTGGAGGAGGGAAAAAAACAACACACCTGTCTCACCCACGGAGCGGGTGGTAATTAGGTGGGTCTCGACCCGCATAGGAAACTCTCGACTCGCGCCTCCGCACCCGCAATCGCTGTGCGCAAATCCAGCCGCAATGCCGGAGTTCGGCAATAAATGCCATTACAATGCATCATCATTATTATTTGCTGCGCGGAGATCAAAGTTTTGAAACATCATTAAAAATTCACTCTCCCGCTCGCAATCAGCAGCCAAGCAACAACCAATCATGAGTATTCGACAGGTGGGTTCGAAGCGCTCTCTTGCTACTATTTTCACCGTGGGATTGTTGTTTATTTTTTGCTGCGCTTTCTAGGGGGAAAGGTGTTAAACATGCGCTTTTGCAGGGACTATCAGGGACTATTTACCGAGCTGTAGAGATAAAATAATATACGATTGAATACAAAAAACATTGGTACCATCAGATTTAAAGAAGCGGGGGCCTAGTGTGGTTGGTAACGTCTCCGCCAACCACGCTCGACGCCTGGGTTCGAATCCCACCGCCGACATAGGTGTCGATGGTTGTGAGGTGGCGTGATCCACTCACAACCAACCCAACTGGTCTAGATTCAATCCTAGCCGACACCGGGAGATTTTCTGAGGCAAAAAATCTCTGGGATCACGCCTTCCATCGCATGAGGAAGTAAAGCCGTTGGCGCCGGTCCGTTAATAAACGGGTCGTGAGTTAGGGTCCTAGGTGTGGAGTCGCCTCCCTGGGCGTCGGTGATTGGCCACAACAGTGGCGGAACTAGACCGACGGAAAATAAGCGAGAATAAAAAAAAAATCAGATTTAAAGAATGATTTTTTCGACAAAAAAGGCAATTACATTCACTATGAAGATAGTTTTAGTTTTAAATCGCAAACATGTCGATGCTGGTCATTTGTGAGATATGTTGATTCAAAACATGTTTGAAGTGTTTACAGTATCGAGTTTTTTTTTCAGTATTTTACTAGCGCTGCGAGTATTTTTTTTGCCATTATTTATTTGCAATTTTAAAAGGAGTCCCCTCGTCAGTCGGAATTGATGTTTATTATTATTATTATTATATTTTTTTTTTAATGTAACGCAAAGGAATAATCTTTTGCATTTACTCATGGGAAAGTTTTATCATGAAAAAAATGTTGTTCGTAAAAAAAATGCCGAACAGGATTACGAAAAAACTACTTAAGCAATTTTCATAAAAAAAATTTCACAATGAACATAATTGAATACGTAACTACTCCAGCATATAATAATTAAACCTATTTTTTAGTTTCTCAACGCTTTTATTGCAAAATAATTGGCATTATAGATTTGGTTTATTTTTTCATTATTATTTTTGGATAGATTATGGCAAAAGTACATGACTATATGAAGAAAACCCTTTGAAATGATAACGACACTGAATTATCACATTGATGAGTAAGTAGTGGATTTCGTGTTTTCATTGGTGAAGGTAGAAATACAGTAGTGAAGAGAGAAATTTACATTTTCTCCGTATCTAATTTCTTTCTCGACCAGCTGTTCAAGTCTAATCGCCCCAAACGGTCGCTAGAGACGCGCGAATCACTTTCGGGGTCTGTTGGAACGTTGCGTGAGCACGTCTCACGGAAGATGCCTAAAAACGAATGTTTTCTGGCGATTATTACTACCGCTTTCAAACATTAAACATATACACACGGCCGCTTGTTGTCACCTTAATGGGCATCCACTCGTGGCGGCTGTAAAGTTTAGTTAGAGATGGATGAAACAAAAAAAAAGTTGGAAATACGCGTACGCCGGCCATAAAGGTCATCCGATTGTTTTGGCCTATTGGGACACCCAGCGAGTCTAAACGTTTGTTCATTCTTGAATCCCTTTCCCCCCAGCCCGTTGCGGGCTCTACGTGACCAACTAGACACCACAAGAATCCGCTTGTTTAACGATGATGATGATGGCGATGATAGTGCGAACGAGTTCCGAGTTGCCGTCTTTGGATAAAATTAGACCGCAAAACGGCACAAGATGTAATCAGAGAACGGCAGCCTCCGTTAGACGCGACGGATGGATGCAACGCTCTATTTCTGTACGAGGGGATTCGATGGCGACATTGCAGTGTTTGTTGAAGAGTCGTCGAAGTCGCTAGGTGGTCATTGCGTAACTTTTCAGTGCACTCAAACCGCGCTGACATAATTGGTTGTATTCTCAGACAGCCACACTGGCGCTCAAGATCAGTGCTGTATTCTCAGCTCTCTCTGTTTCTCGAGGCTGACAGACAGATAGGCAGAATTCAATACAACTGTGACAGATTGCGTGGATTGATTTCATTCGAATGAAACTTGATATATTCTTAAGTGTCAGTATTGCAATCCTACGTCAGTTTGGAGTGCGTTATAAAACATGCTATCAATTCTGAACCAGCTGATTAAACTGATTTATAATATCGTTCATGCAGTGAGCCCGAAACCGGTTTCGAACAGTAATCTACCGTTCGAACAAAACTTTTCTGATCACAATTAACTTCATTTGTCACTGTGAGCGATTATTAGCGTAACCTGAAAATGCCACATGATTTCAGCAGGTTTAGGTTGAAATTTGGAACATACTTTTATGATGTATTGGAGTCTAACCGAATTGGCATTCGTTCAGGTTTTGTTCATTGACAAAGACAAGCCAGCTGAAATTAGTGACCTTGTATCTGCCCAAAAACTGTCTCCTGTTCCCGACTACCGGAACAGACAGAGTCGACCTAAAATCAAAACGCTGTTGGTGCCAGCCCAATTTTAGTGAACAGACGGAACGAACACTTTAACAACTAGGGGTTCGCAGAGACGTCGAACAATAAAAACATAATTATAGATCTTTCCGATTTCTATAAAATTGTGCGCCTATTTAAAGCGCTGTCCAATGGCGCTTCCATCAGCACCTCATCAGATCGAACCATACTTGTTGAACTAAGTTGAATGGTCCTCCTATCAACTTTCCAAAACTCACATGCCGAACTTTCAACACCACCAGCTGCACTGTGAGAAACAACATCTTAACCTGATCACCCATGAATCGCCTCCAGTAAACTTTTGCTTTCATCTGGTCGACTTATATACAAAAAGTTATGAATGCAGCCACTTCCGAAACTGTTTTTACTTGGCATTTTTTATCGGCTAGCCGCAAGTGTAGTGCTGGTGAAAATCTCGCAACCAAAAAAAAATAACGCGCACGAGGTCGATTAACTGCGCTTTTTCCTCAAACCGAAATAGTTTCGGGCGTCTTTGCGGAATCTTAAGGCCTTCTCTGTTGGGGTAGCGGGCCATGGCAGGAAAAGTGGCAGCTATCAAAATATAGGATGAATACATTCAATTCATTGCGGCAATCTCCTCTTGCTCTCGCGTGCTTCGGCTGTTCGAGTACGATTTCGCTACCTGCACCGCAATCGACGCCGCTGTGCTGCGTTTCGCGTTGCCGTTGAAGAAATTATTCGTCTCTCCAACGGCGCATTCGCAATCATCGACGACGGCATGCATGGACCACTTGTAGCTCAGTCGAGGAGGGAGGCAATTATGCACAAACTGAGAGCATATCGGTGACGACTCGGCTTCCTGTTCCGATACTCGAAAGTATTTGGAAAAAATACAATACATGCTCTATCTTTGCAGTAATCACAATGATTTGGAGTGAAATAATACTTATTCGACTCGGTAGATAGCGGGTTGCATTGCTATCGATAACACTGCAATAAGACTAATAATTTTATTCCGATTTTATCTATCCATCCTCAGGTAACAAAATGTAGGGCTACTTGGTCTTATTTAATTTCGTAAACGAGCTTATTGCAGCCTCAACTGTTATAAAAAACAACAGGTTGAACACGCTAAAGTTGTGCGAAACCACATCAGTATTGTTGCGAGGTTTTTTGTGACATATCTTTTGTATATATGTATAGCACTTACTTACCTACCTTCCTGTTGGAACATCCCTCAGGATTTCACCTTCGTCACAATGTTACGCCAACGCACTAGGTCCACGGCAGTTTGTCCCCAGTTTCTTGAGCGTTCTGCATTTACGAGATCTTGCTCCACTTGGTCCAATCACCTAGCTCTACGTCTTGTACATTGTACCCTTCCATTTCTGGATAATGGGCTCGCCGTAGAGTTGCGCTAACTCGTGGTTCATTCTTCGCCTCCATGCGTCATTCTTAAATACTTCGCCAAAGATGGTCCTTAGCTCACGTCGTTCGGAAACGGCTAGTGGTTGTAAGTCCTCCTCGAGCATCGTCCATGTCTCGTGCCCGGAGAGGACTATCGATCTTATAAGCATCGTGTACATAATGCACTTGGTACGAGAGCGAAGTTTTCCAGTACGATTTCCAGCTACGATACGTCTGCGGATTTCTCTGCCGCAGTTGTTGTCTGACGCTAGCAATGATCCGAGGTACACAAAATCGTTAACCATCTCGAACTCATCACCGTCGATCACTACGCTACTGCCTATTCGCGCTTGGTTCCCCCTGCTAACAGTTACTTGGTCTTCGACGAATTCACCTTCAATCCAGCCTTTTCAACTTCACGTTTCAGTTTGGTGTACTGTTCAGCAACAGCCTGAAACTTACTTCCGACAAAGTCCAAGTCCTCAGTGAAGCAGATGAACTGGCTAGATTTATAGAGGATCGTGATTCGCATGTTAAATGTCTCACGTTTCATAACACCTTCAAGCGCAATGTTGAACAGGAGGCAAAAAAGACCGTCGTTTTGTCGAAATCTCTTGCGTGTTTCAAACGGGCTTGATACCGCACTCGAAATCTTTACACAGCACTGTTGTACACCATCCATCGTGGCCTTAATCGGTCTTGTTCGCAGGAAAGCCATTTTCGTCCATAACTGCTATTGGGATGCTATATTGGATATTGGATGCTATTGGAGGATCTGCCGCAGTTTAAAAATTTGGTCCGTTGTCGATCGCCCATCCACAAAACCGGCTTGATAACTTCCCACAAACCTTCGTAGTAGCGACGAGAGACGGCGAAAGATGATCTTGAAGAGCACCTTGTAGACTGCGTTGAGAATCGTGATCGCTCGGTAGTTCTTACATTCCAACTTGCTCTTCTTGTTGTTTTATTGGGCAGGTAGCTGTTTTGTATTTCAGATCATGACTATCAGCTGATGCAACCAAGAAGTCAACCTCCTCGGGCCCTGGTTGATAAGCTTAGCTGCGATGCCGTCCTTTCCAGCTGATTCGTTGTTCTTGAGCTTCTTAACAGCATTCTTAACCGATATGTACTCGGCAATTTTAACACACGTGTGTACTCGGCAGGGTACCCGGGTAACCACCAAAATGAAATGCTTCTTACTTCCTCGATTCTTGATCGATTTTCGATCTTGAACCGTCAAAAGATTGGAAAATTTGTCTATTTTTAATATGTGGGGCCGAAAGAGCCATTGGTCCTTATATGGTTACCGTGAACCCGGATCTTCGAGACCGTGTTCAAGGTCGGAAATCTGCCCCGAAATGGCCATTTCGGACAACTCATAAAATGGAAACTCAAAATGAATGCGGTCACTGGCTCATGTCGGTCTCAGATTCTAAAAGTAGACAGATTTTCTAATCTTTCGACAGGCCAATATTGAAAATCGGCCAAAAACTGAAGAAGCAAGAAGCATTTCATTTTGTGAGTACCCGGGTACTCTGCCGAGTACTAATGGGGTATAAAAATTTGAAGCCTCCAGCATCGACCCCTCCTGCCGCTATAAACAGTCTGATGATGGGAAATGGTTTATTTTGACTGGTTAGGAGCATTCCATAAGTTTCAGCTGGCTGGGTTGAGGTTATCCTTGTTCTTTAAAGCAATATAGTCTGAAAAGATACCCGGGTACCCTGCCGAGTACATAACGGTTAACTTCACTTAACGTAGGGGTCGGTATGTCTACCTCATCCACTGTGGTGACGAAATCGTTCCTCCTACCGTCTTGGTCCTCTGCCTCTCCGCCATTCAGGTGTTAATGGGCAAACAATTCGAATCTGCACAAAGTAGAAATACTCATAGAGAGATATAAGCTATGAAAAAAAATCGCCAATTTGGCAGCTAGGTTTCACATGTCAGAGGTGCCAGATCTCTTCTCAAAGCGCAATGTTGACTAACTTTTTCATTTGACTCGTATAACTGATAGTGACGGTGGAAGTCCTGGGGAATAATCAAGAGCATCACAAAAACCGTGAAAGTGTTAAATTTTATGTTTATATTTAATTTTTTTACTTTCACCATAATTGATAATTATTTTGTTGACCATACGAACGGTTTGTGAACCACCAATTAAAAATCATTGTGATGAAGCAATTTTGGAGCATTCTCAATTCATTGTTTAGCAATAGAACGTGAAAACGTGTGAAAACAAATATATCCTTTATTGAACCTGATTGCAATACCTCTCAATGTGTTACCTTTCTTGTTCGTTTGGCTGGATTTTGACATGGTCGTTTTGCTCACAACATTTTCTCCACATATCTCTCCCTCTGAGTATTGCTAGTAAGAGTGATTTTTTAAGAATTTGGTTTTTCTTTGAATAAAAAAACGCATAAAAATTACAAAACTGTTTGAAATCTTTATTTGAGCCGATAAATTGGCCATTTCCTTTTTAAAGATAATTTCATTCAAATGTTTTGCCACGGCTACGTTCTAAATGGTCTAACGAAAAGTTCAATTTTGGGTCACTTTTTCGAGCATTTCGGCAGATATCTCGCGAATAACGCGTGTGATGTTGTCTTCCAAGGCTGGAATTGTTGTTGGATTATCCGCATAGACGAGAGACTTAACGTAGCCCCACAAAAAATAATCTAGCGGTGTTAAATCGCATGATCTAGGCGGCCAATTCACCGGTCCATTTCGTGAGATGAATTGCTCACCGAACTCATTCCGCAATATGTCCATTGATTCGCGCGATGTGTGGCACGTTGCTCCGTCTTGCTGAAACCACATGTCACCAAGACCCAGCTCTTCCATTTCCGGTAAAAAAATTAGAAATCATCGCGCGATAGCGAGCGCCGTTGACCGTAACGTTGCGATTTTGATCATCTTTGAAGAAGTGCGGACCAATGATGCCTTCAGCGAATAAACCGCACCAAACCGTGCATTTTTCTGGGTGCATTGGCGATTCTTGTGGTTGCTCTTTGATCCAACGGCAGCAATTTTGCTCATTAACATACCCATTTAACCAGAGATGAGCTTCTTCACTGAACACAATTTTTCGGTAAAAAAGTGGATTTTCGGCAAGTTGTTCTTAGGCCCATCCACCAAAAATTCGACCCTGCGGCAAGTCGTTCGGCCTTAATTCTTGTACGAGCTGTATTTTGTAAGGCTTTACACCAAGATCCTTTCGTAAAATCTTCCATGTAGTCGAATAACACAAGCCCAATTGCTGCAAATGGCATCGAATTGACATTTCACGGTCTTCCACTACACTGGCTGATACGGCAGCAATATTTTCTCCTGTACGCACTCTGTGTATACGTGTTGGTGGGTTTATGTCCAACAAAGTAAAACTGGTTTGAATTTCGTCACAATAGCTTGAATAGCTTGCAGTAGGTCGATTATGACCATAAAATGGTCGTAATGCGCGAAAAACACTTTTCACGGAGGACAAATTTTGGTAATGAAATTCGATTATTTGTAAGCGTTGTTCAGGCGTAAGTTTGTTCTTGGTAAAATGGCAAACCCAACTGAGTACAATAGACTTTGACAGCTGTCAGAATTCCCGCGTGAACTGTCAAATCTGAATACACGAAAAACCAAATAGCAAAAAAATCACCCTTTACAAAGTGGTAAAAATATAGAAACAGAGACAAATCTTTGTTTCGGATAAATTCCATCCTGTTCGGCATAGAATCGATTTGATTTTTACAAGTGCTCACAGGGATCGCTTTCCAGGCTGTTTCGATTCATTCTTAGAGTTCCTGCTTTTTTTTTATTCTCGCTTATTTTCCGTCGGTCTAGTTCCGCCACTGTTGTGGCCAATCACCGACGCCCAGGGAGGCGATTCCACACCCAGGACCCTAACTCACGACCCGTTTATTAACGGACCGGCGCCAACGGCTTTACTTCCTCATGCGATGGAAGGCGTGATCCCAGAGATTTTTCGCCTCAGAAAATCTCCCGGTGTCGGCTAGGATTGAATCTAGACCAGTTTGGGTTGGTTGTGAGTGGATCACGCCACCTCACAACCATCGACACCTATGTCGGCGGTGGGATTCGAACCCAGGCGTCGAGCGTGGTTGGCGGAGACGTTACCAACCACACTAGGCCCCCGCTCAAAGAGTTCCTGCTTGTTTTGGCTTCAAAAACGAATTGAACGAAATCCCGAAATGGACCTCGGAAACAATTAAGTATTTTTAAGTCAATTGCGATTTTCCGCATAAATCGACGATTCGGGACGATTTTACAACAAACTGGTTCTATATTTTGTCGCTACTTATAGCAGGAATCAGTGTGGCTCACAGAGCAGAAAAATTCCAACGCTTTTGCATGAAAGTGAATAATAGTCACCATAAACGTCAATGCTTTTTTCTACCATCAAAAGAGAACATTTCGCTCTCATGCGACATTCATTCTCTCTTCCACCGTTTTTTCAGTATTCGTAAAAAAATGAAAGCCAAGTCATCCGTCAGACGCAGTGAAAGCGGGTTCGTTTGATGTTCACTGTTTAAAATTTTCTGAAAATTTATTATTCTGAGTTTCATTTTATGAACTGTAATGTTGTAAACTCGGTTTGTGTACTGCGACTAGTTATGGATAAGCACATTGTTTATATTTTATTACGTGGCAGCTCGTTTCAAAGATGAAATTCTAGTGTGTTTGAAAGGTACTGCGTTCATTGGAAGTGAAAATTTAAACAGATTGGCTGTAATTTTCACAGAATTCTGGTAGTCATTTTCACTACTTTTATCTGTCCTGGTCTTACTAGAACTGTTTACTTCTGCTGCGTCAAACTTGGTGTGACATGTTGCCAGGGACAGATTTAGAGTTGTGGGGCACGAAAATTCCAATAAAGAAATATGTCATACAAAAATAGAAGTTGAATGAAGGATTATAGAAGGATTGTGTTAGTTTTATTCAAATTTCTGTTTTTTTAAACGTCGAGAATTTTTTTGTGTTTTCAATTTTTTGTATTTAGTTTTGCGTCATGAGAAGTGAACTTTCATGGAAGTCCCCAAAATGTGAAGGCTCAAATGCTATGGCCACCCTGGACACCTTATAAATCATGAATCTGGATATGGGTCATTCCATACGAAGTGTACATGCCACTTGGACACGACCATCACAGCTTTTGCTCAAAGTTGGGGGAATTATTCATCTATTGTCTCTTTGGAAAAATCCCAATTTGGGTGTCGATTGGAATACCCCCCGCTCTGTGGGACCCCCCTCTTTATTGCAAAGTCACGCAATTTTTGTCAAAAACTCTTTTTTTTTCTTACAATTCAAAGACGTAAGATGTCCGAAAAATATTGATAGATGATTTTTGAAGAAAACAAACTAAGGAATCCAGAAAAAAAAAGTTTTGACCGGAAGTGTTGCCAGATAATTGTTTTTTTTTATTTGAAAACTAAATTTACAATTTTTGGCAAATGCAGCCATTTTTATTTTAAATTTGATAATTTTATTGTGTTCCTTGGAAAATTTTACGTAAGAAACACTTATCACCCCGTGGTAATATGAGCCAATCTCGAGATATAGCATTTTTACGAAGATAGTTTTGAATTTCGTAAAAATGTTGTATCTCGAGATTGGCTCATATTACCACGGGGTGATAAGTGTTTCTTATGTGAAAATTTTCGAGGAACACGATGAAATCATCAAATTTAATATAAAAATGGCTGCATTTGCAGAAAAATGTAAATAAAGTTTTCAAATACAAAAATAATTTATCTGGCAACACTTTCGGTCCAAACTTATATTTTTTCTGGATTCCTTGGTTTATTTTCTTCAAAAATCATCTATCAGTATTTTTCGGACATCCCTTACTAACACACAGAGAATCTTGAGTAAGAATCCCCAGGATACCGATTAACACGGTGACGGAATCGTGAAAGAAATCGCAAACACGATCCGGAGGATTCCTGCTCACGATTCTTATTCAAGAATCCTAGAGCCATATACAGGACATTCCTGAGGATTCTTTTTTCAGGAATCCTTTTCAAGGACGCTCACGAATCCAATGTGAGGAATCCTAGAGAATCTATGCGAATCGTATGTGTTCGTCCGGGATATTACGTCTATGAATTGTAAGAAAAAGGAAAAAAGAGATTTTGAGCAAAAAATGCGTGACTTTGCAATAAACAGGGGGGTCCTACAGAGCGAGGGGTATTCCAATCGACACCAAATTTTGGATTTTTCCAAAGTGACAGTAGATAAATAATTCTCCCATGTTTGAGCAAAATCTGTGGTGGTCGTGTCCAAGTTTGTGCTTTTTCGTGGAATGATCCCTATGCATATTACCATACTAGTAAAAATGCTCGCCGCTTTCAAAAATTTTGCATTGGAGTGTTTTTTTTTTGTTTTGTCTGACACTGTATAAGGATGTAGAACGAGAGATCGCAGCAAGCCAAGAGCGCGAATAGACACAAATTTTTGACGTGGTTTTAATTTCACTAGAAAAATTCGAAGTTATGTGACTTGTGGTACATTTTCTGAATTACCAGTAGTGCAATAGTGTATGTATTGTTACGTGCTTGAGGTGTTATCATTAAAATGATTCAGGAATAGAAAAAATGCCATCCCAGATCGATCCGGCATAATGTCCTTCAAACCTTCAGCGGAATAGTAGAAACAGGCGTTCGTGGTAGCATCAGAGCCCCACTAGCGTTTGGTAGCATTTCTGGATCGCAGTCGAGTTGTTTTGAAACAAAAGCCGCAACTGAAAAATTGACAGTGACATCAGCGAAAAATTTAGAAATAAAAAAAGATGGCCACCATCATTTCGTCGCTGTCGCTGCGGGCGTTCAAGGTCAAAACGTTTTTGATTTCGATTTCAGTGGCAGTTTGGGTCCGGCAAGACCGAACATAGACCGAAGTCGGAGCCATTAATTTTCTCAAGAAACAGGAGATATAGACAAATTCTTAGTATATATGGAACTTTCCTAATTCATATTCCTTTCAGAGAGCGAGTAATGACGCTATAACCATAAGCTAAAATGCTAGGACTAGAGTTAGTACTCAAGTCCTAACCGTAACAGTTGAAGCAAGTAAAGGCGCTATATCCTTGGTTTCAAACCCCGAAGATGAGGGGGAAATACCTATGTTCCATCCCAGGAAATTGGTCAACAAAGAAGTGTACTTTCTTAGCTTTGTCACTCCCAACGAATTATAGGGAACATCCATTAATGACGTAGCTTTTTTTAGGTTTTTTTGACCCCCTCCTCCCCCATCGTAGCATTTCGTCACAAAGTCAGGACCCCCCTCTAGATAATTACGTAGCTAATAACAACCCCCCCCCCCCCCCCCACATTTTTTTTTTGCAAATTTTATTATCCAAAACATACCTTGAGTCATTAATTAACAAGAAAAGACAAGAAAGGAATAAAAATGACCCTAAGCAGACAAAATAGTGATAAAAAAGAACAATTAGAAAAATCCAATTTTTTTCTTAGTTTCATGTTTGCTACGTAGCTTGGCTTGAACCCCCACCCTCCCCCTCGTCACATTTTGTCACAAAACTTTATGAATGTTCCCATATAACTTATTACATACAGATCGGTTGGTACGGATTGTCACCCCAAGTAACACCTGCAGCACCAAAATGAAAGGAAAAAGTTATAAATAAGTCATAAATAAATCATAAATAAGTTACAGGGAAAACATTAGGTTTTAATTCACTCGCATTGATGTTTTAATTTGGGATTCGGAATGATAAGTTGAAGTTGTAAATATATTACGAATTGCTGTAAGAACTTATTTATAACTTGTTTATAACCGGCTTTTTTCTTGAGAATGTAAGAGAGAGAACAGTGGTGAATATGTTTTTGACAGCAAAACGTATAGTGGAGAAAAAATTGATAAATGGCCGCAAAAGTTGTAGTTAAGTTTTAAATCAGTTGTGTATGTGATTAGATGGTGTAAACTATTTTCTATTACTGTTATAATATTCAAAATTATTATTAAATATTTAAACACCCAGAGAAGGTATGTTTTAATAATTTTACAGTAAATTATAATCAATCGATTTATCATTCAATTTACATAAATCGTTTGATCTAATGCTCAACGATCGTCGGTTTTATTTTTATTATTTCGATTATCGTTAATAACCTCAGATCAACGTTTGAACATTTCTGTTTTATTTAAATTTCTCAATATATTACCTAATGCGTGGTTTAGTTTTGGAAATGTTTATTTTTTTTTTTTACTACAATAATCAAGATAGTGACGGCAATTTTTCATAGATTGTAGTAGCTTTATATAGCCTTGATTAATTGGTCTCCAAATTGTGGCAGAGTTTACTCCTCGTTTAGTTCGCTTAAAGAGTAAAAAAGTTCAAATAATTAGTTCATAGTGCCTGACTTCTTAGTTCACCTTTTACATGTATAGGTAATGTTTCAATGTCCATTTTTTAAAATTATTTTTAATTATATTGCGATATTTTTCCCGAAATAAACTTTATCGATAGTGGTTATATAACTGACAAAATCTTTGGGCAATTGGTGTACCCATTGTTTTCCTGTATGGACTTCCTAACTGCGACCATAATCGTTGATCTATTGTGAATGCCCGGGTGTCTGCTATATTGAGAAGTGGCATGCTTATTATTATTTTTTATCAGTGCTTGTGTGTAATGTGCTACCCTTCCTTTTACACGTTTACTGTTCTCCTATATCCAGCCTCCTTCCTCCTGCCAAATATCGCCAATTATAATTCCCTGGAGAGGTTTCGTCGTGCGTCCTTCTGGCCAGTTTTATTGATAAGAGGGACTCTTATTTTTGTTAGGAGGAAGTCATGCAAAGGTATTGTAGATTTCAGCGTGAAGGAAGGGTAACTGGTGGGGAGCCTGAGAATAAACCCATGCTTAAAAGTCCTTTTTTTGACATCGAAATGGCCTGATTCTACAAAGATTCGAACCCACGACCACCCGCTTGACAAAGCGGACTCTGTAACCTTGCGGCTACGCAGCTGAATGGTTTACCCATTCAGAGTATGCTAATAATCAACATGGCTGCTGCCTCGTTAGCGCAAGCGGAGTGCTAAAATAATATCCAACACTATTTTTCTGTGCTACAGGCACGTTTCATAATATAATCCTTTCGAAAATACATACCTAAGGCTCATTTCTCTAGAAATCATCTGTTACTTTTTTCTTTATTGCAAAATTTTTCAAAAAATATAATTTTGATAACTATCATATTGTGGTATTTGCGAAGCGCGTAAGTTTTAACGAAGTACTAGGCAAATATTCACGATAAATCTAAAATGACACGTAGTGTGGACAATTTTCGTGACGCTCTCGTTGTATTCAGTTTTTGGGTTTGTACTTTATATACATTGCCGTAAGACGCAATTCTACGTAAAAAAGACAGTATTTTTATTCTTCATGACCCAAACTGTAAATAATTGCACTATAATAGAGTGTTCACCTCAATGAGTTCATAACTACTAATGTCACAAGTGTTATCAATTGCTCACTGTCTTTTATTTTATTCGAACATTCATACAAACGCTATTTCCTAAGCTCAATGGCTTGTACAAGAACTAAAACCCCATTTGATCAATTAATCTGAAAGTTTATGGTGCTACTCCGAACTGTTATATCTGATATTTGCACCTACCTGTGGAAAGCAAGATTTGTACTTGTCTATTTTTTTGTTTCCAGGCAAATTTAGCGAATTAGCCTTTCTTCTCTCAAAAATTGGTGAAAACGATGCCGTAGTGGTGCTCATCACTGGGTATTTGAACAAAAGTCAGTACTCAGCTTCAAAGCACGCTCTTTGTTAGAAAATTTTGGCAGTCTGTACTTCAAAAAAACGGAAAAATGAATATCATTTGATATTATCTAAGTAACTAAGAAACCGAAAAATAACAAATGAATTAAACATTTCGTGTTGCGTTACCATTCACATTTTGTAGTTAAATGGTTACCGCACCTAGTCGCCGATTGAAATTCACTTTAATTTACATACTCATACAGCTGATAGACAGGTTTGCTGCGTTTTGTGTGCCCAAAACAAATCTCAGCTCCTCACCTCTTGCTCGGCGCGGTCTTACATGACCCATGTTCGCATGGCGACCGTGTATTTGGTGAGGTGAGCACACACCAGATGGAGTACCGCCTGAAAACAAACGGAATAAACCAGATGTCTCTGCAGCACCGGCACAGATCCTTACAGTGTTAGATGAATGAATTATTCGCCCCCGCCCCTGGCGCATAGCTCTTTTGCCGAAAATTTCCCCCTCTTTCACCATCTAACACGCATACAAATACACGACAGCTACTCGCCGATTCCGTCCTCCTGCCTGTGGCAACCTACAGCCACGCGTGCCCGGTGCCTACGCAACACAGACGCGCCGCACCCCGCGGATAACCGCTCGTGCTACAGTGCCAGTGGTATAACCGAAAGGTACGAGGGGTCGGTCGCGAATATCCCATTCAAGCGCGCGCAGCCGCGTGGTAAGGAAGAGCAGAAAATCTATCCAAGCTGTTTTAGTGTGACTGATATCAAAACAGACAGTCGGATAGCCAAACCCCGTCAGAGTGCAGTTCCGAGTAATGATGGCTACGGTTCAGTGATAAAGAAAAAGTTTCTCCTCTCAAAATTGTACAACCAAAATCTTGCAGGTTCGGGGCAACGAAAAAGTGTGAACGTGTGAACATATTGACCAGGTGCTCGCTGGTGGCAGCAGCAAGTGTTGAAAATGTCTTGAAAGTGACCAAGCAGCATCCAGATGCAAACGAAAAGGTGAAACCAGAAGAAAAAGCAGTGTGTTACTGAAGGGGCGCAGCGGAAGTGTGGCGCGAGGAAAACCAGGGCGACGTCCTGTCTATCCAGCAAATCGAAGCATCAGGAGGGAGGAATATTTTCCACTGCCAGCCAGCCAACTGGCCTGTATTGGGATAGGCACACTACAACAACACGGGAACGGGAAAAACGCGCTAGCGAAAACCCAAATATGGCTGGTGAGTATGACAAAAGTTTCTATTGTGTTGTTTTTTCGCTCTTTTAATTTGATTTCCTGCCAGTGCTGGCCCAAATACCTTCCGACCATAATCGAATTGAACGGCTGTGACACAATTACATAAGACGGAAGTATGTGTTATTGTTGTTTTGTTGCTAAAGAATGGCAAGGAAAGCAAAAAGAAATGCTATATCTAGCCAGGAAAACCAATCCGTTCCGCTTTGCCCATCAGACCTATCTATCCATCTATCGGTTCATAAGTACACAAAGTGTTTGTTGTGTGTGATATTTGCATTCCAGTTATTCGTAGGCGAAACCGTGAGTGTCGGTTTCGCTAAAGTGGACAGAGCGCGGCGTCGGAGTTGGTTATTTCACCTGATAGGCACTGAACCGACGCGATATGGATGGCGTATTTGCTATTATAGGAGGGGGGCTTGAATAGCCAATACGTAAAACCGTGGCCGTGGGGAGTTAAGTCATAATTTCGTCGTTGTTCCACCTTGCCCGGTCTACCGAGCCACACATGGATAGGCACGTCGTATCGGGTTATGATATCGGGCGATGGTGTCATACAATACGGTCAGCGAACCAAAAGTGCTGCTTGATTGCACTGCTAGCTAGCATCCTCCCTTCGGAGGTGGGTAGAATGAATATAGCGAAGTGCAGTGTTTACCATGCAGGAAATGTCATTCTATAAAATGTTTGGACTGGCTGGTAATGAAGACGGCTTTTATTGGCAGCCAAGAGACTTATCAATTGGACAAATGATTTGGCTCGATAATTGTGGGAATGATGATGAGAGCCAGCCAGCTGTGGGTCAGAGTTTCCAGTTTAGGCAATCCTACAAAAGCCATGTTAAATTCTTCACATTTACTGCTAAGAATGATAATTAGATTTATAGTAATAATGAATATTGATGAAAAATGAACTAAAAATAATTCAATTTAATGTTCAACAATTATACTTATTGTTAACACATAAGATCCGATGAAGATGCTTCACTAGATATGAATTAGATAATAAATCACCACGATGATATAAAACGCAAGAGCTGATGGAACTCACACAGATAGTTATGTTTGCTGATTGTACCATTGACAATAAAAAATGTTACATCTTGCCTGATTTTTGAGTGAAATAATGTGATTAATCATTCGATGAAAATAAATTTTCAACTAACCTAATCCGGTTTATTGTGTATGGCCAATGTTCTGGAAGAAGTTAAAATACGTCATACTGCAATGACTTCTGTTTCTTGGGCTATAGAAGGAAACAACTAGCCGTAATGCAGAAGTAAACAAAGACTCAATTTCTAATTGAATCAGAAGATATAAAGGAAAATGAATTCTTCGAAATGGAAAAAGAGTTGGTAAAATCTCACAGCGAAAATATTTTTTGAGCAATACGATAAATCCATTTTTATAGCATCCAATCCAGCATGCAATTTCTTATTTCGAAGAAATGACCTGGAAGACTCTTGAACGTAGCGTGATTTATTTACACTTTATTTGACATTTTAACGTATAAGGATATCGGCTCTATTAACGCGTTAATTTCTTGCATGATGGTTCTTCATAATGCAGAGCATCTTCCTACAAAAGATTAGTTTCTTTCTATGGCTTCATTAACCCTCCGGACGATAATTTGGTAAACCTGATGATAATGGCGCCGATACCCTATTAGCTTGGAATAAAGGTCTTTCGCGAAACATTTATTCACCTTAACCCAAATTACAATATGTAATAAGATTCGACGTTTTCTGTAAGAAAGTGCGTGCAGGAGAATCAACAGAATCTAGTTTTTTTTTTTTTTAAATTAACTTTAACTTCAGATACAAGCTTAAATCCTTTTTTGTCAATTTAAATTCTTTATCAATAAGAGAGTTTTGAAAATCCAGCTGAGTTAAGGTGAAAAGTTTGTGAAAGTCAGAAATGTGCCTCACATAAATGTCACACAATGTTTTTTTGCGACTGGATACCGTATAATCCGGACTTTTGCACTTGTGGCCGAATTATGATGATAAGAGCTCCACTTTACTTCGTAAGCAGGAATACCACAGATCCCTGTCAAGGCAACTGTTTCCGCAGATCCATCGCAGATGAGGGTGGTGCTAGGTGATGAAGAAGAAGACATTTGTCTGTATTAGTAGCGAAAAAACACGTGCTTTTGGGTTGTGACGTAGATCTCCATCAACGAGCAAATGCCATTTGAAAAGGTATTCCGCATTGTTTGATAGAGCAGGAAGGTATTTTCAGCCGAAAACTCAGAAAACTTGTGAAAAAATCTACCGAACATTGTTTTTGGCGTTCTACGTCATCACTGTTGCGCTTCAAGGTGAAACAATACTCATTACACATAAAATACCGTTTTCACAGGTGTCGCATTACCTATTACCAAGTCTTGTGCTTTTGAAATTTCGAAGGAGTGGCTCAAAATCGGCCATTTGTGAATTTAACACCGCTTTACTTTAAACCGGAAATTCGAGTCATTCTTCGTACCTATGTATATATAGGGTGCCAGCCAGAATGGTCATCTCGAATTTCAAAAAACCGCATACAAAATGTTCACCTGCTCGAAAGAACACCCTGTGCAAAATTTCAGCTCAATCGGACTTGAAATGGGATGGCGCAAAGCGATTGAAGTTTGGCCTTTTTGAAAACCGAAAAATCACCCAAGGGGGGAGGGGGTACGTGAAATTTCGGTTTTCGAAATTTTTTTTGACGCCAAATGACTTAAAAACGCATGAAACGTCGAGAATTGGTGTCATCTGAAAAAATTTTTTTTGCAAAAATTTACTCTCTGGGACTTAGTCGTTTTTTGAATTGTGGAAGACAGATTTCAAAATGTTTAGAATTTATCTTTTGAAATAGATCACTAGTTTCTCAAAACAGCCTGTATAATGATATACACTATAACTAGCATCGAATACATTACGTTTCATTAGGCTGGTTAATTTAACAGTGCTTATTTGAAAAAAGCACTTCGGTTCGTTTGATTGGTGTGACGTCTTCTACAAAGTTGTAGATGATTTTTCTGTCTTTCTAAAAAAAATACACTTAAAAAAATTATTTATTCAATAAAAAAGTTAGAAGAAAAATTTGAAATTAATTATTCAAAAGAGCTCATATTTTAAAATATCTGATTTTTTTAATAAAACCTACAAAAGATTACCAAAACAATGAAACCAAAAATCCAGAACCAGAAATTTAGAAATCAGGAAAAAAAAGTTATCGTTTTTTGAAAAAAAATTTTTTTTTTTAATATTTTTCAATTGTTTTTTTTAAGGGCATATTTTTATTTTGGAAGGACAAAATATTATCTACAACTTTAGCGAAGACACTATGCCAATCAAACAAACCGTTTCGACTATAGATATATTTCTAATTTCCAATAGAGCACTCTATGAGGAATTAAAAATATTTTTACAGTCAAAACGGTTTATTTGATTGACATAAGGTATAAAGTTGTAAATAATAACTTTGTTCTTCCAAAAAAAGTAACCTGTGAAAAAAAAAAATAAATTTAAAAAAAATTCTAACTTCTTTTTCTGATTTCTCCATGACCGGTTTCGTTGTTCAGGTAATCTTTCGTAGTTTTTATGAAAAAAAACCAGTTTTTTTTAAATGGGCTGTCTTGGATAATTAATTTTTAACTTTCTCTTATATTTTTTTTTTTCAAAAATAATACAGGTCGGACTCGATTATCCGGAGACTCGATTATCCGGGGGCTCGATTATCCGGGGCTCGATTGTCCGGAAAAAATGGTTCGATTATCCGGAGTATTTTTTTTTCTTCTGCATTTTTATAACGTACTTTTGTCTTCCGGGTAATTGGGAGTTTCGGAGTCGTTCAAAATTTTAACAACAGTGCCCCCTCCTGTTCAGGCAGTACGTTTTTAGCAGTTTTCTGCTCGTTCCTTCAACCAATTCTTACTCTACAACCTTCATGAGCAAGGTTTTATGGTTTTTTGTTACTGATGAGGACAACCACTAAAGGTCTAATATAATGACCATGATCAATGCAGTACTTAGATCCACGAGCAGGCCTGTTCCGGTGGTGTTCCGGATACTTCTGGATAATTAAAGCAAAACTCATCAAGCGAAACCAATAACAATTTGAAATCCGCAAAGTAGCCCATTAGTGGCCATATCGAGCGTCAAGGTATAGGTCACTTAAGAAATAGAAAAAAATCATGAGTGTTATCAAAATCGAACAGGGTCTGTATACATACACCTCATTTCTTCTAAATATTTAACATAATAAAAACTAAATAATAAAATATTAACTTAAAAACTAAATAATAAATATAGACCGTTCCGATAATCATAAATACACTTACTATCAACCGTCATTTCAAATAACATGCAGTATTCAACCAAACGTTGGCTGCGTCCTGTTGTTTACATCCAAAAGAAATAGATGCTGTCATTTTTCTAACATTTAGTGCGAAATTTTGAAAATTCGTGGCCTTTCTCCCGAGCAAAGAAAGCGAATTGTGCACAAATGGGGCACCGAGAGTGGTCTTTCTATAAGAAAATTAGCCAGAGAAGAAGGTATAAGTGTCGGAGCAGTTCAAACCGCATTGCGGAAGTATTGTGAAGAGTGCACATTTACTGATGCCCCAAGACGTGGTAGAAAACCCGGGCCTGTTGATCCCACAATGGACAAAAAGGTTAAGGAATACTACAAGCGGCATCCTTCAGTATCAGTACGAGATGTGGCGAGAAAGCTTGGAACCTCGGCGAGTAACGTTATGCGTGCCAAAGGAAGAATGGGTCTGCAGACCCGTCGGAAGCAGAAGCAGCCAAAACTAAATCCAAAACAAGCTGAATCTGTGAAACCGAGAGCTCGGAAGCTTTATGACAAACTTCTGACCAAAAAAATGGGGTGTGTTATCATGGATGACGAAACCTACATAAAACTGGACTATAAGACTCTGCCAGGACCGAAATTTTATACATCACCGAAGGGAAAGGATGTCCCTGGACCAGTGAAAGCCATTTACACCGAAAAATTCGGCAAACCATTACCTTCGGTTTGGCAGGCCATTTGTGAATGTGGGAAAACATCTCGTCCATTCATTACGAATGACATAATGAATGGTAAAATTTACGTGAAAGAGTGTTTGCAGAAAAGGTTGTTACCCATGGTTAAGCAGCATAACAATCCTCCAATCTTTTGGCCCAATCTTGCTTCCTGCCATTACTCTAAGGATGCACTAGGGTGGTATAAAACAAATAATGTCACATGTGTCCCAAAGGAGTTGAATCCTCCAAACTGCCCTGAAATTCGCCCTATTGAAACTTTTTGGGCTTTGACCAAGGCAAATCTGAGGAAATATGTCAAACTAGCGGACAATGTTGAAAAATTTAAAAAAGATTGGCTTGAAGTGGTAAAAATGGTCGGAGAACACACTGTGCATAAGCTAATGGATAGTGTTAAGAGAAAAGTTAGAGAACTCGCGTATCCTACGAAAAATAATCCCAACTTGAATTGAAACTGGAAAGAAAACACATTATCTATATTTCAGAATAAAATGACCCGAAAAATCCTGTATTTTTTGTTTTATTCAAGAAAGAAGATGTATTTATAATTTTCGGAATAGTCTATATATAACATAATAAATAAATATATAAATCGAATCACATTCTCTTATATTTCCTGGAAAACATTTCCTTTGATCTCTCGAAGCAAAAGCTGTCTTTGGCAGTTTCAATTTATTTTATTTCGTTTTTTCATCTTCGAAATAATCAATATAACATAATTTATTATTACGTATATATGTATAACAAACGCCGACAAACAGTCTAAAGACAAAACTCACTGTTCTAGATGATGAAAGATATTAAAAACTGAAAAATTAAAAATGGCTCGATTATCCGGAGGGTTCGATTATCCGGAGCGAAATGTTTTTCAAAACTCCGGATAATCGAGTCCGACCTGTAATTTGTTTTTAGAGTGTATATTTTTTTTTTTTTTTTTTTTTGAAAGACAAAACTATTATCTACAACTTTGCCGAAGACGTCACACCGCTCAAACCAACCGTGTTAGCTCTAAAAATATTTGTAATCATCAATACCTATCCGAAATAGCATTTTTCAATAGCTTTTCAAAAATGAGTTGAGTTTCAAAAAAATTAAACCAATAGCACAACATAGCATCTTTTGCCTGTAAAAACGTCTATGCAAAGTTTCAGCCAATGGGCACGTTCACGTTTTGATGATGTAAACTTGACAGAGAATGTATGGTCGAACTGTCAAAACGACGCAAACCCAGAGACAACGATTCAATTGTGTTGCGTATCTGATTGAGATCCCTATACTCTCATTATCACTGAATAACATCGATACAGTCTATTGTCCGATTATATATGCCAGAGCACTGTGTGTTCGATCAAGTGTTGGCAAAGGACATTATTGTGGTAAATAAAAAGAATAAATTGTCTGGTACAACATTCGAAAAAACATGTACAAGTGTCATAGAGAGTATATTTTTCAAACGAAATGAAAAAACATATTCCGTCAGTTTCCACCGTTTTATGTAACTTTTAAGACACTTGGAATCGAAAACATGTATCAAATACCCAAATTTCAGGCACCTCTCGTGTGTGATTTTGCAAATGACATGGAAGCATTCAACATTTTCCGCGAGACACAATCTTATTTTTGGTTGATTTAATTTTTTTTGCACAGAGTAGTTTTTTGAACCATTTTGGTAATTTGTTTTGTAATATCTTGCCATTTTACATGGTATTTTTTTCAGTACAACATTGCCACCCTAACGACAATGATATAACAAATATTATATTTTCAGGAATTTCTCTATTGGAATTCAGTTAAAAGTGATTTTTTTTCATTTTCAACTCATTTTTACCCAATATGATGAACCACCCTGTGTCGAATAAATGAACCACCCTAATCAAACATAATGTATTCGATGCTAGTTATTGTGTATATCATTAGACAGGTTATTTCGAGAGACTAGCAATCAATTTAATTAAATAAATTCTAAATGTTTTGAGCTCCGCCTTCCACAATTGAAAAAACGACTAAGTCCCAGAGAGTCGATTTTTGCAAAAAAACAAAATTTCAGATGACACCAATCTCGACGTTTCATGTGTTTTCAAATCATTTGGCATCAAAAAAAAATTTCGAAAACCGAAATTTCACGTACCGATTTCTGGGTGATTTTTCGATTTTCAAAAAGGCCAAACTATAATCGCTTTGCGCCACCCCATTTTAAGTCCGATTGAGCTGAAATTTCGCACAGGTTGTTTTTTCGAGCAGGTGAACATTTTGTATAGAGTTTCTTCTTGAAATTTTCTGGTCACTTTTTTTCCCATACGATGATTGGCACCCTAGTATATATACTAGGGTGGGGAATCGTTACATGGAAAAAACGAAACTTGATAACAGAAAGCCAGAACCAAGTTTTTTCAGTTCTATTTGGGGCCCCAAACAATCCTAAATTCATCGGAAGTCAATTGGTTTTGTCTCCGCTTGGCGCATTGCATTTCAAATTTATATGGAGATTTGTATGGAAAAACCAACTTTTTTGCATTTTCCATCCTAAAGAGCTTAAAATGGCTCAAACCATAGGCTTCATGACTTCAAATGGTAGGTTTTTTGCTGCCTAACTACTTGGCCGAAGACACTAAAGAGCTAGGGTGTCCCAAAAAAATACTAGAGCTGTTCAAAGTTGAGTATGTCGAAATTTATAGCTGAGTGTATGAAGTCGTTACGACAGGTTACTTCTGATGGGAATCCTACTGACGCCGGTACATTGGTAATGTTGGCAGAAAACAAGATTTTCTGTATTTAAATCGACATACTCGACATACTTCAGTGTCCTCTGCAAAGTTGTTAGGCATTTAAAATACTATACTTTAACATAATGTTGTGCATTGTTAGAGCATTATTGAGCACTCTAGAAAGGTAAATGCAAAAAAGTAGGTTTTCCCATATAAATTTTCATACAAATTTGAAATACAATGCACCCAGCGGAAACAAAACCAAACGACTTCAGGTAAGTTTAGGGTTGTTTGGGGCCCCAAAAGGAACCAAAAAAATTGGAAAATCGATCACTTTTCCCCACCCTAGTGTATATTATATTTAACCATTAATGCCTTCGTCGACATGGGAATAAGATTAACTGCAAAAATAACATTCGTTTATGGGGAACTAAACGACAGCAAGAAGGGAAATAAGATCAGCGTTACGTAACAAAAACTCTCCAAAAACGCGCATTTTTATTGGGCAAATTTATCTTTTGCAAAAAAAATCAAAGTTGACCAAGATTTTTAAATCACTTTTTTCTCCTTTTCAACATCAGATGGAGTTGGAGCGGCATCTTTCTATGACGAAATCTAACACTTCTTAGGGCACATTCGTATATAATGTAACGCGGAATAAAGCAATTTTAAATACTCCCCCACTTCTACGTTACATAATTTTGCATGGTGGTCTCGCGCAGTGTAATGCTTTGCTGCATACCACCTCTTTCATGACCATTAGAATCGAACTTGTTAATTCAGCAACTTTCACGTACCTTACTGCACTGCCCATAATTCAAAAATTGGCTAATATGCCATTTTTACTAAAATCGAGAAAACAGTTTCTCGTGATGGTACACACCCTAAACAAGGTCCCTACGGAAGCCGGTTGTCAAAAAATGCATTAGGGAAGGCAGTAAACGTGAAACAATTTTGGCTAATATCCAAAATAATTGAGAATTTGGCTAATATCCAATATCCAATATGAACCTGTGGCATGTTCACGAACCAGTGTATTATTACTGAACTGTGTTTCTTCTAACTTTCGAAAGTGTGCTGTAGCTTGGTGGTTACTGGCGACAGGTGAGCGATCGTAAGGCCCTTGACTCAAATTTGACTTTTTCACGAAGAATATTTGATGCTACAAGAATTTATTTGTTGTACTGCGAAACCCAATGATCAAACGTTTTTTTCTGTCATAAATCTTTACATTTAAAAAACAGCTATTTAGCTCTTTGATTAGGACTAATATTAATGAAGAGAAGATTCGGATTTCATTTTTGATTTAATGAGAAAAAATAGAAAAGTGGATTGTGAGATTACCATGAATAATAATATTTTCGTTGTATTATTATATTGCTGCACGTAACAATTGTCTCGTCGTCCTTTTCATCCTCACTGGTGCTTCCGTGTTGTTTTATTAAATTTAAAACCATTTTCATCACCAACGAGTACGATATAATTCACATCGTATGGATATTAGCCGAATTGCACACCGTTTTGTCAACTGACCTTTCGTTTATAATTGAAAAAAACGGCTACTGTGTTGAAAACACGTGGCGGAAGGAATTTTTCTACAGATTTCTCTGTTTCAACTCAACGGCAAGGTTCCAGCATGTATGAAGGGTGATATACTCAATAGAAAAGTTGTCATGAACAGTCAAAATATGTTGTACCGACAAAAAACTTTCAAATGCGTTTTTCTCGATTTGATGCCTACGGCATATTAGCCAATTTTTGAATTATGGGCAGTGCATCAAATTTCGAACACTTAAGCTATGATGTAACTCCTTGCACTAAAAATCAACAAAAAATAACTTTCTTGTCGATCTTTAAGGTTCAGCATGTAGTTTATTTCATTTTTTGTTGCAATTAAGGTCTATTTATAAAGAGGTAAACATATTTTTTGTGTGAAAATAACGAAAATTGAGAACTCGGCTTTGAATCAAATTGCGAACACTTCAACGTAATCGCTAAGAGATAGATAGGCAATCCGTCTGAATACTAACTGTCACTTTTTCCAACGCCTGCTGATTCCCTGATAATGGCCCTGCTGTGAAGAGCTATACATCTCAAAGTGCAGGATATTCCAAGGAACGAAATGCTATATAATAATCATACTTTTCATTACACTACCTGTAATAATAAGATTTTTGTTGTAAAGTGTTCGAAGTTTGAATCAAAACGGTATATGTTGTTCGAAATGGCTCAAAGATGGATATGTTGTTATGTTGTTCAAAATCGCCAAAAGAGATGGCTAGATGGACCCGTAAGCTGAGATATTTACGAGCCTTCCACGGTAAACAGTCCTGCATAAATGCCCTGTTACCCAAATAACAATTTCTCCGTGTAAACTGAACTCGTTATATTGTATTATTTTATGTTATGTTATGTTATGTTATGTTATGTTATGTTATATTCAAAATATCATCTGACAATGTTTCATCTTAAAAAGCAAAGCAAACATTCCGATTCAGAAATCAACCCTTTGTTCACTATACACAGACTTCGCAGACAACTATTTAATATACAGGACAATTGCGGGGCTAGCGCTACGATCCTACTGACACTAACATTCTCTTCCGAGTCGAGACTCGAAGCTACGTCGACCGGCTTGTTAGTCCAGCATCGTACCTCGAGATCAACTGAAAGGTATCGTTTCGTCTCAATGAACAAAATTTAAACTACAATCAACAAAAAGAGTATCTTTAGGTGACACAAAAACGTGTTGATGGGTTCGTTAAAATCGTACAGATCTGTGCAGTCTTGTTAAATCTCATTGTAATGAACCTGATCGCGTTATACTGACCGTACCGGCCATACCTTCTGTCTATGTTCAGAAGCTATCATCTTCGCAGATTCCTTTCCGTAACATACGGCAGGATCGTGGCATTGTACGAGGACGAGTCTTTTCTGGACACCTTCTATGCGGTCAATCCAAATTTTGTTAAATGGAAACCAAGCAAAAATAGCAAATTCAAGCATCGAACGTACCAAGGCACAGTACAATAATGCACACTTGATCTCGGAAACCATCGTCATTCCTGGAGATGAATCCCAGCTGCCTGTTGACTCTTGAGATGACATGCCCATAGTATGTCCGGAATGTAAGCTGGCTATCTAAAGTTACGGCAAGATCTTTAACTTTGCACACGTGCTGGAGTCCTTGCCCAGACAAACTATAGGGAAAGCTGATTGGTTGTAGCTTCCTGCTGAAGGCTCGCTGTAATAAAGCAGCAACATCGTCAATGGTTGCAAACAAAAGTGGGCCTAGATTGCTTCCCTGCGGCACTCTAGAAGAAATCGTGAATGGCTCAGAATGTGACGACCCAATACTAACTCATTTACCTTTGTCAGTCACCATTTTACAACCATTCTACAACCACACAAGAGAGCCCCAATTGAACACGATCGGACGCTACCTTGAAGTCTGTGTACACATCATCTACTTGCAAGCCAACATCCATTGAGCGAATAATCAACGATAAGAACTACTACACACAAGAAATATAATTTTGATACGATTCAAACAGCACTGTTTTGACTACTATCTCGAAAACTTTAGAACACGCGTAATGGAAGTCCTCGATGTCACATTTGTCCTCTGTTCTATAAATCGGCGTGAGCATTGATTTTTTCCATCGTGCAGAAAACAATCCTTGTTGCTGAATCTCTCTGTATTAAACAGCTTGACAAAAGGCACCATCAGTCGGTACGCGCAATTTTTCAACATTGATTGTGGGATCCCGTCTGGACCTGGACAAATGGAGTGTTTAAGCATTCGAATACTCAACTATCGAAGCTGTCCTGAGGAGTATCACGTAATGCAGCATTGATCTGATTTGGCGCAGCAAGTGAAGACGAAAAAACTGCTTTAAAATACTCAGCAAATAGCTCGCACTTGGAAGAAGCTGTGTTACCAGACGAATCACTGAGAAAAGAATCGAAACTGGTAACCCATATTTCTTCTGTTTTGATCGAACAAAAGACCAGTTCTTTCTTGGATATCGACGTTCTTTGAGTTCGCTCAAGGTAATGAGAATTTAAGAATCTATTGCACAGTTTGTACCTGTTTCTAGCGAGTCTTAAAGGATTCTTTGCTAGAAACATGCGATGTTTTTCTAAAGTTTCGCTGAGAAGCTGCGTTGAATATGTCGGCAATATCTGTTCAAAAACTGCCAGTAAATTGCTGATAACGCTTTGTTCCGCATCTGAGCTGAGCTGAGACCGTTACGTAACTGTGATGTTTGTTCAAAATTGCAATTTTGAAAGGGAGGACAGGTTGTCCAGCATTACGTATTTTCAGGGAGGGGTCATATCGAGCGCTACTTATCGTTACAGGGGAGGGAGTCTGAAATCTAGGTTTTTAGCGTTACGTAATTTGTGTACGACCCCAAAGTATAAAAACAAACGTGCTTCGCTTCTTGCCACTTGCAGCCACTTGTTCCTATCAGAAAAAAATCATGCGGCTGAATGTCTTTCGAATAAAGATATATCGTCATATTTTGCAAAATTGTTCTTAAGGATTCTATATGGTGGAACCAAAATCACTGTCTAATGAAAATAGAAATTCAATTGTGGCATAAATAACCCTCTTCGGTGTCAACATGACAGTTGGCAAACAGAAGTAATGCACTCGAAATGTATGCTACATTTTTCATAGGTAAGAATGATTGCCAGTGGTGATGATAAACTCTTCGAAAAGTTTTTAAGGGTAAAAAAATTAGAAAAAGGTAATCTCTCGAAACGGGGGAGCTAACTCGTAAACGGTTGTTACTATATCCCACTATGCAAAGTATGCAGTAATATACTGACTCACGATCGCCTACTAAGAAAGAAAAAAACATCTTGTTTCGGATCTGGTTTAGGATTATTGAAGACATTATTCTCTTTCACTGGCCCATAACCTGTTGAGTGACGCAGTTTATTAACTGACCTGATGTTTTCCGTGCATATTCAGATTATGTCTTGACAATTAATAAAATTTAACATAAGCACCAGCCATCCGCAGTTTGATTAACTCAGCTCCATCTCTCCTTTTCAGCCGAACGCGACTACATCGGCTTTGCCACCCTTGCCGAGCAGGTGCACCGGAAGTCGGTCAAACGAGGCTTCGAGTTCACGCTGATGGTGTGCGGAGAAAGTGGTCTCGGCAAATCCACGCTCATCAACAGTCTCTTCCTGACGGACCTGTACCAACACCGGACCGTTCCCTCGGTAGAAGAGCGGATAGAAAAAACTACCAAAATCGACAAGAAAACGCTAGACATCGAGGAGAAAGGTGTGAAGCTAAGACTGACGATTGTGGACACGCCCGGCTTTGGTGACTCGATCAACTGTGAGGACAGCTGGCGGGTTTGCACGCAGTACATCGACGAACAATTCCGGCAGTTCTTCACCGACGAGAGCGGTCTAAACCGGCGGAACATTCAGGACAATCGTGTTCATTGTATGCTGTACTTTCTGCCACCGTGGGGTCATGGGTAAGTTATTGAATGAGTCTAATGAAGAATAGTAGATTGATAGGAAATTTTCTCACTCTTTCAGTCTCCGACAAATGGACATCGATTTGATGCGACGGCTACACAAGAAAGTTAACATCGTAGTGGTCATCGGTAAGGCTGACACCCTCACAACGACCGAAGTGCAAAAGTTGAAAACCCGCATCCTCGAGGACATCGAAACCAACGGCATTCAAATTTACCAATTCCCTGACTGTGATTCCGATGAGGACGAAGAGTTCAAGCAGCAGGATCGGGAGCTGAAAGCTAGCATACCGTTTGCGGTGGTCGGAAGTAACGTGGTGCTGGAGGTTGCCGGCAAGAAAATCCGAGGCCGTCAGTATCCCTGGGGAGTGGTGGATGGTATATTTACCTTTTGGTTGTTTTTCTGTGGAAATTGTCTTACTTAACCTATTACCAATTACAGCCGAAAATCCGCAGCACAGTGATCTCATTAAGCTCCGGACGATGCTGATTTCGACGCATATGCAGGACCTGAAGGACACTACCCGTGACGTGCATTACGAGAACTTCCGAGCGCAGTGCATCTCGCAAATCTCGCAACACGCCTTGCGCGAGCGCAACAAGCTGAAGCGGGAATCGATCGCTTCCAGTAATGAGGCTACCAGTTTTAACGAAACCGATCGGTTACTGCAGCAAAAAGAAGAGGAGGTAAGCTTTCTTTTGGTGTCTTATTTCCTTTCAGGTTTTACCTGATTTGAATAATATCTAACGTAAACAATTAAGCTGTGGTGAGACTTTTTTACCGCAATTAGTCGCTTTTCTTTGCTCCAAGCGTAATTTGATCTGACTCACTCTATACTACTGCTACCGTTGTTTGTTCTTCTTGCAGATCCGAAGAATGCAGGACATGCTAGCACAGATGCAGGAGAAGCTAAAGTCGACCCAGATGAGCGACGCCGTTATTGATGTTTGAATGCAAAAAAAATTGTATACAGTCGTAGGCAGTCAACACCCATCAAATACATTAGTAAATCACGCGCAATGTTTTTAGGTGGGAATTTTCGTTATACATTAAGGCACCTCATAATCAACCGTACCCTAGCGTAAACCTTACAGAATCCTCCGCATCCGCACATCAATATCCTTTCATTGGCTATATAGGAACCGAGTGCAAGTGTCACGTCATATGTCCCCATAATGTAATACGGCAATCTCCGCGAAACCGGTTTAAGCTGGTCATCTTTCTACTCCAATAAATAGGTAATTTATCCCCTTATAACATAACATGTAACTTGATGTCTAGGAAGTTATAAAATCGAGTAAATCGGAATAGCCATTAGAAAGCTATTTATACACGGTAGGCTACAGTAACGCAGTAAATTGCTGAAAAGACCAAAGAGCACATGAACCAATAATTCAAAATAGGAGAACCATCAGACTAACCAGAAGAGATCCTAGCAAAACGTGCAATACAGTGAACAATTATACATGGACACACAACACACACACACACAAACATGAAAATCTCGCCGCGACCATTAAAAGGTAAAGGAGCGCTTTCGTTGGAACTATTTTACCAATTCTACCGTGTGGGAAGTTGTTTTAAACTATCACTTTAATTGTTATTTTTCGAAACATCACACTATATTTGTTAGTGGAAGCGCAGAAGCTATATTTATAATTGTTTGCTTTGAAAGTGTTTATTTTGGCGCCACCCTTCGCAGTGGCATTTGTACAAGAACTTATTTATATTGAGAAAAAAAAACCGATATGAATTACGTTGTCGATCGTCTGATTGAAACTATTTATTTATACACGCTGTAACTACCAACTAAACCATACACTAAATATTTGATAGTTCGTACATTCTGGTGGTAGTGTTTCGGTTCCGCATTACATACGCTACGTTGTATAAGTTATGTCGTGTCTCGTCACGGGAAGAAGATGTACCAACAGAAGAACACAACCAATCACAGAGCAACCATTACAAGTATTGGTAGGATTTAGATATTTCAATAAAAGGTAGAAAACAGCTGTACAGAAGTAAACCGTTACACGATATCACAGCCGAGATTAGACTGGATTCACTAAATCGCATGTTTGTTTAGAAAATCCGATAGGGAAGTGCTGAATCCCGCAGATTTAGTATAGTAATCACTTAGCTTACCAGTCAGCCGTAGTGTCCCTTGTCCCTTGAAATCGTCTTTATTTAACACTCTAGTGCCCAGGTTTATTTCTAGAAGGGCTTCGGTAAAATCACTATGAATCATTATAAACACTTTTCAAGTACTTTTTGAAGGTTTTTAGAGGTTTGACTGAAGCCCGCCAGCGCGGGCACTAGAGGGTTAACTCGGTACCCTGAGAAGGCTCTGCACTCTGCTGGTAGTTTTTAAATATCGAGAATCAAGGCTTACATCCGACATTCTTTCGATATGCCCAGCCCACCGTAGTCTTCCCGTTTTCGCTGTTCTGCAACTCGTGGTTCATTCGCCTCCGTCACGATTAGCGAACCTATACATTAGAGAAATGACAAGACACTCACCGTTAAGGCAACTGTCAACATCAAAACGGGCGAGTTGTATCATTTTGCATTGCCGTTATCCGTTTTGATGTTGACAGTTGCCTTAACGGTGAGTGTCTTGTCATTTCTCTAATGTATAGGTTCGCTAGTCACGATCCATCTTCAATCTTCACTTTCCGATTGAAAACTCCAGGGGTGCGTTGTTTCTCTATATCTAAGACAAGACGCGACAGCTGGTCACCGTTACACGTAGAAAATACAACGAGGTTACTTTTCACTGTAAAGCAGTGATGCTGGAGAGTCATAATTTAGCAATTATAATTGTTCATAAATAATGATGCAAAAGTATGCAAAGTACATGATATTACCGAGTAATGTATTTCTCTGTTATAACTTTAAAAATGCATTGATTAATCTTTTTTTACTGTTTCGGTTGAAGGCCAAGAATTAATTTGGGTACCAAGTAACTTAGGGAGAAAAAATTTGATAGTAGAAGTATGCTTTATTGAACATAAAATAATTAATAAAAATTGAGTATTATTCGCCTATATATTGCAATTTTAATTTGTTTTATTTTCATTGACTTGCAGAAGTTGTTAAAAATAATCATTCTGGCATCAACGGTATGGTACGTTCAAAAAAATTTCTACGGGGATGACGGCCTTTACGAAAAGAAAAATAAGAAGCCAGCTGTCGCGTCTTGTCTTAGCTCTATATAAGCATGGTCTAAGCACAGACAAACAGACGTACCACGAGATTTATTTCCGTGGATCAAAATAACGGTCATTTCAAATGAGTTTCAGTTATGCGGAATATTCCCGCCGCAGCGATGGTGGCGCTGATGTGCCTTTTCCTTTGAACTCAGTTGACAGTATTCGAGCACCGTGCTGCCAAAATCAGCAGAAAAGCTGAAAGTTTATCTTAGTACATCGGAAGGTGACCAATCGTTTTATGGAATTCTCTGGACATTATAGCACGGCGAATCGGTAGACCAACGAAGAGTGTTGCTCCTTACAGGCCCTGGATGACGAGGTAGTTGAGCAGGAAAGGAGGCAATTATCTGCAAAGGTCAACGCTGAATCTACCGAGCAAAATGAAATGTGTGAGCTAATCAACTCAGCTGCTGGACGGAAAGCGGTTGGATATCGCTGGGTATATAAACTGAACATAGATGCAACACTAAGTATAGAACTAAGTGACTTTTCACCTACGCACACTAGGAAACGTGTAAATCCGTGTAAAGTAGCTTTTGTTTCCTCCAAAATGTAAATCGGCGCGTTAAGCGTACCATCAGATCTTCCTGATAACCGCTATGAGCACGCTCTACAGCCAAGTTTTCCACTCTTGTCGAGGTTATTAAAGCAAAAATCGGGTGCCCCGGTGAACCTGACCATATGCACAATAGTTCTGAAACCTGGTTTGCGACATATCAAACTTTAAGTTTTGGTAGAATGAGACCTGAAAATAAACATAACCCCTCAATATAAACTCCCACTCTGACTGTCAACTTCACACTTTTCTTTCGTACTTTGAAGTGCAAAAAATATGGAAATAGTATTTAATGCAAAAAATGACAGTATCATTTTGCTGTCGCTCAATCTCAGGCAGAGTTCCTAGTCTTCTTAATATGATGTTTTTGATAACATGCAGATTAATGATACTGTCATTTTTTGCATTAAATACTATTTCCATATTTTTTTTTTTGGCAGTGCAGTCTGTTGAGTAAAAGTGTAACTGACGCATGCTAGTGTTTGCTGACGATGCGAGCGCAAGCCGAACGCACAGACTGGACCACCACATACGCACACTCTGTTTTCGCAGCGATGTAATTACCAACACTTTCATAGCACACTTCCACCTAGATGGAGTGCGCTGTTTGATTTGAAGCTTGTCATTTATATGGGATCGATCCTGAGATGCCAGTCTTCTTGGTATGATGTTTTTGATGTTATCTTAAGCGTCGAGCTGACCAAACTGCTACACCTTTTTCATATGCAATCTTGAACAACTCAATGATCGATGACGAACTATGCACGGTTTTGCTCATAGTGACAATTTTATGAGAATTTAAGTCATCAGATGGCAGCACTAACCGTCGGGAATCGGTCGTGTTCAAAATGTATGAAAATATGAAAGTTAGGTATCTTGTTCTAGTCAACTTTAATAATGCGTACCATCGGTGCCAAGTGCACCTACAGGAATAAAATAGAGCCCACACGTGGTCCTTAGTCTCTTATCTAGTCACTCCCATCCAAACCTCCACGCGGTGCCAGCTGGGATACGAACAACCAAGGAAAGATCGGGCAACCAACCCTGGTGGAATGCTGACAGAGAAGGAGGGCTCTTTTGAGTCTCCAAGGTTTTTTTTCAATTTTATTTATATCTGTTAGTGTACGGTCATACCCTTGCAACGAGGCGCTACCAATAAAGCACTCACAGCTATATTCACCACTTTTGATACCGAGTAGAATCGATAAATTGATCCCGAACAGAATCGATCGGATAGATCGTCTTCCACTTCATCATCGATGATCAGTCGTCTCCAGCAGGGATACCAAATGTGCAGATTTGTCTGCAAAACGCAGATTTTTAGAGTCCGTGTGCAGATTTTGAGTGATTTGCAGTTTTTCCACGGTCTCTGCATATTTTGTCAGGCTCTCCTTATATTTGCGCAGATTTTCTCAAAATGTGAGCAGATTTTTACGGACTTTTGACTGCGCGAGCGAAATTTTTTCGGATCACGGGTAGATTTTTTTCAGATTTCGAGCACATTTTTCCGGTTTTTCAAGCAGTTGCAGACATTTTTCAAAAACATCTGGCATCTCTGGTCTCCAGCCTTGCAACAGGAACACACGTATTTTAAGCCACGGCAACAAATTGTGATATGTCGATCAAAATTAATTATAACTAATTATCGTTAAGTAATTAATAAATGTGTTTAGGGTTAATGAATAAAGTGTTTCCGAAAAATGGAATAAGCGTCGCGCGTTGCTCAGTGCCTTTATTTGCTGTTCGTTTGGCTTCCGAAAAACATTAACATTTTCCAAGATCGGGTAATTTCGACCGATATTCCTATATTCAACAATATCTCTACCAACAGACGTTATTAAACTAGTCCTAATGGTTTTTAATATATAAAACATTGCGAAACAGAGATACAAATTTTGTACGTAGGACTCGATGCAATAAATTAGAGTCAAAAGCAGATGACACACGGTTGAAGGCACGTTGAATACCAATAATGTCACAGTTTGCACTGTAGTTGGTGCGACGAAAAGGCAGTTGCAACGCAGGTGACCTCCGCAGGGTTTTGGATGGCGCGTTTAGGTTGATCAAGCGATATGGCCGGGCAGTCAATCCGTAAAGTCAAAACAGCGCTTCGGAAGAAATCCGTATTGGTCGTCAGCAAAAGTGCGTTGACAATGTGAAAAAATTGGTTGAAGAACGACTAGGTCAAATAGCTTCGAAATTGCAAACAAAGTAGAAATGCCTGAATAATTATCTTTCTTCAAGCGATCGCCTTTTTTATGGACCGGGAACAGAAAGGCATGTTTCCAAGTTGTAGGGAATCTACCTGTAGCGAGTGACAAACGAAACAAGTGGGTAAGCGGTGTGTGCAATCCAGCAATGCATTTTTTAAGCAGTGTAGCTGGGATTCCATCCGGGCCCGGAGAGTACGTGTGTTTCAATTTTCTAGCAGCGGCAAGGATTGCATTATCGTCGATGTTTATCGAAGCCATGGAGTGCCCAGGGAAAGGGACGTTATTAGCATCATAAGAGATCTCTCCATCTGTTGGTATTTCGTTGCTGAACACGCTTGTACAGAGAACATTCGGCAAATAGCGGCAACATTATCTGCTTTCTCACCAGTCCATTCCATCGTGGATGGTAAACCTAACTAACTCCTTCCACTGTTCGTTGACGTAGTTTCAGAATTTCTTCGAGTTTGCTCTCAGTCTGCCGTCTATATGGCGTCTATAGTTCGCGTAGCACCGTCTACGAAGTCGTTTGTACTCGTAGTTCAGCTGTTGGTAATGATCACGAAGAACAAGAGCACTAGTCGCTGAGAACCGCTTTAACGCGGTGTTTTTCAACGTTTTTAAGCGACGCAATGCCGGTGATTGCCATGCAATGCCGGTGATATTTATGCGATCGGTACGGTAGAAAAATCGTTGACAGCCGAATCGATATCCGTTGGATTTACAGCGCATTTACCAACCGTCGAAGCCGGCTCGCCGAAAATTGCAAATAAACCGAGTGAGAGGCTCGTGATATTCGACTTTGAAGCGATCGTCAAGCGACAAAACAAGTGCCGAGTGATGAGCAACGTTTTTTACGAGAGGATCAGGTGCGAGAACAAGCAGCGGTGCCGTATTATTAATGCTGACGAAACAAAGATCTAAACAACGCCCATTCTCGTTTGTATTACAGTTGATTTGCTGCAGTCCCGCGGCTCTGTAACCATCCAAGAGATCCAGAGCGCAGGCATGGAATGTTGACTGATTTTGGTCGGGATAAAGAAATCCGTCCCGAGAGTAGCGCCAAAACAAACTAGGTAAAATAAAGTCCCCAATAACAATAATATCGTCACACGGTTTGGCTCTGGAGACTATCGTTGACATCGACTGGAGATGCATGTCGATCAATTGCTTGTCGCGTGTTCGATCCGGCGAAATATAAACGGTACAAATGAATAATTTCCGACCAGATAGTTGGACGGACAACCAAACCTGCTCAAGAATTTTTCACGAGTTCTCATGGATCAAGTTAGCTTTTATGCGACGATTGACAGCAATAAGCACGCCTCCACCGGTCCTTTTTAGGGTGTTAAAGGGGCTACAGTCGCAGCGGAATCATACTCCCTCCTCTGTCCTCCATGTTAGCGGCTCAAAACGGCGTCTGTGATCCAGGTTAGGGGCGGCCGATTGTCGTCCTCGTGCCAACGTGGGACTCTAAACAGTGTTGCGCACAATGGTCCTCCGGCGAGACAGGGGGTTGAAGCGTAGGCCTTACAAGCCGCTACCGTAAAACACTCACAAGTAATGAACGAGGAATAAAGAAATTCGGACTAGAACAATCGGCACAGACCCAAGGGAGCACTCAAGTACTCTCTGAAGTATTGAAATCCCGCAGATTCGACGTCGTAGCGCTGCAGAAGGTGTGCTGAAAGGGCTCAATAGTACGTACGTTCCGGGATGGTCATGCCATCTACCAGAGCTGAGGCAACACAACTGAGCTGGGGACAGCTTTTACAGTGATGTGCGAGAATGTGCAGGTTGAGAATCAAGGGCCGGCTCATATTGATAAGCATCATAAACGTGCACAGCCCTCACCTCGGAAGTACCGAAGACGACAAGGATGAATTTTACGCGCAGTTGGAGCGTGAGTACGACCACTGCCCAAAACATGATATCAAGATTTTCATCGGGGATTTCAACGCTCGGGTCGGCCAGGAGGAGGAATACAAACCGGCGATTGGAGGGTTCAGTGCGCATCAGCTGACCAACGAAATGGGCTCTAGACTCATCGACTTTGCCGCCTCCAAGAACATAGCCGTGCGTAGTACCTGCTTTCAGCACAACCTCCTACACAAGTACACCTAGAGGTCACCAAATTAGAGAGAAACACAGATCGACCACGTTCTGATTGACTGTCAGACATCGACGTCAGATCCTATAGGAGCGTTAACGTCGACTCGGACCACTACCTCGTGATGGTTAAGATGCGCCCAAAACTCTCCGTTGTTAACAACATTCGGTACCGACATCCACCTCGGTTAAATCTCGCGCGACTTGAGCAGCCTAACGTCACCAAAAACTACGCGCATTCGCTCGCAGCTGCGCTGCCGGAAGAGGACCAGCTGGAGGAAGGTCCTCACGAGGACTGTTGGAACAGCAAACCCAAATTTTCCGAGAGATGCAGCAAACCCAAATTTTCCGAGAGACGAAGCGCCGCCTGGAGGAGGCAGAGCTGATTGCAAGAATTTGGGATGCAGAACAGCTACCGGTGGAGTGAAAGAATGGGGTTATTTGTTATTTCATCTATAAGAGGAGCGACAAAACGGACTGTGGAAAATACCGTGCTCTCCGAAATCAATTTTCGCCGTTTCTCACCGCTAGCCAACAGATTTGAGGGAAGTTATCAGGCCGGTTTCATGAAAGGATGGTCCACGACGGACCAAATCTTTACCATACGGCAAATCATCCAGAAATACCGTGAATACAGAACCCCCATGCACAGCCTTTTCATCGACTTCAATGCCGCGTATGACACTATCGACCGAAAAAATTTATGAAAGTGATAAACGAATACGGCTTTTCGAGGAAGCTGATTAGACTAATAAAGACTACTGTTGATGGGACGCAGTGCTGTGTGTGGATTTCGGTGAATTGTCAGGTCCTTTTGATTCCTTAAGGGGGCTTCGACAGGTCGATGATCTCCCCTGCTTGCTATTCAACATTGCGCTACAGGGTGTAATAAATCGTGCGGACATCAGCACGCGGGGTACGATATTCAACGAATCCAGTCAATCCGTTTGCTTTGCTGATGACATGAACACCATCGGCAGATCATCTGCGGCGGTGGCAGAACAGAACACCAGACTTAAAGGGGAAGCAGCGAGGATTGGGTTGCAGGTAAATACGTTTAAAACCAAGTGTATGCTAGCTGGTAGAACCGAAGCCGACCGATAACGCCTAGGCAATAGCATTACGGACGACGGTGATGAGTTCGAGGTAGTCGACGAGTTTGCCTATCTTGGCTCATTGGTAACTGAGGGCAATGATATCAGCCGTGAGATCCGGAGGCGTGTTATCATCGGAAGTCTCACTATGGCGTGGACAATGCTCGAGCAAGACCTGCGAGTGCTCTGAGTATTCGAGCGACGGGTACTAAGAACGATCTTTGGCTGCGTGCAGGATAACGGAATATGGAGGTGGAGGATGAACCATGAGCTCGCGCAACTCTGCGACGAACCCAGTATTCAAAAGTTGGCTAAAGCTGGGTGGACACGCTGCGCAGGGTATGTTGCAATAATACCGGACAACTACCCCGCGAAGATGGTCGCGACCTGGGCCGCAGCGGGCAGGATGGGTATACCAGGTGGAGCAAGATCTGACGGGGTGTATAATACGGTATCCCAGATGATTTGAGAGCGGCAACCAATCGTGAATCAGGCCATGTCATTATGAAAGAATGCCAAATAAATCAAATAAATAAGTAAATTCACTGCTTGCCCAGACTTCCACTGTTGGAATCACAGCCAGAAAATTTAGAATTAATTAAAAAAAAAAAAACAAAGCTTTGCTAGTTTTCGTACGCTTATTATTTTCTCGTTCATGTTCTCTATTTTTTTTATCAATTTGTGTTCAGAGTCGACTTATTATTTGAGTATGAAATTCACTATTGTTCGTCGTTAATCAATTTAATACCCATTAAGCTGCGCAAAAGCAGTTAAAAATCTATCAGCACCCACTATAAAAGTCACCCTCATCTCCACTGAAATCATTCAGTATTCTACCCAGCGAAACGGCACACACCACAAAGATGAATCGCTACACCGCCCTAGCTCTGGTGGCAATTTCATGCCTACTAGTTCTGGCCAACCACCAAACATCGGCGCAATCCGCCAATCAAGGCAGCGGAGTAGATTCCGCTTCCAGTGATGAGAAACCAGGTCGTGGCAGGGGACCGCGCGGACCGCACCCAGACTTGCGTGCCGAGGTCGTGAAAATCTTCGACGAATTCAAGATAGATCCTACCACCCGTGATCAGATTTTGGACCGCATAAAGCAGCTCATGGAAGAACGCCATGGTAAGAGGGCTGGCGGCCCTCACCCTGTCGGAAAGGGACTAAAGCGAAGAACAACTACCGCCTCGGCCTAATATTTGTTTGAATGTTTGAACTTTTTAAATTAAAGTTTCTTTGAAATAAATTCCCTTGAATTTGAATATTTTTATTCAATTAGATTTATTTATAACATCGACGCCGTATTGATAAGCGCATATTCGATAGAAATAAGAGAAAATAATTCACTTTTTGAAGATAAAAATTTTGTGGACACTGAAAAAACTCAAAGCAAAAAAGGATATTAGATTTTGCTCACAGATTCGGAGTTTGTTTCTGCCGCTTGGGCTGCACTATTGGTTTCCATTATCAGCAGTTCTCGGACGTTCATTTCCTTCTCAAGCAGCCAGTCTAGGTTCTTTGCCAGCGGATGATCTCGATGCTTTTGCGTTTTAAGGTGTGCCAACAGGAGACGTTTCATGTAAAATTCCTTGTTACAGATCGGACATTGGTACATTTTGCCGTGCTTATGCTCTAGCATGTGCATGTCGTAGAAATCTCGTCTCTTGAAGGCAGCGCCGCACAGATTACAGCTGAACGGGTCGCTGAAATGCATATTCTTCAGATGGACGCCAATAGACTTGACCACCTCCTGGCAAAGGTTGCACTTCTTCAGCCGCCCGCTGCTCTGCAACCCGGAGCTCGCCTCGACGAAAGTGTAGTACTGCCTCCAATCTTTGCTCGATTTATAGTCCGGGTTTTGTTCGTGCTTTTTTTCGTGATATCTTAGAGAAGTTTCAGCAGCGTAACTGAAAGAAAACTATTTTAATTAAAAAAACTGACATCTACGAGTATTACCCGCACCTTTTGTCACAATAGCTACACTTAAACTCCTGGTTCAGATGATAGATTTGTATGTGACACCTTAGTGAGTCCAAACTTTTTAGCTTTTTGTTGCAGATGTGACATTCGATCATCGTCGACTCGCCGTGCTTCCGCCTAATGTGCAGCTCGAGTTTGTGCTTCTGGCTGAACATTTTTCCACAGTACTCGCAGCTGACCGCTTTCGTATGCGTTAACATATGATACTGCAGGGATACTTTGGAAGGACACACTTTGCCACATAGCTCGCAATTGGAGGGAACATTTCCGCCCGAATGATCACGCTGCACGTGCTGTGCGTAGGTATATTTCGTTAAATAACGTCGATCGCAATGATCGCATTTCACCGGCAGCTCGTGCATCCGTTTGTGAATGTTTAGCGTAGAAACGTTATCTATAACAATGACTTCCTTTACGCAAATGGTACACGTGTACGGCAGTTGGTCATTATGGCAGTATAAATGATTGTACAACGCCTCATTGGAACCGAGCGACTCGCTCTTGCAAATGTAGCATTTGTGATCGTTGACATGGGGAAGATTTGGATCTTTCTTGCGCCGTCTACGACCGACTGGTTTCACTTCGTTTGGATCTTTAGGCTGGCGCTTCCTCCGTTTCTTTACAGGTTTCTCTTCACTGCTTTGCGACCAGTTGGGATCATCGAGCTTTGAATCAGACTCTTGCAAACTTTCGATAGCTTCATCTTTTTCCACTAGATTTAATTCATCTTGTGAAGAATAGGGTTCATCTTTAATATCAGTATCATCAGTGTTTATTTCAATTTGAAAAATTTCTGTTCTGGGTCTGTTGGAAATGATAAAATGCCATTAAGCTGGAATAATCCGTACATGATACAGCTTGAGAATACTCACTCATCTTCGATTTCAACTACTTCGGTTTTAATTGCGGGTACAAAAGCTTCACGCAACTTCTCCCGAAGCATATTATCATTAGCACGAAACTGTTCAATTGTTTCTTGAATATTTTCCATGACGGTCATACAGTTACTGCATATACTCTGTGGTAAACCATCCTTTTTGTCAATCTGAATAAGAATAAATTATATTATTACAAGAAACTAGTAAGTTTATCTGTACATACATTTATTTGAAGAATTTTCGAAAAAATGTCTTTCCAGAAGTGTTGATCGGATTGGACGAACAGTGACTGCATTTGGGACTTTTCCTCACAGCACAGGCGGCATATTTTCTCGAAATCCATGATGTTTGAAGAGAATTTTGAATAATTCAAAATTTCGTTATGTGAAGATTATTCCATTTCGAAGCAACAGAGATGCCAGATGTTTTTGAAAAATGTCTGCAACTGCTCGAAAAACCGGAAAAATGTGCTCGAAATCTGAAAAATATCTATCCGTGATCCGAAAAAATTTCGCTCGCGCAGGCGAAAGTCTGTAAAAATCTGCACACATTTAAGGAAAATCTGCGCAAATATAAGGAGACTTTGACAAAATCTGCGTTTTGCAGACAAATCTGCACATTTGGTATCACTGAAGCAAGCAAAAGTAAACATGAGAACATGAGAAATGTCACATTTTGGTTCGAACTGCAGAATCCATCAACAGCAACGAACCCTGATGGCAAAGATGCCAAATCTCATAAACTGTTTATTCAAATAATTAGAAATGAATGTACTCTAAAGTCGCTTTTTACGCGGGGGATACGTGCCGCGTAAAAATAAGCGCGTAAATTCCGGAATCCGCGTAAAAAACCATCGTTAATCGGGCAAAAAAAATACCGCGTAAATTCCGGAATCCGCGTAAAAAAAAACCGCGTACATTCCGGAATCCGCGTAAAAAAAAAACTCCGTAAATTCCGGAATCCGCGTAAAAAAAACCGCGTAAATTTCAGAATCCGCGTAAAAAAGCCGCGTAAAAAGCGATATTAGTGTACTCTATTTTAAGTATTTTCAAACAAAAGTAAGAATCCCGAAAAAAATAACATTAAAAAAACATTAAAAAACCTTTAACATTGCTGTAATTGTACATAGCTATACCATAATTTAACAATGTTTTTCATTGTAGATACATCAATTTTACATTAAATATCATTGTGCAGAACAATAAAAAACATCGTTTTTGCCATTTTTACCATGAAAAAGAGGGGTCGTTATGTATCTTAACAGCATTTTTTCAGGCATTCTTCCCATACATTTAGAAGTCACTGACAATGTTTTTCATGGTTAAATTATTGTCGGTGGTAGATTCAACAACAAAAAACGTTGTTAAAACATGGTAATGACAACAATCGTTTACAAGCTTACAGTAAAAATACCATGTTTTTTATGTTATAATAAAAATTAATTAATTAAATTATGGTATAGCTATGTACAATTACAGCAAGTTTTAAGGTTTTTTTAATGTTTTTGCAATGTTATTTTCCTCGAGAATGTACCAAGCGCAATTAGAAGTAAGGTGTATAATTATGAGATAATATACATTTGTTTCCGCCAAACAGCTTATAGTTCTAGTAATCAAACAGTTTTCTTGAGTTTTGGTATAGAACAGGTTACTTAAAAATTTATGGAACGGAGAACCACAGAGAACAGACGTTCATCTTATTTCCAAAAGATGTGTAAAAACTTTAAACCGTCATTTAACCCTAAGTGGTAATGCTTCCGCTATGTGGCGCTCGCGTCATTGATAAATCAAGCACTGATATCGATAAAATATCGATACGGTAATATATATGCAGTGCCATAAAGTACTGGTATCATCCGAACGATGATTTTATTGAGTCTGTGTTTTGAGTCTGTGAAATCTTCGGTGTTTTCGAAAATTACAGAACAGCTAGTGAAACTATCGTCCGATAAGTCGATAATTTTTATAGTTTTTGGTAATGTTTCAAGCAAAGCAGCTAACAACCTGTAAAAATGTATAAAAAAAGTGATATTTTTCAGCTCGATGTAATTGTGGTATAACAACTATACTGCCGCTCCAAGCATAACTGTCCCATATTCTATGCAAACCTTATGGATGCTGGGACAGTTATGCTTGGAGCGGCAGTATAGTTAGGTGAATGTTTTTGACGTCTATGAATAAAAGGCAGAAAGTCTAATAGCGAATTTCTTTATTCCACTAGCTCACCTCGTTTTGACCTGGAAGCGCAGTAACTGCTGTCAAAACCCTCCCAGGCCCAGTTTTGACCTGCCGTGCTGCCCGAACCGCACTGTAAAATTTGTTAGCTTCAACCCACCACCGCACGTGCTAAGTTCGTAAACAAATATCTGGCATCTCTTTCCTACTTGCGTCTTAAATGACGATGACGTTTTATTATTCCTCGGTAGTTTTGCCCGCACACAGTGGAATAAAGAAATTCACTATAACTAGAAATGAAAAAGACAATACATTCAGGAACAATGTAGCCTTAAATCACTGCTAAAATACTTTATTTATTTTTTTCAGTGTAATTTTGGGAAAACGTCAACAAAAGTTTTCTTTTAACACATAAATTCTTCTATCAGCAAACCCACTGTGCAAAGGAAATCGACAAAAATGTTGGTAGTCAAAACAAACGAAGAAGAAAATGTTCATCAATATTTACGCTTGTCAGATTGTGAAAGGAAGAAAACTAGAAAAACGGATTCATTGATTGGACAAAATAGTTCAGCAGCACTTGATTTGGGAGATTCCGCTGCTAAGAGATACACACGGGATTTTTCCGCTGAGTTGTGAATCGGTGTTAGAAAGTTAGGCACGGTATCTTCAACAGTGATTCACACGCTGCTTATATAGCAAAGTGATAAGCGATGTCCTTCAGAATGGATCATTTCCTGGCGGAGTCAGCTCAGATGGGAATCGTGGAACCTAAGGAGCGAATACGGCAGCTGGTGACTGCCAGTGCCACCGTAGAAGTAGACGGTAACATTCCAATAAAGCGGTATTACCGATCCGGGCTGGAAATGGTTCGGATGGCTCACGTTTATCTTAAGGAAGATAATATCGAATGGGCTTACGTTTTATATATGAAATTTATGACTTTGTTCCTGGAGAAAATTCTGAGTCATCCAGAATATAAAACAGTTCCGGCCGATTTAAAACAACAAAATCAGCAAAAGATAAAGGAGGTACTTCCAGTGGCCGAGAAACTAAAAGTTAAATTGATGGAAAAGTATACCACGGAATATAAGCAGTTTTTGGAAAACAAGCGACTAGAAAAGGAGCGTGACGAAAAAAGACGGCGAGAAGAGTTGGAGAAAGCTAAGGCGCTTTCGATAGTGTCACCTTCTAATTTTCCTCAACCAAGCGCTCCCTCAATGCTGGTCGATGCGGAAATGCTGGATCGTGTGCTTTATCCTAATGATTTTCCAACGGATCCTACCCGAGCCTCTGGGGGTGCTGGGTTACTGCTTCCGGACACCAAACCTTCAGCAAAGCCGGCATTCGATCGCACTCTGAAACCTTCGCCAACATCCGTAGTGGCTGGCAGTCTGCGACCGGTAATAGTTCCGACAGATACGATGAGCCGATTTCTGCAGCTGGCTGCGAAGAATACTATGAACAATATCGAAACGTGCGGAATCCTTGCCGGTCAGCTGGCACACAATCAGCTGGTAATTTCGCACGTTATTGTGCCCAAGCAGAAAGGCACCTCCGACAGCTGTACAACGATGAGCGAGGAAGAAATCTTCAACTACCAGGACCAGATGAATCTGATCACACTCGGATGGATCCATACCCATCCCAGCCAGACTGCGTTCCTTTCCTCCGTGGATCTACACACGCATTGCTCCTACCAGATGATGCTGGAAGAAGCCATCGCAATTGTTTGTTCGCCAAAGTACCAGGAGTAAGTGTTGCTCGCCTTTTTGTTTTTATATTTTTATATAATCTTTGTTCCTTGTTTCAGAACCGGTTTTTTCTGTCTGACACCCAGTTACGGGTTAGATTATATTTCCCAGTGTCGTCAGTCAGGGTTTCATCCGCATCCAAAGGATCCTCCTCTGTTTATGGTAAACATTCTGCTATGACTCATCACGTGTGACGAACTGTTCTTAAATGTTTTGTCTCGTTCGTAGGAAGCCCTTCACTTAACGCTGGAGGATAAGTTATCGATCGAGGTTGTCGATTTGCGATAAACGCTTACCGACACCAGAACAAAATATGCCTAAAAAAATTGTTAAACTGTGTGCTACTAGCTTATACACATAATCGATATTGTTCATCGGATTTAAGAGAGCATTTTTGCCTACACAAGGCGCCAAATTAGGCCACTGCAACTATTTACAAATTTACGCGTGTATTTTTAAGGCGGCAGCCAAATTGGAGCGTCGAATATTAGAAAAAAAATGCAGACTAAATTTAGTGTGAACTGTACTTTTGGCTTATTTTGAAGTGCTTTATTACGAGTATGAATTATTGTGAGAATAATCCGCGATGCAACTGTGAATTAAGTGAGTGTTAAAAAAACGCGATGTATTTATTATATGCACATATTGAAAATGGAATAGTTCCGAATCTAGTTTTCAATCGTATTTATATATGACTAAACACTTCGCATAGATCAACGCAATTTTTAGTTACTACTATCATTTCGCAATATTAGTTTAGGTGGTAGTAGCGCAGGAGTGCCACTGTTCTGTTACTGTGTTTCAACGAATAAAATCGGTAACTATGCTGTTATTGTACTAGATACGGTGAGTCATCGTTGCTGTCGAAGTGTACTGCTTGCCCTGGTTTTGTTAGACCAACAATCTCCAATTGTGGTGTATTTTTTTAATCTTTTCAAATTTCCTCTTTCTTCCTTTCCTTTTTTACCTTCTTAATGTTTTTTGAAGAATTCTTTTCAAATGCAGGCTTTTATTGCGATCGTTAGGGTAAGGGGGAGCAAGATGGGTCACCTAAGCCAAATCTTCAATATCACGTAACTGAAGATAGTTTCGGTCTACCTTTCAGATGATTATTTTGAAGTTATGTATATTTTATTACATTACGCTGAAAAATAACAAAAATCAAGTGTTGGTTCGCTTTTACAGAATTTTTAGAAAAGGTGTTTTTTTGCCCTGTAAAATAGGCGGGGCGGTTGGTAAACGGCTGGGCAATGCGTACCAGCAGTACACCCGTACTAGTTGGCATAAAATAGACCCCAGTGTGGTCCTTAGCATAATGCCCAGCAACTCCTATCCCTACCTCCACGTGGTACCGACTGGGATACGAGCAACCAAGGGAAGATCGGTTAACCGGTGGGAACTTGGTCGTATGCTGACAGGGAAGGGGGAGTTGTTTTCCTTGGAGAGCAGCTTGCCTGAGCGTCTGTTCCCCAGGTCAGGGGCGGCTCAAACAGCGACTGATCCGGAGCGGACGGCTGAACTATGAAATGTGGTGTCTCGCCAGCTACACCCAAGACGGCAGCCCCGTCGCGAGACTAGGCATCGCAGCCCTAGTAAGGCAGCATGCTGAAAATAAACATACTACGAACAATCCAGAGAATGATACGAATCGGAACAATCGGTATAGACCTAGGCAAACGAAAAAGGACAACGATTGGAGACTTGGTACTTGTAATGTTAGGACTTTGCTCGAACCGGCACGCGTGGGCATCTTGGCCAGAGAGTTACGGAAGGCAAAAGTGGAGGTAGCAGCCATCCAAGAGGTGCGGTGGCCTAAAACCGGAGAACGTGAATTCCGGGCGGTCGATCCGACCGCGGGCACTTCTTTCAAGTATCACATCTACTACAGTGGCGGCGATAGAGCGGGACGGGGCGTCGGTTTCGTACTACTTGGTAACCAAATGAAGCGTGTTATTAGGTGGAGGCCTATTAATGACCGTCTATGCGTATTGAGGATCAAAGGCAGATTCTTCAATTACAGCCTTATCAACGTGTACGCGCCGACAAACGATAAAACCGATGACGTAAAGGAGGAGTTTTATGAGCTCCTCGAGAAAACGTATGGAGAGTGCCCACAACACGATATAAAGATCGTCATCGGAGATACGAACGCACATGTCGGACGAGAGGAGTTCTTTCGTCCCGTTATTAGTAGGGAAAGCCTTCACTCTACCACCAACGAAAACGGCTTGAGGCTAGTGAACTTCGCCGCGGCCAGGGGAATGGCCATCTGTAGCACCCATTTTGCACGTCTGAATATTCGGAAACACACCTGGAGACACCCCAATGGAGAGGCCTGCTCCCAGATCGACCACATGCTGATCGACGGCCGGCACTTCTCAGACGTCATAGATGTGCGGTCCTTTCGCGGGCCAAACATCGACTCGGATCACTATCTCGTGGTAGGCAAGATTCGCGCCCGGTTGTCCAATGTATTTAAATCGAGATCGGCGAGGAAGATACATCTGGACATCCAGAGGTTATCAGCGGAAGGAGTTGCTGCAGAGTATACTCGGAAAGTTGATAGACGAGTCGGTGGACCAGCTGGAGAGGACCTGAACGAGCAGTGGAAGCACATCCTTGATGCGGTCAGCGAAACAGCGCGAGAGGTGATAGGCATGACAACGGGAACCACGCGTAGTGGGTGGTTTGATGCTGAGTGCCTAGAGGTGACGAAGGAGAAGAATCGAGCCTACGCCAACACGTTAGTAGCAGCTAATCGTGTAACGCGTCAGATGCGGGAGAAATACCGGGAGGCAAGAGCTGCCGAAAAGAGGCTTCATCGCCGTAAGAAACGTGAGCACTACGATCGCGTTCTCGCGGAGGCGGAGAATTGCTTCACCAGGCACGACACGAGGAGCTTCTATAGAACGATCGACGGAATCAGGAACCGGACCGTGCCAGTACCTGCCATGTGCAATTACAGGGAGGGGAACCTAATTACCGATAAATCGCAGGTGGCCAGGCGTTGGAAGCAACATTTCGAAGTGATGTTGAACGGCGAGGAAGGGAGGAGAGTCGTCGAGGGGAACAGGATAGAAATTGGGGAGGACGGACAAGCTGTGGACCCACCAACATTGGACGAGGTGAAGAATGCTTGCAAAGAGCTTAAAAAACAACAAAGCCGCTGGGAAGGACAGCTTACCGGCCGAACTTTTCACCAGATTATCCTAAGGGTATGGTCTGAGGAACAACTACCTACGGACTGGTTGGAAGGACTCATATGCCCTATCTACAAGAAGGGACATAGACTCGAGTGTAGTAATTATCGAGGCATAACCCTCCTCAATTCCGCTTACAAAATTCTCTCCCGTATCCTGTTCCAACGACTGAGGCCGTTGCAGGAAGCCTTTGTTGGAGAATACCAATGCGGTTTTCGAGTGGGGCGATCTACAACGGACCAGATGTTCACCTTGAGACAGATCCTCGACAAGTTTCGAGAACATAACCGGCAGACACATCATCTGTTTATAGACTTTCGAGCGGCGTACGATACGTGCGACGCTCGACGGTTTCACATCATGCGTCAGGACAGCGGGCGAATTTTCGGACGCGTTTGTGACGGTAGATGGTCTGAAGCAAGGTGACGGGCTCTCGAACTTGCTGTTCAACATAGCTTTGGAAGGTGCAATACGAAGGGCAGGTGTGCAGAGGATCGGCACCATCATCACTCAGTCTCACATGCTTCTGGGCTTTGCGGACGACATTGATATAATTGGTGTTAACCGTAGAGCAGTTGAGGAGGCCTTTACGGCTCTCAAAAGGGAAGCTGCGAGAATTGGACTCACCATAAACACTGCCAAAACGAAGTACATGGTGGCTGGCAGAGAGCGTGGTAGTTCTACGGGTGTTGGTGCTGCGGTGGAGATGGATGGGGATACTTTCGAAGTGGTCGACGAATTTATATATCTTGTTACTCTCGTGACATGTGACAACGAGGTGAGCCACGAGGTGTAGAGGTGGATTGCGGCGGCGAATAGGGCTTATTACGGATTGCGTAGCCAACTTAGGTCCCGTAGCCTACAGATCCGTACGAAATTTGCGCTCTATAGGACTCTGATCCTACCGATGGCGCTCTACGGACATGAATCGCGGACGTGGAAGGAGGCCGATCGACGAGCGCTTGGGGTCTTCGAGCGTAGAATCCTGCGATCAATACTCGGAGGCAAACTAGAGAACGGGGTGTGGCGCAGGCGCATGAATCACGAGCTGTACGAAGTATACAAACACGCTGATATTGTCAAGCTGATGAAACACGGCAGGTTACAGTGGGCTGGCCATGTAGCACGGATGGCGGATGAGCGACCGGCAAAGATAATATTTAGTAGAGAACCGGATAGAGGCCGACGACTTCGAGGCAGACCGCGCACGCGCTGGATGTGTGCTGTCGACGAGGATGCCAGAGCAGCGGGTGTAAGGGGAGACTGGAGAGTAGCAGCCCAAGACCGAGTTTTGTGGAGACGTATTCTGGATTCGGCATAGGATCTCAATGATCTGTCGCCATAAAATTAAAGTAAGTAAAATAGGCGGGGCAAGATGGGTCATTTGGAGGGGCAAGATGGGTCACCCTCCCAAACAGCACAAAATTATGATTAAATCTCAATGAACTTTTTACGGATAGCAGGAAAAATGCCTTCTCTTCATAGATAACAAAAATATGGGGTCATCTCGTCCATGTTATACCGCCGAAGGGGTTAAATTTTCCTCGATAATTACTTTCTGCAGCATTTTGTAGAACTTCTCTACTGTCGGCTTATTGAAACAATGAAAGTTTTTTCCGGAGTGACAACACCGTTTACGTCGAATCTAGCCTTAAAACTGAAACGTTAACATTAAAAAATCAGCTGTCGATGCAAACTATACTGCCTCGTCTTTGGTGACCCATGCTGCCCCAATCAATAATTTAGTTCACGATTGTGATATTCATGATTATTTCAGATTTATTTATGCTCAAAAGCATATTATGTAGTACATCATGAGCAAAACTACTACTGCAATAAAGGTTTACTTTAAATTATAAAGCGTACGATGAGAGAACACGTTTTTTCAAAAGTGTGAATCGCGTAAGAAACTAAGCGAAAAAATATTTTATTTATTAAAAACAAGCAATATGCGAATATGAACTATGAACACGTGATACATAGTCGAAAATACGTTACGCATCATGCAAAATTAGTGTCATCACCAAAGAAGTTATTTCAAGCTCAAAAACGGCAATGACCCATCTTGCCCAGTGACCCATCTTGCCCCACCTTACCCTACATAATATGCCGGCAGAAGTTATAGTCACAATCTCCTGAAGAGGGTTTTTATACCGTTTCTTTGGTCAATTTCATTATTGGAAAGAGACTTAATTTGTCGGGAGGAAAGGAACATGGATACTGTAGAATTCAGTGTGAAGGCAGGAAGGAAGCGGTCTTTTGACAACCAAATGGCCTGATTGTACTAAGATGATCTTAGTTGAATCTTCATAAAAGATCGGGCATCTTCACGCCATCACACCAGGCCAAGTTCCGTTTGGTTTTTGCGTAAAAGCAGCTTGAAATGAGGTAAGTGAACTACCGTCTTTTTTTCCAGTATATACCGTTACTCAAAGTACGAACTCTTAAAGCCCAGCTTCAGCACGTAAGAGCTAAACTGCTCGTTTCAACTCATTGGAGTTTTTCTTTAGTCCGTGCAATGACTTCTTCAGCAGACGAGCTGTGGATCACCTTTCTCTAGTCCTTCAGGTTAACGTATGTAGATTTCCTCTTTGAGTAGACCCTTCAAAAAAGCAAGCGGTTTTAACCTCCATCTGATGGTACTTCCTGCTTGGTTTGCCACCGCCAACATCATAAGAAGATCTTCACCACAGAAGCTGTGTATTTATTGTCGAATCCTCTCCTTTGGGAGTAGCACTTTGTTACCAGCTTTGTAACGTTCCATGTTCCCATATTCGCCACGCTTAATCTTGAAGACCCATCTGTAGTCAACCAGATTCTTGCTAAGAAGCTTCGCACGTTAGGTTCATTTGCAACTAACTTGATGACGTTTTCTGCACCTCGTGATCGTTTTTTCCGGGCACATTCTTCTAGCTTCTCGAGTTTAACCTATTGCACTTCTCCTTGGGCACCCAGGTGTATGCCAGAATTCCGAACACATTCAAATTGTGAATGTTCGGCGTTTTGAAGTAGAATACTTCTCTCAGGAAGTTTGGTTACATAGGGATGTGAAATGAAAATCTAAAATCTAAATATGTCCAATTTCAAATGCTAATAAATCGGTTAGTATTCGATGGATTTTCTTCGTTCTTGCAGCAATAGATTGGAAAATCTTCTAAGATTCTTCCCAAAAGCAGATTATTGTAATTTTATTATTCACACTATTGTACTATTGAAAATAGTCAAGCCTTGTTAAAACAAAAAAATCGACCTCTGATTGGTAGTTATATGATTGCTTCTCAAGCACGGTCGACAGAATCATATACCTTGCATTTGAAAACATGCTATTTGGCCTATATAAGAGCCTGTTTCAGCCGGAGTCGCTCATAATAGTTCTAGACAGCGACAACAGCAGTCGTTCTTCCTTAGCAGCAGCACTAGCCCTGTGGTTGGTCACCACGTCTCAGGAGCAGCGCGGCTCTTCTCAGCGTGTGTCGCCAGACTGCCATTACTCCCCCCGTGTTGGGGCAGCATGAAGATTGCATTGAATTGAATTTTTGACAACGCAAGCAAGCGTTCTGTGTAGGAATTCTAGCAATTTAAGTCTGTCGCGTCCGTCTAATTTACTGAATGTGAAATAGCTTCCACAGTGCATGTTGTCCGTGTATCTTAATTCCCCCATTGTTAGGGCAGCTCAATGGCTGCGATCACTAACCGATTTTGAACCGCAAAATACCTTTTTGAAGGCAAATAAACAAGTAATTGAAGGTTAATAATTTTCTGGCATCAACACAAGCAGACATTCTGTGCGGGATGCAATCAAATTCTGTTGCAGTTGTATAATTTTTCGTTATCGAGTTAACCCCCCACTGTAAGGGCAGCGCAAAGGCTGTGATCAGCATAACCGACATTGAATAACAAACTGCCCTGTTAGAACGCCCTTACAAAAGCAGTTAGTTCGACTATGCAGAACTAATATGAAGTCGATTCAATCAATCAGCATGAACAGAATTTCGTCGTCTCCCAGCTGCTAAGTTGCAACATGATGTAACACGCAATCGCTTGATGTTACAAGCCGCAATACGGTTAGGGGTTAAATAAAGTATTCTACTTCAACCTTGCGGTCGTGGCTTTGCACACAACCCTCCTGTGATTTTTTCGCACAATTTTTCAAAGGGAGTTTCTATTTCCTCAATTGCAGACGTAGGGCTTCCACGTATTCGGTCTACCGACAAGTTTACGCCGTACAATCAACGTACAATCGCCCCGTGGCTTCCTCTTTCGTTTCTTATCAACAGCTGAATCGTTGGCAAGCTCCACAGAATCAATGTCCTTTCGCAGCACTGGGCCCATAACCTAATAATCTAGGCTAGGGGGAGGATTGGGAGAGATTAAAGAAATCACTAAACAGACAATGGCTGCTCATGGCATGTTGATTGGTGACCATCTGCGGTTGTTATCCAACATCGTCAGGATTCTATCGACTTCGATGAACCTGGGCTGGCAAAAAGAGTGAACATGTGCAAATTTATCACCTCTAGGTGCTAACTCCTATCCCTACCTGCACGCCGATTGGGGTACGTAACTTTGATTGCCTACGCCAACAGGGAAGGGGAAACGGTGGATCCCGCACACTTTAGGGAGGTAGCCCCGTCAGCGGGATAGCGACCTTGGGCTAACAACCTACTGTACCCGAAAACAAACATAAAATAGATACAGGAAATGATAGAAGAAATCGATCTGGATTTTTGGCAACGATCTATACTACCGCTATTCGCATAATAGACCTATGTAAAATTTGCGAGTCCTATGTAAATTTTGCGAGAGTGGGTCCATTTTGGCATGTTTTTCAAGAATAGCCTTTGAACAAGTAAGGTTTGATTTCCACAACCTAGATTTCAATGGCTACTCTTGTAGAGCATGTCAAAATGGACTTATTTCCGCAAAAAAAAAGAAAACATTGGACTGTTTTGCGAATAGCGGCAGTTTAGCGTAAATAGTAGGAGGGTGGTATCAAAGAAACGACCGCATGACGTAGGACTATGGTATTTTTCTATATTTTTTATCTAACAGTACATTTTTATTTCCTGAGACATTAAAGCGCTTTGAACAATAATGAAAAATAAAATTTATGAATGAAACCTTATTTATATTGGCATCTCCACTTCCCAGATATTCGAATTAGAAAACCATTTGTTCGTTGCTTGTAATGACAAGACAAACATTAGAATTAGCGAATTCGGTGTATTCTTCCTTTCTCAGTAGGCAGCAAATACGAATTTAACTAGCCACTTCAATTACAACACTTTGAGGCACCAAAAGGTGCCAGTTGCCGATGATTCTTGTTCTCTGGAATTCCAGCCATTTTAGTACTTTTGCAGTAGCCATGTACTACTAAGAGCCACCAGCATTACGGGTGAAACCTGGAACGAGCTGACCGGTACTATTTTGTCTTTCCTCCTTTCAACGGCTAGCGTCCGTATCTTACTGGTACGGTTTTGGAATGAAAATGATGGGGCGAAATGTTCGAATGGTGTTTATTATATCAAAGTTTTGTCTCCGTCGTCTCCATAATGTACGTTGATATTGCATCCGACCATCACCTTGTATCGCTAAGATACATCTGCGCGTCGCACATGTTCAACGACGAAAAGAGAAGGTTGGCTGTCGTTACGACGACCGCCGACTGAAGAATACTGAGGAGAAACAGGCCCTAGTCCGACAACTGGAATCCGAGTTGCCCGCTAGTGGACCCGTCGAAGAGCAATGGACCGGCATCAAGAACGCCTTCACCGCGACAAGTTATGACACCCTCGGCAAAGTGCGCAGCGAGCGGAGGGATGCGAAAGTCGGCGTTAAGCGAGCATGAACCAGAGCAGTTAACGGTACGCAGAACTGGAAAGCGTTGTTAAACGCGTCTGTAGATGGTACAAGGCAGCCTGGACTATCTCCCTGTAAGCTGGCGCAACTTGCAAGAGACGCTACCCGGCTGAAGCTTGACATCCTGGGACTGAGCGAAGTCCGTTAGCTAGGCACTGGCGAACACAGGACATCATCGGGGGAAGTCTTGCTCTTCTCTGGCATATGAGGTAGAAACGCTACTCGAGAAAGAGTAGTTGGATTTCTACTGAGCTCAGGGGTACATGCGGCTCTGATGAAGTGGGAACCAATAAACGAAAGAATAATCCTGGCCAGATTTAGAACACCTTACTGCAATTCAATGATATGCGCCAACAGATGCTTATGACCTGCAGGAGAAGGAGAGTTTTTCTTACAGCCAGATGAACAGTGTGGTTGAGAAAATTCCAGGGGGAGGGGATACCCCCTCAATTCAATTCGCACAGACTACAGCGCGAGCTTGCCTAGGGAGTGGTGGGGTTTCGGGCATTGGGCAGTCGATTCCCCGTAAAAGCCACGGCCACCCGTAAACAGCTTCGACGGAGCGAGTAGTGCCGCTCCCATCATCCAAATGCACTAACCTGCCTATTGGGGCTGATACCAGTAAGGTCCCAATTATGGTGTGCTGGTCGCTGTGTTTTTAGGTTTTTGAGAGGGAATACGATTTTATACCACGACGTAGGGCTGGCACCTGCACCGAGCTCCCTTAGTAAAGTCGCGTGACAACGGCTTGAAACGGCGAGGTGGCATACGGCTGCAGGGGTCTCCGTCCCGTAAAACCTGGCAGGCCTTCCAGTACGTTCCGCGGTCATTGCCTGATGGGAATCAGGCAGGAGTGGGATCAGATGCCCTTTCCTGACTTACGCCGGTCGGGAGGCGTCATAGTTGCTCATGAGGGGCTATGGCGACCTTCACTAGCCATGACCTCACTGCTCCGGCATAGGCCACCATGGGACCATATAGGCGACCACTCCACCATGACCAAGGATAGCGGCTGGAAGGGGGACCCTTTTAACCAAAATGTTTACTATTAAAATCGACGAAGAGGCGAAGGTAGTGGATGGGGCGGACGGGTTAGTAAACCCGTTTGCCAGGCGGGGCATCGCCCGGTCTCCACCGAGACTGGCCGATGCCGGTAAAGGCGGCGCACAGGTTGGTACACCTTTTGCGACACCGACAGGGGAGTTCCGAGTTGGGGCAAAGGCGGGCACGCCTAAGCCAGCACCAACCGGAACGGCGAAGACTGGTGGCAAGGTGGAAACACCTAAAACCGCCAAGGAGCGGGAACAGATATCTGGGGCTATGCTACTCTCTGCGGTAGAAAGCCACATGAAAAAGTTCCCAAGCGTGGAGGCGGTGTCCGTACAACTTGATGAAATACTCAAGTTCACGGACGAACGTAGCAACATTTCAAAAGACCTGAAACAATGTCTTCTGTTGTTACGTATGAACGTATGCAGCGCGAAGTCCGAGCTTTCGCAAGCCCTTAAACGGGCTAATGATGCCGAAAGCAAGGCACTTGCGCTAGAGGCGAGGCTCAACCAGCCTGAAAAAGGGAGTGCTGCAGCTGTGTCTAAATACACACAAACAGCTGCAGCATCGCTTGCCGAAGTCTGTTCAACCGAACCGACTGGCAAACGTGCGAGGGGCTCTCCGGGGGAAACGGCCCCCAGGACGCAACGGAGGCGGTTGTTCGGTGACAGCCATGAAGCTGGCTCGTCGGTCCAGCCGAGCAAAGAACCAGCAAACGGCGAACCGGCAAACGGCGTAGCCACGGATTGGACTACCGTGGTGAATAAGAAGCGGCAGAAGCGGGAACGACGCGCGAAGCGTGGCGACCGCAATAAGAAGCCGCAAGGGGCGAGTAGGCGGAGCAAGGGTGACGCCCTCATTTTCAAGACCGATGCGTCTAAGTACGCCGAAGTCTTGAAGGCCATGAGAGGCGATCCCAAGCTCAAAGACCTCGGCACGGACGTCAGGACAATTCGTCGGTCACGCACCGGCGAGATGATCCTCGAACTCCGCAAAGAGGCGAAGGGCAAGGGCTGTGCCTATAAAAAGACGGCCCAGGAAGTGCTAGGCGAGGAGGTTAAAATCCGAGCCCTCACTCCTGAAGTGACTCTCCAGCTTAAAAACCTGGACGAGATCACCGAAGGGTGTGACATAGCACAAGCCTTCGAACGTGAGTGTGGAGTGGTAGTAACCGCAGAGGCAGTTCGTCTCCGCAGGGGCCCGGCCGGCACCCAGGTTGCCACCATAAAGCTTCCACTAACGGAGGGTAACAAGGCCCTGAAGAAGGCCACGTTGAAGGTGGGTTGGTCGGTCTGCCCTCTGGGCACCTTCCAACAGCCTGACGTTTGCTTCAGGTGCTTTGAGCGGGGGCATAAATCCTGGTCGTGCAAAGGGCCCGACAGGTCCAATTTATGCCGCCGCTGCGGTGGCGCAGGCCACAAGGCACGGGACTGCGGTGCACCTCCCAAGTGTCTGGTATGTACCGGTAAACGGGACGCCAAACACGCCATGGGAGGCCCCAAGTGTCCGGCTGCACGGCCGGCTACTAAGCCGCAGGCCTGAGGGTGATACAGTTAAACCTGAATCACTGCTATGCGGCGCAGCAGCTGCTACACCAAGCGGCTGCTGAGTCGTTGTCGGACGTGGCCATCGTCTCGGACCCATACCGTATCCCAACCGGAAACGGTAACTGGGTATCGGACAAGTCTGGGAAGACGGCCATTTGCACGACAGGCAGGTCCCCGGTTCAGGAGATTGTGTCGACCTCCAGAGAGGGGTACGTTATTGCCAAAGTGGTGGAGTATTCTACTGCAGTTGCTATGCTCCGCCAAGTTGGTCTACCGAAACGTTCGCGCAGATGGTCGATCAAGCAACCGTGGAACTGACGGGCCTACGGCCGTTGGTGGTTGCGGGTGACTTCAACGCTTGGGCTGTCGAGTGGGGGAGTCGCTGTACAAACCAGAGGGGCCAGGTCTTGTTGGAAGCTTTGGCAAAGCTCAACTTAGACTTGGCTAACGTTGGTACAAAGTGCACCTACAGTAGAAACGGTGCCGAATCGATTATCGATGTGACGTTCTGCAGCCCGGGACTGATCACGAACTGGAGGGTAGACGACAGCTACACGAATAGCGATCACCAATCGATCCGCTATGAGGTAGGCGTGCGGAAGCAAGCAACGAGTAGGGCCAATATTCCATCCTTCTACGGCTGGAAAACACTGCATTTCGATGCAGATGTTTTTGGGCAGGCAATTAGATGGAAGCACGAAGGGGGTGAACTGCTCCCGGATGTGGACCATCTAAATTCGATGCTGTCATGGGCGTGCGACGCCACGATGCCTAGGTCTCGTCCGCCTAGAGAGGGTAGGCCACCGACATACTGGTGGAGCGACACGATAGCAGACCTGCGCAATGCATGCCTCCGTGCAAGACGGAGGATGCAGCGCGCACGTTCCGACGAGCAAAGAGCGGAACGCGGTGTCGCATTCAGATCCGCTAAGGCAACGCTTAAGAGCGCAATCAGAGCCAGCAAACGAGCCTGTTTCGAACGACTCTGCGCCAGTGCCAATTCGAACCCGTGGGGTGACGCCTACAGGATCGTTATGACCAAGACTAGAGGTGCGCTAGCCCCGGCCGAACAATCACCAGCGATGCTAGAAACGATCATTCAGGGCCTCTTCCCAAGACACGAACCAAGTCCCTGGCCTCCGGCTGACGAGTCACCACCTACCGTGAGTGACGGCAGCCGTGCAGAGGCTGACGATGCGGTAAGGGTGACGGAAGATGAATTGATCGAGATCGCAAACTCCCTGAAGGTAGGCAAGGCTCCGGGACCAGACGGAATCCCGAACTTGGCCATCAAGACGGCCATCAAAGAAGCCCCCGGGTTGTTCAGAGCGGTCATGCAGAAATGCCTTGACGACTGCCTCTTCCCGGACGTGTGGAAGCGCCAGAGGCTGGTGCTGTTGCCGAAGGTTGGGAAACCACCAGGTGACCCATCGGCATACAGACCAATCTGCCTGCTGGACACGGCGGGCAAGGTGCTTGAGAGGGTAATCCTCAATAGGCTGGTGAAATATACAGAAAGTGAAAACGGTCTATCAAGCAACCAGTTCGGTTTTCGAAAAGGTAGGTCCACGGTGGATGCGATTCTCTCCGTCACTAGAACGGCTGAGGTTGCAATCCAACGCACGAAGAGGGGCATTCGTTACTGCGCGATCGTCACGCTTGACGTGAAGAACGCGTTTAACAGTGCCAGCTGGGACTCCATAGCCTTAGCGCTACAGAGTCTCAGAGTGCCGACGTCGCTGTACGAAATTCTAGGCAACTACTTTCAGAATCGAGTGCTAGTGTATAACACAAACGAGGGTCAGAAAAGCGTTCCAGTTACCGCAGGTGTACCGCAAGGTTCCATCCTGGGTCCGGTACTGTGGAACGCTATGTATGACGGCGTGTTAAAACTAACACTCCCTCCAGGGGTGGTGATCGTGGGCTTCGCCGATGACATAACTCTTGAGGTCTATGGCGAGTCTATTAGAGAGGTAGAGTTAAAGGCCGCGCTATCAATACGCGTAGTGGAAGACTGGATGCACTCCAGGAAACTGGAGCTAGCGCACCATAAGACTGAAGTTATTGTTGTTAATAACAGAAAGTCTGAGCAGGAGGCATCGATTAGTGCCGGTACATGCACTATCGCCTCAAAACGCTCGTTGAAGCTTCTGGGGGTTATGATCGACGACAAGCTCACGTTCGGGAGCCACGTCGATTACACCTGCAAGAAAGCTTCCATGGCTGTGGCAGCGCTGTCTCGCATGATGGCAAACAGCTCAGCGGTTCGTAGCAGCAGGCGCAAAGTCCTTGCTAGCGTGACCACGTCCACACTCAGGTATGGAGGACCAGTGTGGTCCAAGGTATTGAGTACCTCGTGCCATCGCGGCAAACTCGAGAGTACGTACAGGCTAATGTGCCTAAGGGTCGCGTGCGCATACCGAACAGTGTCGTACGAGGCGGTTTGCGTCCTGGCTGGCATGATGCCCATCAGCATCATCGTCAAAGAGGATGTAGAATGCTTCGACCAACGCGACACGAGGGGTATTCGCAACACCATACGGTCATCCTCAATGGCCAGGTGGCAGCGGGAGTGGTCCAACACTACAAAAGGTAGATGGACACACCGACTCATTCCAGAGTTAGCAGGCTGGATTAATAGGCGCCATGGGGAAGTAACCTTCCATCTGACACAGATCCTGTCAGGCCATGGCTGCTTTAGGCAGTACCTGCATAGGTTCGGGTACGCCGAGTCCCCTATGTGCCCCGCTTGTACGGGTGCGGAAGAAAGCGCAGAGCATGTGTTCTTCACATGTCCGCGCTTCGAGCGGGTACGGTACGAAATGCTGGCAATAAGTGGGATGGACACCACGCCAGAGAATATAGTGCGTAGGATGTGCGAAAATAGGGAAATCTGGGATGCGGTCATCACGGCAGCATCACAGATCGTTAGTATTTTGCAGGGCACCAATCGACGGGAAACCATCGACGTGCCCCAGTTAGTTAACGGTTAACTAACTGGCCTGTATAGGCTGCTCTGCTACCCATAGAGGTAAGTGCGATAAGCACGACGGGCCCTCTCCCTGAAGTAATGCCTAACGGCGGTCCCGGGGAGACAAAGGGCTTTAGCTGTTCAGCTTAGGTTGCTCAGCATGGGTAAAAGCAGACTACAGCGCGAAGATTGGCTCAAACAACGTGGAACTTCAATGAGAGGCAAAAGCCGGCATTGAGCGAGCATGATTAACCAGAGCAGCTAAGAGAAATGCCCTTCAACGATACGCTAAATTGGAATGGGCTGTAAAACGCGCTTGCAAACGGTACTCTCTTGTACCTGGACTAACTTCCTAGCGGAAAAAGGAGAAACTGTCGGCGCAAATGGTGATACCCTCTTGTTCTATGATATTTCTCGCCGGCTTAGTGATGCCAGGATGAGTACAAAGACAGAGCTGATCAGCTACTGACTGACTGAACTGAACAGCTCATGTGATGGACTGAACATTCCGAATAACTCTTCCGAGTTTCGAATGTCAGTGGCCAACAAAACCAGTAGCACATGACGCCAACAGTCAACTTCGAAGCGCCATCGCTAGATGAAATTGAAGCGGCAATCAGAAGTATGGAGTCCAATAAAGCGCCAGGGATAAACTGCATTTCAACCGAGATGCTCCAAGCTGACCCATCTTGGCCAGCGCAGATGATCGATCGACTCAACCACGAAAACATTTGGGCACACTTGTGCGTAGAGGAGTTCCAGAGAAGCTAGTCCATCTCATCGAGGCTTAGTACGAGGCGTTTTCGTTCAAGGTGTTGCACTGTGCCGTCTTGTTCGACCCTATAAAGGCCCAAATACACACACGGGGCAATGACACCTTCACCATAAAAGATAGAAGGCGTGATCGCTATCCCGCCTTCCATTTTGTATGGAGAAGGCGTCATTACGCCGTGTGTGTATTTGGGCCTTAAGGATTATTGCTGGTGTTAGACAGGGCTGCATTTTATCATGTACGAGTTATGGACAAAATATTGGTTGAAGCGATTGACAGTAGACCAAATTGAGAATTGCCTTGGAATCCTCTAACAATGGAGCACCTGAATGACCTCGACCTAATCGCCGACATTGTCTGGCTGGCATAACGCTGAAACGATATGCAGAGAAAGGTAAATGATTTCTCCGAGTACTCCCAGGCAGGTCTCTCAGTCAATGTATCAAAAACTAAGTCTATAGTAGCGAACGATATGGTAGTGAACGCCTGATGGTGGTATCAAAGCTGATATAGTCACACGGATCAAGATGGCCATTGGTGCAACTGGATATCCAACGAGAAGCTCCATCGTCGATGTCATCAACGGCCGATAGTGACAGGAATTCAAGAGTGTAGGGGTAAGTGGATCGAACACACCTTGTTGAAAGGAGCGAATGAGATCTACAAAAAAGCACTCGACTGGAATCCGCAAGGACAACGCAGAAGAGGCAGACCTAGAGGCTCATGGCGCGAAGTTTAGCCAACGACATCCGGGCTGTCGATTAGAACCTGTCCTGGCGACAGGTGAAAGCCATGGCGGGTAAGAGTCCACATTGGAGATCTATAATTTCATCCTTTTGTTCTACCGGACCGGCCGGCACGGACCAATAAGTAAGTACCCTGAACTGAGACGTCAGCTTTTCCGAAAAAAAATGATGGAAATGTGGAAAAGAACTTCAGAAACTGAAGGTCACGAGACCCCGGTGATAAAACCCTTCTTATTTCTATTAGGGTAAGGAACGGATCATTTGGAGGTCCGCTATAATAACAACAGGAAATAAAAATTAACAGCAAGCGATAAACAAATATTTTGCAAATCCACATTTAGCGATGGGTGTTTACTGATAATTCGTAATCCTTAGCGACGTTACATTTCACGACTAGCAGAATACTGCTGGTAGACGCTTAATTGCCGCAAGTGCTATAGAGTCCCATAACACACGTGACACTTATGGTTCCAACCGTAGATCTACGGATTTGTTTCACTTCTACACGCAGAAACCAGAGCGGGGGCCTAGTGTGGTTGGTAACGTCTCCGCCAACCACGCTCGACGCCTGGGTTCGTATCCCACCGCCGACATTTCTGAGGCGAAAAATCTCTGGGATCACGCCTTCCATCGCATGAGGAAGTAAAGCCGTTGGCGCCGGTCCGTTAATAAACGGGTCGTGAGTTAGGGTCCTGGGTGTGGAGTCGCCTCCCTGGGCGTCGGTGATTGGCCACAACAGTGGCGGAACTAGACCGACGGAAAATAAGCGAGAAAAAAAAAATACACGCAGAAACCCGAAGAATCTACGGATTTACACGAAATAGTTTGGCGTTTCCAGCAACAGACTACTGATGTTAAGGCCTAAACACAATGAGTACGTTACGGCTGCGTTTGCGGCAATCTGACAGTTAGCTCATACATTTTCTGTCAAATTAACGTCAAAGCTACCAACGCAACGCAAACGTATCCATTGTACATACAGTCGTCGTTCGTTAACTGCAACATGTTTACATTGCAGTTAGCGAATGCCGTTCGATAACTGCAACACTTGACACATGCCAAAATTTAGAGGGGGGTCCGTCACTACCATTTTTGTTTACAATGATGTCGAAATGAATTTTTTTAATGGAATAGTGTCAAAAAATAGCAGAAAACTAAAAGAGGCAAGCTTTTTGATTAATCAATTTGATATTCATATTTCCGCATCATAATTTATTGCGTTTTAGTAACTACTTTACATAACCAATATGTAGGCGCAGATAAAGTTCATCACTACAGAAGATCATTTTACGTGACGTGTCTGAACTCAATTCATGAATAAAATTGTGACAGAAAGCTCGGAACCGCTGACATAACGCAAGTAAAAGCAACATCAATGTCAGCAGAATCCGTGACACCTATCAGTTCCTAAAATGGTCTATTTAATGCTAGGTCACAAAATATTGTTTGTGATCTACTATGCACTGCCTCACTGAGTAGTGAAAGCTAGCCAAACAATGCACAAGGAATTTTTTTTTCTCTTATAATAATTACGGAAAGTGAACCACATAACATGGTGATTTTGCTTCATTGATTAAGGAGTTATATACTTTTTTAGCTTTCAAAAAACCGAAAAAAATTTCATTGCATTATCTTCAAATACAACATCTTGAGAACATTTTCACAAATTTTTATAAAGATCTGAGCAAAAGGAAGAATGTTAGAACGATTTGCAGGGCGCCTCGCCACGGCCGCATAAGCTAAACTTGAAACTTTACACGCGATTATCTCGGAATAAAGTTTTCCGAAAAATGACTTTGCCGTGATCCTGATTACGGCAAAACTACTGAACCGATTTCTTTCGTCTTTTTTTTTTTTAATTTTCGTTATGAAATTCGCCGGTCCTTGAACGATCGCTTTTTGAAACATACAGTTACATTTTGCCGCAATAAAAAAAATTTAATGCAATGTTTAGCGTTCAAAACGTGCATTTTTTGGGAAAAACGTTCACGTTTGCACTGAAAACAAAATACTCATAAAAGCGATCGTTCAAGGACACGGCACACTTCTAAACTACTGAAATAATATGAGTTTTTTGATTAAGGTTGACCCGCTGAGTTTCTATCAGGATCACCGCAAGCCTCTGCAAAAAATAGCGTTTCGGGGAAACGGCCATTACTCCAGTAATAATTGGTATATCTCAAAATCAAACGTATTTTGTTGTTGTTGAGAAACTGTGCTTTCAAAAAAATACCACTTTGATGCAATGAAAATGGTGCTATGCACTTGAAAATAAATTCAAACTTCCCTCATTTTTCTCGACCAAAAAGGTATATAACCCCTTGAAAGTGGAGATCTATAATCTCCCATCTAGAATGAAGAGACAACAAGTAAACGAAATCGAAATGAAAAAGTCCTTTTAAAATGTTTCTAGATATTCAACAATTTTCATTTTCGAATGCATTTAGAATCGCCCCGCGTGATTTGTCACTTCAATGTCAAATATGACTTTGATTTCAGATTTGACGGATTGCGGTCCGATAACTGCAAAGTTGTTGCAGTTATCGGTCTTGCAGTTAAAAAGCGTTGCAGTTAAAAGACTTGCAGTTATCGAACGGCGACTGTATTTGGGCCTTGAAATTTTTAGTTTGCGCCTGGCGGTGCTTACCTTGCGATCCAGTTTTTGAGCCTAGCTGCAGGTAAATAGTTATTATTCAGCAGTTATTCAATATCCGGTGAGAAAATAACTAACCAACCCTCAATAAGCGAGCTGAGCAGAGCTACATATTTGGATAAGCACATGATGGTATTGAGCAGGTTGGGCACTCACCCAGTGTCATCAAGGCTTAAAGTTGTTGGAATAGTGATTAAATTTTGGATCAAATCAAGTGGTACCGACCTTTGTCCGGTATCACTCCTCTCAACGGTAGCTCAGAGTCTCGAATTAGCTTTGGCCGATATCGTATCGATACTTACGGTATCGATACCTTGGGGCCCCAATATCGTTATTTTTTATTGATGCAAGCGACTTTGATATCAAGGTGGATCGATACTTTCGCCCCGATATTTTTTCGATACTGAAGAGAAACTATAAAATCGGAAAATATTGTTGATTGCTACATCTTGTCTAACGGAAAAGCCTTGTAGAAGTGCGCGGATATGATCCATCGCGTTAAAGTCTTCTACGAACAGTGCAGAAATTTGGTTTGTGCTCTTTTTGTAACAGACACAAACAGGATTGAATATACCGGCTCATTTCTAAGGCGGTTTTTCATGCCTCTTGCGAGAAAAATGCTGCCGCATTTGGTAATACTGTCTGTGCAAAGCAAATCGTAAGCACCGAGTTTTTGCAAAAAGGCAGGCAATAAAGAATAAGAAGCCAGGATTATCGTGCTGCCCTATATTTTAAATAACATTCTGGTACCATTAGTCTATTGACCGCAGGGATACAAAATATGCAGATTTTTCTTCAAAACGCAAATTTTTAGAGTCGTTGTGCAGATTTTTATTGATTCGCAGATAATTATATTTTTCCAGAGTCATCTGTGAAAATTTTTGCAGACTTTTCCCTGCGCGAACGCATTTTTTCAAATCGCAGACAAGTTTTTTTCAGACTTTAAGCTGATTTTGTCGGTTCTTCGAATAGTTGCTTACATTTTGCGAAAACACCTGGCATCTATGATTTTCCGTATTAATGATCAAGAAAAAATGGTAGCTTTTCATAGACCTGTTTCAAATAGCAGGCAGAGTATCGATACAGCTGGTATCGATGCTCCGCCCTCAATATCAACCTGGCATCGATACCGCGAGGGAAAAATTATCGATGCTCGAGTATCGATACTTCTGCAAGTTTTGGCCAATGCTATCTCGAATAGAACAAGAGAAAAACACAAACCGTTTTGCTTTTTTCCTCCTGCACTGAGCAGTATTCGCGTGACTTCTTGTTCCATAACCACTATCGTGAAACTAAACGGTTGGCGAGATGGACCAACCATGGTCTCAGCCACTGTCAAACGACACAAACAAAGGAAAAAAAAAAAAAAAACTAAACGGTCGGTTTGTTGTTGTTCCATCACGAGCGAACTGACTGACTGACTGGCTGGCATAAAAAGTTGCACACACTTTGACAGAACGATTCGGACTTTCATACTTGCGAGGTGCATTCCGAAAGGCTTTCGCCCGCAGAGCTGGGAAAATTTTGGTTGAGAAAAGTAAACGAGCAGCAAAAGGTGTAATTGTGAGTGGTTTTCCGTTTCGGGGGATAACGATTTGTCGAAAGTTATTTTCATGTGCCGTGAAGTGTTCTTTCTTTTCATACGTTGACGAAACTGGCCGATGAATCAATGCGGTCACAGTGAGACAGTGAGAGAGGTTACGCAAAAGTCTGAAAAACTCCAAATAACACCGGTGGAATTTCATTTTGGCTTATCGGGCTTTATCGAAACAGACAAATAGATTGCTGAATGGTCGGTTATTGAGTGCAAGTGATAAGAAATACTAGCTGATAGGTGATAAAAGTGATACCCTTGGAGAAATTTGATAAATAATTTTCACCGTGGGACAAGATGAAGGCGCTGACCTTGGAAGAAGTTTTGAACTTGTGCGGCATGATTGCTTACTGTCAGGAGGTGAGTTATGCTGCATTTTCGGCGAATATCCTTGAGTGCAATTTTGGGCAAGTGGCAGTGAAGCTCCCTTTTTTTCCTAGCGAAGTTATATTTTTCATTATGTCGAATGACTTATCTAACCTTCAGAGACCTTCATGCGGTTACCAGCTCCAGCAGGATTTTACTAGAATGTAGTGGAAGTAATTTGATTGTCTGGTTACCGTAGCCAGTGAGGCTGTTCTGTTGGTGTTTGGAATTGTTTTGACAGTTCTCCACTTCGATGCAGCTGGAGCAATGAGTTTGGTGTTGCTAGTACCACTACTACCACCACTGTCGGAATGATGCGCCCGCGCTATTGCGACTGTGTGAACGTGTTGCTTGCGTACACGCGGCTATGCGAACACGTGCAAATTATATAGGCCACCGTCGTTGGTATGCGCGAAACGTGTAACCCTTGCGAAACTGGAAATTTCCTTTTTTGGTATTTGATGTCATGTAACAAAAACTATTGCAAAATTTATTATATTATTTATCATCTATCCAGGCAAATTTTCCGATATCAATCTACTTTTTATGTTCGAAAAATGCGCACATTCTTTTTTCATTTGAATTAATTTCAATGTTTACGCTTGATAAATTATCTCTGTTCTATCTGTGGAATAGTTTACTCAAGACCAGGACTTATGTTAAGAACACCGACAGCTCACTGTTATCACGATAGCACAACGAGGGCAAAACCCAATCAAACAGTGATAACTGACTGACTGTGTAAGTTCTCACTTATCAACGTTTTGTTAATAGTGCTACAGCTGTTTTGCCTCGCATTTCACGATTAGGTGTCAATCGTTAATGAAAGAAACGCGAAGCACGCGAGTTTCATTAGCAGGAAGCTACAAAAGCGCTTCCAAAATTTCACATTATCATTGCGGCTCACGTGCACCGTGTGCGAGTCGAGGCCGAAAGTTCGGACAGCTGATCGTTCGAGTCCGCGCCACACATAATGCTGCCTGCTTGCATACAAAGTTGACGAGCGGCGATACTCGCGCACAAATCACTGGTAATGCAACCGGAAATTTCATATTGTACATATGATTGCTGGCTGCTCTCGGTGATTCCAGTTTAATTTGTAGTATTTTTTCCTAATTTTATGACTTTTTCCACTGTCTCCTGGCTAGATTATTCGCTGGAGGACAGCTGATAAATGTATGTTTGCCTTGAAAAACAATGACCCAGTGGAATCAATGCTGACGCATTCAGAGATTGAATACCTTATAAGTGTGCAGTTTCCAATCCAAAAGTTCAGCATAAACAGCCTGTTTTTATTTTTGTGTTCCAGCGAGCAAACTGCACTATCACTGATAAGACGAACAGCCGTGACGTACGGTTGTTTACTGTGATGATGATGAGGACTACGGCAATAATAACTCGATTGGCGATAGGCCAGAGTGATACCACCACCACCATTGAAGAGGGAAATTAAATTCGGTCCATTTTAAAGATGCCATCAAATGGCTTTCATGTGGGCATTTTGGACTTAAACTGCCACTCAAAATGCCAGTTTGTTCTGATCAAGATTAGGTTGTTATCTCAAACAAACGGCTGCCGTTAATATGATTGATTTTTGCACTATCTAAGGATTTTATGAATAGTGTTTATTGAAAAAATGTCGATGAGAAAACATGAGAATTTTTATAGTTTTTAGTTTTTTTTTATTGAATTAACTGCAGATTTTTCTAGTCTAGGGAAATTATTCGCTAGAAGCAAAATATTCTGCGCACATTCCAAAATATAGAGGTAATAACCTTTAAAGCCGATTGACACGCTTCCGAGTAAATGCCTTGGCTTCAACAATTTTGGGTAAATTTTTCGGCTCTTCTTCAGATAGCCTTTTGCCGATTGGTTTCCGGGATCAACTGAACCGAAATTAATTTTCATCACAAACTTTGCCTTGTGACCAAACTCTTTGACGGTCACAATAAAATCCTTTGGTCGCTGAGCCAGCTTGATCTTTACTCCTATTTATATTGTATTTTTTTTAGTGTCAGCAAACCGCAGTGCCATCCACAATTTGTGTTTAACGATGCCTGTTGTTTGTTTACGCGTATAAATAATTGTCAGTAAATGTCTAAGCAAAAATTTTGCATATACATACTCCATTGTTATGTTTGAGTTTTGTTTAATTTTTGTTTCATAGCCTCGTTTAATGTCATTTTGCTTAGTTTTTGTATATAAATTATTTCTATTGTTTGTTTATATGAATTATTTATTTAAACTATTTTGTTGTATTTTGCATGCATATAAAATTTAAATTTAGGAGAAAACAAGTCGTAGATTAGGTCAAGTCAATAGATTGTTCTAAAAAAAAAATCAAATAATCTACTATATAAAAATGGAATTCCGTAACGCTTGATCTTATTGATATTATTCCCTCCGTCTCTGAGGTGTACAGTAACCATCATTTTGAATCGTTCTAAATCAAAAATATAAGCGGTGGCATATAGGTTTTTTACATAAAAATGTTCGCTGATGTTCAGGAAAGACATTTGAGAAAAAATAATGGGTGTCTGATAACTAAAACTTGAGATATAATTCACAAAACTACGTAAAAATGCAAAATTATGACTTTTTGTGCTGAATTTGCCTCTAAATCAAAATGCAAAGCGATGACATATGATTTTTTTAACATTAAAATATTTGTTAATGCTCAGGAAAGACATTTAAGGAAGAATATTTAGTATCCGATCACTAAACCTTGAGATATAATTCACACAACTGCGTGAAACATGCAAAATTATGACTTTATTCTCAATTCGTCTCCAAATCAAAATTCAAAGAGATGACATGTGTTTCTTTTGACGTGGGATACGTCTTTGTTTACTATACTGGGATGCATTCTGTAAAATTGGAAATGAAATGGGCAAATGTTGCGTCAGATTTCAAACGTTAATAACAGCATAACCACATGATGGATAATAATAACCAATATGTTGTTGGATAGATAGAATGTATAACAATTTTGTAGTATGCTAATTATCACTCTAATTTCATTGCTAAGCGCTAAAATTGATGAAAAATTTCAATAACAAATTTACGTCAATAGTGAACCAATTACATGCGAGCATTCCTAGCACAGACAACGTGAATGGACACCATCCGTTCCCTGTGATATTCCCTGTATCAATTTCGAAATAAAAGTTGACAGAGTCTCCCCGTCCCAATAGGTCAATTTATTTTTGCTTCCATGTGCTTTGACTAATATGATGTCTCGAAGGTAAAAGTTAGAAACAATACCCATCCTTGAACAATTTCTAAACCTGGGTGTTAGGTTCTGAAGAACCTAATAAAAACTGATGTCTTGAAAGAAAACATGCCGGTAAAAGCAACAATACCAGTGGAGTAAAGAACCGCAGGTCTCTCGTCGTCTATGATTGCAGTGGTACTCTTCTATTCGTACATTTCAGCGGTACACTTCTATTCGTACTGCAGCGGTACTATTCGTATTGCAGTGGTACACTTTTTTTCGTACATTTCTATTTGTATGCAATTGAGGAAAAACTGCAATGCTGCTGTTGATGGTGATTGAAAGTTTATCTCATTAATATGATTGCCATAAATTACTCAACAAGAATTGTAAATTTTTGCAACGGATATTTATTTAATTTGATCTTCGATATTCACTAAATAATCTTGACCGGATATTATCGAAAGAGTAGATTCCTAAATATATACATTTATAGAAGAGTAAGAGCCTGCGAATGCTTGTGATTTTTTTTTTGTTTATTTAGTGAGATTCTTACAGAATCGCTTTTACATTTCAAAATTGTTAGATGATATATGATTATTCTAAGCTTTACCATAATAAACGTATATTTCCTGTCTCCGTAATACAGCGAATGTAGTTGTAGGCAAATAAAAAAAATGTCAAGCAAAAAAAATGTAATTGTGGATTGCTACGATTTTTTGCTGGAACTTGTTAATAATTTTGTTTAAAATATTTTCTTCTGTTTGCTAATTGATGAACCTTTGTTAGGGCTTCCATATTATTCTGAAAGTAAGATCCATACTATAGATTTGATTTAATTACAGTTAAATAAGACAAAACCATTCATTATGATAACGTAAGTATTATTGGATTTGGTTTTTGAGGATATAGAGTTAATTCTGACTTTTACGCATTACGAGAAATTCTTTGTGCTTCTTCAACAAGCACGATATGCTTGTGCCTTGTCAAATACATATTTTTTGCACAAAAAAAGTACTACAGGCATAATATCGCCAAATATAAATGATATTCTTTTGAGTGTTGTTGAATATATTCCAAAAATTGATTTCCAGGGAGGCTGAAAATAAAAATACGTACAGTCGCTGAGCAAACACATTGATTCCGTCTGCAGACTCTGTATATTTTGTAACAAAAAATCCCCTATTTACAGTGTTTAGTCCCACGTCACCATTTCATACAACCCTAGGGCTGTATACCTTGTAGTATTTTTGTTAATGTTTAAGAAAGACATTTGAGGAAAAATATCAGGTATCTGATTACTAAAACTCGAGATGTTATTCACAAAACTACATGAAACATGCAAAATTACGATTTTTCAAGCTGGATTTGCCACTACATCAAAACCCGAAGCTGTAATCTGTGATTTTTTCTATAATAAAATGTTTGTTCATGTTTAAAAAAGATATTTAGAAAAACTGTTTAAGAAAAGAATGACTTTTGAGTAAAAATAACGCTTTGTAAAATATGCAAAATCATGAAAATTTGGGCTTAATTTGCCAATCAAAATTCAAACCTATGATATGCAATTATTTTTCATTTAAATATTTGTTGTTGCTTCAACATCTGCAAATATTTTTTTGCAGAAAAATCCATGTTTTGATTATGTGCGTAAAGTCGAGCAGAAAAAAAATTACATTTCTGATGTTTTCGTAGTTTTGTGAATGGTAACACATTACGGGATCCGATTTACTTTTTTACTTTTACCTAAACTAGATCTTGGGACATTTGGCTGGAGGAAAGGCCGCATTTCATTGGTTTAAACATCGTTTAGGAGGCGACTCATGCATTATTTTTTTTTAATTTCTACGTAGTTTTGTGGATTAAAGCGTTAACTTCTTCTCAGACGTATTTCTTTGGACACCAACAATCATTTTCGTTATTTAAATTCACATGTCTTTTTTTAGATGTATAGAAGCATCATGCTCAATTCTTATTACTTCGATTACTTTCTTTCAAAAGTTACATAAAAAGAGGTTTTACTGTAAACGATTATCGAATATCCGGACATCACCCGAATTTGGTATATTCGGAACTGAAATGACCCCACACATTTTACAAAATGGCGACTTATGATTTCAGGAAAATAACGTGAAGTGGTATTTGGCCAACCATTTCAATACTTCCGAAAGTGGGACTCCGTTATTTTGATATCCGAAATGGCGACTTCCAGTTTCTGTAAAACAGCCCATAATCAGAAAATGCAATCCAATATGAGTATTTTCGTTCTGTGCTTTCTTAGAGTATTGAAGTACTAAAAGTGATGATGGACGTATAAGATGTGAAAATTTTTTGAAGTGAGTTGTGCTAATATTGCAATTAATTATAAAAAATGATTCCTAATTTTGAAAACTTTGATCCCGAGCATCGCCGGGAACGTTCAACTAGTGATAAATGAAACCCTGGCATTAAACTAAACGATAAGTTTATAAAAGCTTCGAGTCGTCGGGTACAAACAACGGGGTAGTGCGCTACGCGGCAGGGAGGGTCTACGATGGAAAGCGGACAGGTTGTAAATAAAAAGGTCGGATAGCAAATATGCGGGAGAATTTTTGATTATAACCCGGAGGAGTGTAGTCGCGCGTTAAAGATCCAGTGTTGAAGTTTTGGCGGAATAAAGCCCTAAGTGATACCTTTTGTAGCCAAATTGGAAGGCCATTTTGTACGCTAAGTTTTGGCGCGTCGTTGAAAACCGCGGCCGTGGTGAAAGGCAAGTTAAAGCCAGTTGGAGCCATCCAGAGTGCAACAGTGACACCCTCCGGGTTACCCGCCAGCCGACTATCCAGCGATCAACAAGCCGGTGCTACGCTTGTAAAGCCCCACTGGTGACCACCGACGCCGCTGCGTCCGATACAACAACGCCCAGCTGGCCAGAAGACCGGATCCGACCAAAGAATCCACCGCATCTCTAAGGCAACGAAGCAGCCACCCGATCAGCATCTACACCCCCAGCGAGCGGAGTGCCCGACGGACGTTTTACCGTGAAAAAAGAAAAAAAAGCGCAAGTAAAATTATTCCTACTAACTCTTCCTTCCCGCGAAAATAATTTTTATAAAAATTTGGTATGGTCTCGTAATTTTCAAGCTGTTCTTTGTTAAATTAATTGTGAGTCCTTTTGACTTGTTTCCGCTCAGTATTAATGTGTAATCCGTGAATTTCGCTCAGTGACCAACGGTATAGGTGGGTTGAAAGTCCGCCAAATTGAATTTTCTACAGGAGACCAAAGTAACGACCCGAAGCTGGGAAGTAAAAAGCAACTAGAAGCAAGTGAATTGTAACAGCCTCGGATCTTCTAATCGATGTTAGTTTCTCCACGTGTAACTCACTCACTTTGCACAGCTACGTATATCTAAAAATAATGTCCAAAACTGCTGAAAAATAACAACAATCAACAATAAACAAAACATTGATAAATCATTTCAGAGCTACAAAAATATAACTGAAATTGCTTCTCGAACCAGAAAAACAAATCAAGAGTAACCAAAATTACGTTCAAGGTTGCTTACTGAGGTCTTTTTAGGGCCCGAAAAAAAAAAACAGTTAAAATTAACTCGTTAATACGTCGAGTTGACGTCAACTCCACATTCACTGCTTGTAATAGAAATGAAAATAGCTTGCCTTGCTTTATAGTCATTAAAAATAAGGGGGGGGGGGGAGCATCCCGAAACTGAAGAAAGTAAATCCAGGTGCCACTTCGCATTACATTCTTCTGTGACTAAAGTTGTTTTTGTTGTATTATGTCAGCTGTGGTGGAAGCAGCATGTGAGTTAATTTTTTCTGCGAGCGGTAGAAACACAGCACAAAACAGAAGATAGAAGTGCAATGATGCAGTGGTTTCATACCCCCTAGAGGTTAGCAGCGATATGCGGTAACTGTTGTAGATCTCGCCACGGAGGAAAACGTAAGGCGTAGCGTACAAATTTTCGCTGCACGGATTCTAATCCAGTTTGTGTTGTGAGGAAACCACACTACAGACTTAGTTTCAAGAACAGATAGTACCAGGGAGTAGTACAACGAACGAAGATACAGTGGGTCACGAAATTTCGATACTATTTTAAAGACTGGTGGCACTAAAAAGTTTAAAATGGCAACTGAGGTGGGCCTCCAAATTTCATCAATATGGTTTCAGAAATGGGTGGTATTTGGCCATTTTTGGGTGTTTTATAGGAACCAGAATTCGACATCATGAATTTGAAAATTGCAAAATAAAATATCCATATTGAGGGGTATTCGGCCATTTATGACTATTTGCTGGAAACCAGAGGTTGCCATCCTGAATTTCAAAATGACAACTGCAGTAGATTCCCGGCTTCTGGACGTCATTCTGTTTCTGGGAATTCACATATAAGGTGGTCATGATTTAGTCATATTTGGCTGTTTCCCGAAAACTGGAAGTCACCATCGTAAATTTGACAATAGCGTCTGGAGTTCATTTTCGGTCTCTGGGCATTATCCAGGGTGGCCACTCAATCGGGAAAACGGGAAATGCGGGAAAAAGTCGGGAACTTAATAACATCGGGAAAAATGCGGGAAAAAGTCGGGAATTTTTTCATTTAACCGGGATTTTGTCCCTTAAAAGTCACATTTTTCTTCAGCAGTCAATTTTGAAGTAGAATACTTCTCTCAGGAAGTTCGGCTACATAGGGAGGTGAAATGAAAAGTGAGTGAAAAGATTGGAAAATCTTTCTAAGATTCTTCCCAAATGAAGATAATTGTAATTTTATTATTCAAACTATTGTACTATTGAAAATAGTCAAGCCTTGTCAAAACGAAAAATTCGACATCTGATTGGTCGTTTTATGATTGCTTCCCAAGCACGGTCGACAGAATCATTTACCTTGCAATTCAAAATTAGCTATTTGGCCTATAAAAGAGCCTGTTTCAGCAGAAGCCGCCTATAATAGTTCTAGACAGCGACAACAGCAGTCATCCCTTAGAGCAAGCCTACCAGTGGCTAAATTGAAGTTTCTAAAGCTAGTTTGGCAACTCCCACCATAAAGCGGCAACCGCACCGGGCGTTGCTATGTTGGTTTGGGAAATAGCAATCCCCACCTCGGGTAGTAGCGAGTTATTAAATTTGGCAACGCGATAGCAACGAGCCGAATCGTTGCTATTTGATGAAATGTCAAACTGTTGTTTTTTTTGTGCTCGATAGTGAATGTTCGTAATAATATTACGAAGATGATGAGTGTTTCGAATGCGGACTCAATTGGTCGGCCTCGGAAGACGAAGCGTTTTGTTAAACACGTCGTAGGACGCAAGTGTCGGCGTGAACCACTACTCAATTTTATTTCCGATTGAGCTGAAATTTTGGACAGGGTGTTTTTTCGGGCAGGTAAACATTTTGTATAGGTTTTTTATTGAGATGGCCATTTTGGTTGGCATTTTGGACTGCAACCTACACGATGCGGAAAGCTCAAATTCTCACAAGATTGGCCAATATTATTCAATAAACCTGGAAGGTTTGAGCAAATCTGCTCGGGAGTATTACCAACTATTTTCCCGTTTCGTTCGGTCGTTTTAAAAAAACCATTTTTCTCCTTTACCGCTGTTTTAATCTTCAAAAATAACCTAAGATGAGTTCGAAAGCGGCGTTGGAAATGGTCATCGGTATAGACCGGTGTTTCCGATAAAAACATTGTTAAAACGCTGGATGGCACCTTCCTCCGCATGGCGGTCAATATTTGGCTCTTTACTAGGCTGAGAGCCGCCCCGAATCTTTTCAAAAACCATTTTCTTAATCGCGTATAAGGAAATTTGTTCTGCGAAATCATTTTCTCCATCACTAGAATCAATCAAATACTCGAAAACAATTTACGCGTTCTATATTTAAGTTTTTTTTTGGCGGCAAATTTTCAAATATCAATAGCAAACTGCGGGAACCGAGACAGCATGAAATACAGAATACAACTAATGACAGTTCGCCAGCTTTCAGTAGAATAGTCATTTAAGCCAACGTTGCGGGACGTGCCCAGTTTTACGGAATTACTTTAAATAAACATATAAGGATGAAAAAATCAATGTACGCACAAGTAAAAAAAACCTGCAAAAGAATTATGCCATCGATAACTTGGGAAAACGGAAACAAAGTTTCGTGAAATGGAGGGAACATTTTATGAAGTAGAAAGAACGTAGCTCATTCCGGAAACGATTGACTGACGGATAAGTTGGTTATTACTAAATCCGAAAAAGATATGCGAAATACATTACAAACAAACATTTTGCCAAAGCTGGCTAGTGACGGTCTCCAGAAATTGGCAACTGCCGGTGTGAAAAAGAAATAGTGGAATTGGTAATCCCCATTAGCAACGACCGGTGCGAAAATCGGTTGCTATCCGAAAGAGCAACGGCCAGCGTTGTGAAAATAGCAACTCAAATGGCAACTCACCGGTGCGCTTGCTCTTAGTAGCAGCAGTAGCAGTGCAGTGGATACCAACGATAGCGGATAGCGGCCACAGCTGTGGCATAACAATGGATAGCGCACTAGTTGTAGCGGATCTCAGCATCGATAGCAGCTGGACCAGCTGATGCAGGGGCAGCGGATACCAATGGCTACGGAGCGTCCACAACTGTGGCATGGCTACCATGACGCATTTATGAAATAATTGAATGAAAATTGCAATTGCAGCAATCGGCCTTTTTCAGGCTACTAAATGGTTCTGGAAGAGCATAATAAATGGTTATTAATAAACTGCAACTGAGGTTTGATGCTGTTGCAAATGCTTAGCAGTGTGATGTTATTTACGATTCGTTGATACTGTGAGGTATATACGAAACAAATCCGATGGGTTATCTTTCTTGTAAAAGTATTCTACTTCAACCTTGCGGTCGTGGCTTTGCACACAACCCTCCTGTGATTTTTTAACCAAAAAGTCACTAAACTTACTTTTTTGACCCGCTGACCAGCTGACTACTTTTATCAGCCCTGCTTTTCAAATGAAATAAATGTTTACACCAAATGTCTTAGAATAGCATAAAACGTCGAAATCTGGTGTTATCTATAAAAATTGAATGGACTCTGTGGGCCTCGAGCGCGAATTGGAACCGGGGTCAAAAACCGGTTCGGAGTTTGGGAATGGAAGTTGCCAGTTTATCGAGAAAACGTTTTTAGTGAGAGAATCAATCATAAATTCTCATATGTACAATAGAAACTGTTTCATTTTCTAAGAGCAATGCAAAATAAGTTTCACTGTACAATCTCACTAACATTACAAGTTATTAGTAGTTATTTGAATAAACAAATTGAGGATAAAATAAGTGGCACACAGTTCTGATTCTCCAGTTTTTCAAATAGATTTTTATTTCAGCTAGTCTTTTTTAAGAAATATTTGGCGAACTCTAGCGAAACCAGCTACCATTTCCGCTTAGAAACTCAATGCTGGTGAAATTTTGGGTTAGGGACGAACTTGCTATGCGGAGCAGTTAATTGAAAAAACATTACAAACTTTCCACAAAATAGAGCAAACATTATTATTTTTGTACATATTTCAAATTCGTATTTTTCTGTGAATTACACAATTTGACTGTAAAACAAACTATTTTTGATGTAAATACAATCAGAAAAGTTCTTAGAAAACAGCATAATCATTTGCGAGGTTTTTTCAAGAAAACATTTTATTTATTTTATTTGTTGCAGCATACGACTTCTTATATGCTTTTTGTTTTGCAACTGATCTTACACGCTGCTTTATTTTAACTCTAATCTGATTAGGATCTACTCAGTTTGGTATTCTTATGCAAAATGTCAAAAAGTGAGTAATCGAGTACTGGACAATTGAGTAACATGAACCCGAATTTTCATAATTACCATGTTTACTCAGTTTTGAGTTATTATCCATGATGTTTACTCACCCTCAGTATATGTATATGTCGAAAGTTTTCAACAGTAATATTATTGGTTTCCGAAGAACAATTGGTGTCGCTTTTTATTCGTTGGCTAGCAGTAAGTATCTGATCTGTCAACAAATCAATAATTTCTTAATCAATTAATAATTTCAGCCCAACATCAGTATTGCAGAGGATCTCAGAGATATTGAGAGGATCTCTTCAAAATGAACAACCGCATGTTGTATGTTCTACGATGCCGTTGAAAGCCGGACTTTTATTCGTGATAACAAACGGAAACATTTGTATTGATGTACAGTGCTCAACAATCGATGCAATTTAAATCCTTCGCAGTATTAGGTGACGAATGATGACGGATTTTCTGGCACAAAAATGTAAATCACAGTTCACGGGCAACTGTCAACCGGTTGGGTGCCGCATTCAATGAAGACACGGGAATGATTTAGTAAATTTTCTAATGTTTCGATGAAAAATAAATCTGTGTTTTTGATTGTTCTGATTTTATTTTATTTATTGAGTCAGATTTACAAAAACCAGAAATCATTGAATTTCCGTATTTAGGCAAACTGGGTAACTTGTACTCATTTTCGTTAATTTCTGGTTTGCATGAACAGAGTAGATTCTACTCAGTTTTTGACGTATGACGCCCTTACTCAGAAGTGAGTAACCGTAAAAGTACCCTAATTATGGTATCTACACTTTTTTCAAAAGTGGGTGATATCTAACTCACTTTAGAGTAACAAAAAATGAGCGTGTAGGGTACGATGCTGGCCTAACTAGTCAGTCGTCGTAGGTTCGTGTCTCGGCTCGAGAGAGACTGTTACTGTCTGCAAGATCGTAGCGCTAGCCTTGCAATCGCCCCGTGCACTAGACAGTTGGCTGCTAAATCTGTGGCCAATAAACAAAAATACTTTAAATATTCCAAAAGCCAAAATAATTAGCTTGATTGGTGTAATGTTTCCGGCTAAGTTGTAGATGGTAGTTCTATTTACAAAATTGATTGAATATCTCAAAAAGCTTATTTTTTTAATTCTAAGTTGCCAAATGTTACAACGTTGATTATTTGAACACGGGAGAAGTTAAAATTTCTGAAGATTTTTTTTCGAAACCAGAACGACTTGTTTGATTGGTGCGATGTTTTCAGCAAAGTTGTTGGCAGTAGTTGAGTATTAAAAATATTCTTAAACAAACATTTCAAAGAGCTGATTTTTGAAAAATATTATTACATTACATTATGCACATTATGTAAACTGAACATTGATGATCATGGAAAATAAAAACTAAAAATTCTTCAGAAAACATCCTAACAAAAAGGATTTGGGTAATTTCCAAGAATTATTTTTTCTTTCTTCAAAAATTTTAAAGAAATTAAAAATGAGTTTGTTTCCTTTTCAACGGTTTCTGCAAAACATGTTCGTGCAGTAAAAGACTTTCAATTTGAAAAATAACAATTTAAGATCTTTTTTCAGCTCAAAAAGTTGTGAATTCACTTTTGAAAAGTTTTGAATCTATGTAACGCGTGATAAACGAAAAACAGTTAAATTGCAGTATTTTCCTGAACGTAAAATGACATTATCTTTAATTTGAAAAAAAAAACGCAAATCCATGTCACAAGCTTTGTTCCCTAAATACTCAATTCAATCAAAATATTTTTTACTCTTATGTTAAGTAGTTTTATGTTTACCCGTAACTTCCCATGACTTTTTCCGATGATTTGAACAACGAAAGAAAAAAAAATTACGCAAAGTGCTGTTTTGTTTGTTGTGTTTCTCTAATAGGTTGTTATGCGTTGAATAAAAACGGTGCTTATATTATGTTTTAAGGAGAAAGGAAGACAAACATAATGAATATAGACTGTTCCGAAAATTATAAATACATCTTCTTTCTTGAATAAAACAAAAAATACTGGATTTTTCGGGTCATTTTATTCTGAAATATACATAATAAGTGTTTTCTTTCCAGTTTCAATTCAAGTTGGGATTATTTTTCGTAGGATACGCGAGTTCTCTAACTTTTCTCTTAACACTACTCATAAGCTTTTGCACAGTGTGTTCTCCGACCATTTTTACCACTTTAAGCCAACCTTTTTTAAATTTTTCAACATTGTCCGCTGGTTTGACATATTTCCTCAGCTTTGCCTTGGTCAAAGCCCAAAAAGTTTCAATAGGGCGAATTTCAGGGCAGTTTGGAGGATTCATCTCCTTTGGGACACATGTGACATTATTTGTTTTATACCACCCTAGTGCATCCTTAGAGTAATGGCAGGAAGCAAGATCGGGCCAAAAGATTGGAGGATTGTTATGCTGCTTAACCATGGGTAACAACCTTTTCTGCAAACACTCTTTCACGCAAATTTTACCATTCATTGTGTCATTCGTAATGAATGAACGAGATACTTTCCCACATTCACAAATGGCCTGCCAAACCATTACCTTCTTGCCGAATTTTTCGGTGTAAATGGCTTTCACTGGTCCAGGGACACCCTTTCCCTTCGGTGATGTATAATATTTCGGTCCTGGCAGAGTCTTATAGTCCAGTTTTATGTAGGTTTCGTCATCCATGATAACACACCCCATTTTTTTGGTCAGAAGTTTGTCATAAAGCTTCCGAGCTCTTGGTTTCACAGATTCAGCTTGTTTTGGATTTCGTTTTGGGTGCTTCTGCTTCCGACGGGTCTGCAGACCCATTCTTCCCTTGGCACGCATAACGTTACTCGCCGAGGTTCCAAGCTTTCTCGCCACATCTCGTACAGATACTGAAGGATGCCGCTTGTAGTATTCCTTAAACTTTTTGTCCATTATGGGATCAACAGGCCCGGGTTTTTTACCACATCAGTAAATGTGCACACTCCACAATACTTCCGCAATGCGGTTTGAACTGCTCCGACACTTATACCTTCTTCTCTGGCTAATTTTCTTATAGAAAGACCACTCACGGTGCCCCATTTGTGCACAATTCGCTTTCTTTGCTCGGGAGGAAGGCCACACATTTTCAAAGTTTCGCACTAAATGTTAGAAAAAATGACAGCATCTGTTTCTTTTGGATGTAAACAACAGGACGTAGCCAACGTTTGGTTGAATACTGCACGTTATTTGAAATGACGGTTGATCGTAAGTGTATTTATAATTATCGGAACGTCTATACACAAAATAGCTAACATGATTTTTGACTGTCTAATGGAAGATTTGCAAATTTGAGAAAATCGCAAAAATTATACTTAACCTGCCTACCATGGAAAGGCAAAAGTTCCATTTTATGTAACTAATCAACTGTTGATGAAGAATGTCCCGAACAAATTCGGTAGAAGTGATAGGTGCTATTTCTTCCAATTTAAGGTTCAAAAATTGATGTTCAACCGTCGATAGAACATAACCTAGTTTCCGTTTTTGAGAATCGGGAATTACTTGCAATCATGCGGGAAAAAGTCGGAAAAATGCGGGAACTCGAAAATGTAAAATGAGTGGCCACCCTGATTATCTCAATTCAGAAAATACACATATTTAATGGTATTTGGCCATTTGAGGTTGTTCTTGAATATTGAATTTCAAAATGGCGTTTTGGGTTAATTGCCGGTCTCTAGATATCATTCCGGTTCCGTGAAATCACATTGGATTATTTTTGAAGTTGTTCTCAGCTCTGATTGGTCAAAATATGTGTTCATTTTCCGATAGTGCTATAGTTAACAACTCAAAATTATGTCTTTTCGCATTTCGGTAGACTCCAATTTTCCAGTCGATTGCTGCAAAATGGCAATAAAAGTTTGCTACAAAGGTCGCAAACATATAGAAGGATTAACAGGAAGATGCGCTGCTGCAATAATGCTTTTTTATGTATCCATAGTTTTGGCGACAATGACCTGAATGTATACCATCAAAATCTGTTACAGCTCATTTCACTCAACTCAGTCGTACGCTGTTTTGAAATTCATTCAATTAGCTTTGTTTTAGATGGTCTTAAAAACAAAAAGTAATCCAGTCACTCTTGTGAAACTTAATTTCAGCGTGATTTTTTTCCTCTGTGTGGACCCATCACTGCGACCAGAGACATTTGATCTATTGTAATATTGCCCAGGTGTTTTCTGTACTACGCACTCATATTATTGGCAGTATCACTATTAAAGGTAAATGATAAGCTTTTTCATTTATATCCGTGCTTGTGTGTGAGAGTTTACCCTTTCGTTTCAAGCTTACTGCTCTATTATACCGAGCCTCTTTCTATCCTACCAATATCGCCAAATTACAATTCCCTGGACTGAAACTACACCCAACGTTCCTCTCTGGCCAGCCTTAATCTCAAAAGAGACTTATTATGTCAAGAGGAAGGAATCTTATCGAAACCTCGTTCCCCGCGCCAATATCGCCAATTAGATTCCCCTGAAGAGGATATATATTCCTGAGATCCATTTTATTATAAGAAGGACTTATATTTTGTCAAGAGGAAGGAGTCTTATCGAAACCTCGTTCCTCTAGCCAAGACCGCGCCATAATTACAATTCCCTGAAGAGAACTATAATACGTCACTCAGATCAGCTTTATTAATTACTTTTTGTTCAAAATCAGTGTCCAGTCTAGGGAGTTTTTCAGTGTTGTTTGAAATATAACATAAATTGCAGAAAAAAGCTAAAAGGGTAGAAAGAAAATAGTATTTTTGTTAAACGATATTTTGTCAGAAGTTTGTTTCAGGAACCTTATTCGAATTTCAAGTTTAACAAAAATGTTCGAATATTTGAAAACAAATGCAAATGTTTCTACAGTTACCGTTAGTTTCGTAACTTACCGAAGAATATCAATTTCTGACTATATACGAAACCACATTGAATTGTTCAAATATTATAAAAAGATACTGAGGTTGTGAAATTTTCGGAGTTACACAGTAAATTGTGACAAAAGTAGAATCATATTTTTCTTTTCAAAATTGACAAAATGTAAAAACTAAAAACATTTAGAAGCAAAATTATATTTCAAATAGAGGAAGTTTAATGTAAGCTGAGCAGAACTATTTTTTAAAATAATGAACAAGATGCAAAGTTGAGTGAAAGTGATTAAAAGTTGACAGTGAAAATGAATAAATTGCCGAAAAGTTGAAAAGAGGACACTGAGAAGCAAAAAGAAAAATGAATAAAAGTTAGAATAATATTAAGGCAAAGTCACAGCACAAGTTAGTGCAGTTTTGTTAGATTCCGACTCGCTTTCACCAATTTTGATTGTCTAAAATTTTTTTTTCGAAGATTAGCGCAGCGCTTACCCTACTAGGCAATTAGGCAAAATAATATTTTTTTTCGGTATATAAATCACTCGTTACGATTCAAAGTGCTTCTCTCCGCAAAACGGGGAAGACATAAATATTATAAATTTGCTAATTGTTGGCTTTTTTTCGAACTAAATTTCTATTTTTAACAACGGCTTTTACCCGTTAACATTCAAGTTCATTAAGCAGACAAAATGTGCAGTAGGAAAAGCGAAAAATAAATGAACTGGAAATATGATAAGGATTTAGAAAAATATACCGCATCCCGACGGGACTTGAACCCGCAATCTCCCTGTCTCCGGCATGGTGTTTTGACCAATTAAACTACGGGGGACGGTGGTACTGTTCCACAATCTATATGCGTATCACATTCCACTGCCGATTTATTCTATTGCTTATCCCAAACTACACACACTGTTGTGCAAGCGTTATTTATACGACTGATGCGGGATGCGGTATATTTTTTTTCAAATCTGTATAATATTTCCAGTTCGCTTATTTTTCGCTTTCCCTACTGTACACATTGTCTGCTTAATGAACTTGTTGGCGTTTTGTTGACTTTTGATACTACACAAAATTAACCAGGGTAAGGAACGGCTTAAGCAGTGGCGCCTATTTTAATCAGTCAAAGAAAACAGGCATTAAACTCCAGAATTTTGATTAATATCGACAATTCCAATGATGGAAACGAAAACTTTGATTGTCTAGCTGTCTTAGGAATATAAGAAATACCGTTTATCACAAAGAAATCTGTGAACAAACATCATTCGAGACAAATCGACCTATATTGCAGCCATTCACTTCGGGTGCTGAAAAAAACGCCTGCGAAATAGATGGAAACTGCTTAAAATAGGTTCGGGGTAATTGGAATAGTGTCCCTCGATTAGTAACTTTGATTGATGATTGTTAAAGTTTGCTAACTTAGTTTTACAATCTGAAAACAAGTTCTGACAGAGAAAATGGTAGGGAAGTTTCGAGTATTTCGTCTCAATACACAGGCGGTTCCTGAAGCTGCTTAGAATATGTTTCCTGCCCTAGTTAGTGTTGACACTCAATTGTCTGTTATTAATATTTTTATTTATAAACAAGTGTCTAATTTTGTCTATACACGCAAAAGTTCAAGTCTTGTACAATCACTGTACTTCCCGATTCGCACAAATTTTGCACTAAAATCGCACAATAAGGCCGTTACAAATTTTATTTTCATTTTATGTCACCCCCCCCCCCTTCAAAAATCTTGAATATTGGAAGGGAAAAAAAAAGCTCAAACCGTTTTGTTCATTTCATTGGTTTTCCGACAGCATAAATGCTTAATTTAGCAACAAACAAGTCAGGTGACAACGAGAGTGTCGTCGAAAGGCACGCGAAATAAATAATAATAATAATAAAGTGTTATTTTTCAACATTTATTTGAGTGCAAGTTACAAACGTCATAACTTGCACACAAACTTTGATCAAAGGTATTTCTTTTTTTACTTCGTTTCGGTGTTATTTATTTTTTGCCACCCCCTCTGCTAACGTTGATAACCTTGGACATAAAAAGAATTCGAAATTTGTATCAGCCTAAATGTGTGAAAAGGATAACGCAACAGTTGTACTACGAATACATTGACATAGATTGAAATCGGAATATGTATTATATATTGACACTTTATTTCTCACATCGAGTGTATTAGTGACTACTACTCATGGAGCTGTGCAAGCAGTGAACAACAACTTGTGAACTCACTGGATTTATAAAGCTATAATACTCGATAGATTTATCTTTATGGATTTGGTCATTTAAAAGTATCATTGAATGATTTGCATAAAATAACGAAACAAAATTCCGTTCACAATATTTTGTAATCAACGCTAGCTACACCAAAAACCCTCCTTTCCACAATGCTACGTTGCTGATTTTTTTATGGCAACACTTGGAAATTGTGAATAATTATTATTTGTCATCCTGTCCTGTGCACGTGCTTTTTTCTTAAGCGACGAGAGAAATTTTTCTCTCGCTCGTAGAATTTCCAGGTACGTGCGACGAGACTAGACACGTCACATACAATCTACACACAAATCTCTTTCGGTTCGAATTGCGACGCGCAAGGCAATGTCTCGTCGCCTCACGAAATGAGCTTGACACCCGTGTTGTACATTCTTGATACCATAGTGTTGTTAGTCTCACTCATACTGTCGGTACGTGCTTGCCGCTACTCAGGGGAATGAATGAAGAAGAAAGAGAATCTCGAAAATGTGTGTGCAAAAGATTTGAGAAGCCTAGCATATGTCTCGTTCTTAAGCAGAAAGGATGAGAAAGGTTTTGCTTCTCACTCGCTTTGTAATGCTGCTTGATACCAGTTGAAACTGTTTAGGTGTAGTAGTTTGGAGCTGCCAAATACATTGAACAAATGATAGAGCATTAATTTAATATGCCCAACACGCAATCATTGTACTGGTTCCAAATTACATCAATAATTGCGCTAAAAACGCACAATTTTGTACTGGTTTCGCACCATCTAACTTTTGCGTGTAGTTTAGAAAAAAATGGAAATAAACTTTAAACGAATTTTGATTGGATATCAAACAGTTTTTTTATTGGAGTGTTGCAGTGAAAATTACGACACAAAATAAACAAAACTCAACAGAAAAAACTATCACGAAAATACAACGGAAAAAAAACGCATTCGTTTCTTTAAAAACAATTGAGAAGAATAACAAAATTTCAACGAAGGTATTATAAAATTATTACAGAAATACACCAAAGTCGATTATTTAGCTGGTTGCTTTTCTAGATAACTTAAAAACGGTACAAGATATTGACTTCATTCACGTTAGAAGAATCAGATCGTTCGGTATCAGAGGGACTTTCAGGCATGAGTTTATTCTCAGGCTCTCCTAACCCCCTAATTGATCCTTCCCTCACGCAAAGTTCCAGAAAAAAAAGTCACACAGTTGAATGAATAGCTCTCCAGGCAGTTATAATTGCAGATACTAGGCAGGGTAACGAGCGAGGCTTGGTAAAGAAGAGCAGTAGAGTCTATATATGGACGTGTAGAGAAAAGCGTAAAAGTATAAAAATTCGTCACTCACCACGGTGACAAAGTACCTTCCTCTCCGTTAGAGATGCAGAGATGCAAAAACAAACTCGGTCTCTGAAGACAACGATCTATACAAAGCGGAAGCTACTGAACTGTTGTGCATTGAAGATGGTAAACTTATCCCAAATTAGCCATCTTGCGGTGATTCTTTGTGCAACATCTTAGCTTAGTACCACTACAAAAATTCAATGCTGAGCCGTTCCTCAGACATTCAATAGTAATCAATATCAGAATAGTTTTTCCCAGGAAATTTCCTACAAACGCCATATGTCGATATGTTTTTAGGAGTCAACTGGACATGACTGAAGAATAAGGGGATTTTTCCATATAAAATCGTATTAATATTCGGGTATAATCGGGCGTGAAAATATAGTTCCACCGATCGATCTAAAAAGTTATAAAGTTGTTTGAATGCGTCTTCTTTTTTTGCACTTTCGTGATACCTACACTCTACGAACGGTTTTCTCGGGTAGATAATCTCGAAACTAACACTTTTATAAAGTACTATAAAATGTTATCCGTCGTATGTTTTGAATGCTGATTAAGCTGATTAATGTTTTGTTAGCGATAACTTCCTTACAATTTCGTCTCGTTTTTTTTTATAAAAGGGTAAACCACAATCTCACCCAGAAAGAGAGAGAGTAGCGTTTATCTAATGGGATACGTTATGATATTGACACACCGTAAACTCGAGTAACAGTTGCGTACTGGCTACCTATCTCGGTTGTTGGTCGGCATTCGGTGTAGACCGCGGTTTTTATATTACATCTTTTCACATTCGCTCTCACGCGTAATTTTTCCAACCTCTAATTGCACAGTTTTTCCTGTTACTACAGTTGGTGTGAAATTAATATCATCATTGGCCCTGCTTCTTAGATCCGGCTAGGAGAGATTATCGAAATTCCTGTGATTGTGGTCAAGGCCGCGCGCGTGTCGTATGCTGTTGCATTGGTTAAATGTTATTGTTGTTCATTGTTTATGAGAAGTAGTGTAATAAAACTGCATTATGAGGGATACTAAAGCTGTTGGTAGTAAGAAGAAGCGCGATGGTTATGTAAGTAACACAAACTAGAAGTTTGATTTCATTATAACTCACGCTTTCGTAGAAAATATCCTCTATGATGGGTACTAGAAAGTCATTTCCCTTTCTTTGCGACCGCTTGCTTTCCTCATCAAAAGGGGCAAACCAGCTACAGCAGACATGCTCTATTTAATAAAGTACTTGTATGTTTCTGTAGTACGTTATTACCGCTCCGTGTATGTCAAAAATAAACTAAATACACGCATCTTGAAACTTCCCCAAGAACGCGACCATGCGTACACATGGATTGCGTTGGTCTAAAAATAACTTTTTCATTACCACTGAAGAAGAGCGTCGCTTTCAAAACTGTTGTTCTCGGGAAGTGCGGTCTCGTAAAGCAAACTTTCGAATCTAATTGTTATCTTATCACAAAAAAAGGATTGCTGTATCATCAATCGAGAGTTTACCTACATTCGTTGACGTCTAGCGTGTTTGAAGCGGCAAGGTCGACCTTTGTAACGGGCATAGGTTTCGCTGTTTTGGGTTCAAAATTAGATCGACCACAAGTAGAATCACTTGCTCGGGGCGTGCTCTTGGTGTGCCCAAACAGCTGATGAGTAAGAGCGGTTTGCACCAGTGTTGTTGTGGATCGTCCACAGAGGACGCCCAGTGTTGGAGGGAAAAAAGATCTACGGAAAGTGAGTAATTAGTGTTTACCTTTCTGTGCATGGTGTTTTGATTAGATAGGGCGGGAGGATGAATGTGGAGATTGTACTTTAGCAAAAGTAAAGTCTAGGTCGTTAATTGCAATTTTGCAACTTGACCTTCTGCTCATTTGTAAAGGATTTCGCAGTCTACGGAGTTAACGTTACTACTCTACCGACTCTTGTCGTACACTTTATAATGCAAATTCGATGTTCGATGTTGAGATCGAACGCAGAATATAATCGTGGAGTGTTTGCAGTTACCAATTTGGATTTTCGAAAGCGAAGAAAAACATATTAATGTTGTTCTTGAGAGCAAAGTATGGTATTTTAAATTTTGGAGAAACCATATATTTTATGTTTCTTGGTGCCACTAAAAAATTCCATGAGCGGTACGTATTATCCTGCCGAAGCAATTCCGTTTCCACCAAGCCTGTTGAGAAGAAGCACTAGAAATCTCCGTGCTGTTTTTGTGGTGATTTACCTTCGTAAAGGAATGTTCCTATCAAGACCATAACTACAAGTTTAAACAAATGAGCATATAGAAAGATACTGTTCAATCAAAAACATCAACCGAGTCACAAAGAAGTTGTAATGTCCAAAAGAATTTCGGTGAAACGCATCGATCTCTAAGAGAAGAGGAAATTAACATGACTGGTGAGTTCCTTGCAAAATTGACCTTCCGAAGTGTGAAGAAAGTGTCAGCCAGCCCGGATTTGATTGTCCTTGGAATTGAAACATTGAATGGTCTATTATAAATCAAGTTTCTAGGCTATATCATCGACAGAGATGACTTACGACCTCATCCAGCTAACATGCGCAATTTCGCAGATGCCAGTTTCAATCGTATTTTGTAGCATAATTGATAGCAAGCAGCATAGTATCGTTTACTGGCCTAACATTGAAGACTATGTCTGATGCTGCAGACCCTGTAGTGAAGCTGCTAAATTACCACGCAAGATTAACCTGGAGTTTTAGTCCAATCCAATGAAGTTGTGGGAACAGTTATATATTCTTCCGCCCAATGCTCAATCAACGTCTCCCTGATCATAAGTCTCCTGCAGAGCTGTCTAATGTGAATTTACTAGATATTCATTTGGGACTAAATCCCCTGAAGGTTTTTACTACACTAAATTTTTACTTTTTACGCATTATTCTAGCGTAGTTAGTAATATCTCCACCAGCTTCGATGCTGGCCTGAGTTTGAATCTCATTCCAATGCTAATCCGTAGAACCTTCGAGCAAGAAATGTCGTTATGTCAAAGAAGTTAAAGAAACTATGTTATTCCGACTACCGTGTCTAGGATATTTCAGAATAGCTTTTTAATATTTTCTATAAGCAGATTTGAACCATTTGAAAACTGTTTTTGATTATTTTCGAATTAATTTATTATTCGTAGAACAATCAACAGAGAATTATTGTAGTATCATTATTGAAGAATTTAATAATAGCCTGTTTTTGAAGCCCCATTCCAAATTGATTTTGAATAGTAACTAAAATGATATTTCGAATGCAGATTAACCTCTGAAGTAACCCTGCAGGTTTATGAAAGTTTGTCAACAGTAAAAGAAAAAAAAATCAACGTTACCGTGCATCGTGGTCTTAGGTGATGTTGAAGCAAAATCTACTGTCGAATTTTGCGTTAAATATATTCGAATCGATGTAAGGTATATCTTGCATTCATTCTGCAATTTATCCGGAGTGCTCCAAGGCAGCAACTTGGACCCACTGTTGTTCACGCTATTTTTTTAAACGATGTTACTTTGAGATTGCGTTTGGGTTTCAAACTCAATTTCGCCGATGACCTGGGAATATGTTGGGTGATTCGTACAATTGAAGATAATCACTTTTGTTGTTGAATATGTATGCGGACTGGTGCTTCCGCAACAAATTGATCTTTAGAGTTCCATCACACAAAACATAAATTTGATTTTGCTTGATTATCGATGTTTTACACTGAAGGGTTGAGCTGATTTGGGAGTTATACTGGATCCAATATTGTCATTCAACCAATCACTTTCCTTACGATAATTGCCAAGGCTAACCAACAACTTGATTTTATTTCGAAAATTTCTCAAAGGCTTCACTGATCCATACTACTTGATGCCCTGAACATGGACACACTTCCAAAAAGGCGCCAAATTCAACAGGCGATGTTCGTCGCGCGGTTGCTCAGTGTGGAAACTGACTCTCTTCGGTTACGTTCCATGCTGGATTTTTGTGTGGCTCAATGTTCCCTCTTTGGTCCCTTACTCTAGAACGAACTTCATTTCTTTCAATTTCTGAAATGACTTCAAAATACTTAAGAATGATCTTCATATAGATCTGAAGCGGGTTTGAAACGTTCTGCAATTTAAGAAGCATTTTTGGTGGAATGTTAGAGCAATACAGTGCCCATAAATGCATAACAGTCCCATCACTTTTGAGATAAATCTAAGAAACTTCTTCACATTATATGTGCTCTCGGAAAATCACAATAAAAGGCTATGTTTGTTGCCAAAATGATGAAAAAAATATAAATTTAGGTCAGTCCCATGTTACAAATAAACGCAAAACAGGTTCAGAACTGTAAATAATTAGTAGAAAATTATAACAACAATAACTTTTTTGCATATAAAGGTATTCTGTTATATATATTTAGCTCGGATAAATGTATGTTTTGAATTTTTGTTTTCTTAATTGAATCAATAGGAAGGAAAAAATGAAGTGGCCTATCTGCGTCTACTGCGTTTTACTCTGTTGTACGTTTTTGGTAGTAGTGATTTGTGTTGAATTTCTTTTTAATAATATAGTTTTTGCATTTCTCTGCAGGTTTGCAAATAATATTTACCTACACCGGGCTATCCTGCCAGAGTTAGGCTCTAACGTCTCAGTGAAAATGAATTTACTTTTAAGAGGGTCACTAATTTACTGCTACATGAAAATAAAGAATGTTTCTGGTAACTTTACCTACGACTAAATTAAATATATTGCATAAAAACTTCAACCAAGAATGTCGTGAATATTTTGCTTGAGGAAAAATTGCAGTATGAATTTTGAACTACCACGGTTGTATTTTTGCTCGAGTGTTGTTGGCAATGCGTTGTATTTTTTTCTCAAAATTCGCAAATTTTTTGCGTTTCTAGTAGAATAAGTGTGGCCAGCAGGAAGTAACTAAATTAAATGGTGGAATTTTTTGCTATGAGGAACGTCGTGAACAAACGTGTTGCTTTGCAGATCGCTGAAGCCATTGATAGGAATAATATTGCGAAAGTTATCGGAATATAGTTCCAAAGTACTTAGCATAACGTTTTCATGCTGTTGCACAGGCTTTTTGGGAGAGTGGAAAAATCTTCATCTTGTGTTTGAGGGATTAAGTGAGAGTAGGTTGCTTTTGAAAAAATCTAGAGAGTTTTCAAATCGCTGTGTATGTGCTGTATTAAAAGTCCAACATCACTATTATTATTATTGTTTATTGAATTTCGTCATCCGACACGTCTAAATGATATTTGATGTTTGGATGTGGAATAAAGAGAGCAGTGTGCAAATAGGCGTGGGATGCCTTTCAACCGAAACCTGTGAAAATCATTTACATACAAAAGAAAGAGAAGCGGGCCTATATTACTTCCTTGCAGAACACCCACTTCAATAGGCATCAAAGAACTTTTGCATAGATCAATGGAAATGACCTGCTTTCTTGCTTTTATGAGCTAGATGAGTGCTTTATATTAGTGCTGGGCCTTTTAACCGGATATATTCGTGATCCGTTTATCAGAAGCTCGGATCACGGATGGGTAAACGTATAGTATTCGGATGTCCGGATATCCGGATAAGGATAATCGGATACCCGCAATTTTATTTGTCTTTTGAAGCTCGTTCAAATAAACGTAACGCGAAAAACAGCTTTTTTCACAATCCTCCATCACCTCGTAAGTAATTATTCACATAATTCTCATTAAACTAAGTTCGGATACAAAATCCGGATATCCGGATATCCGACTACCCGAAAATCCGGTTATCCTGTCGAGTAATATCCGAATATCCGGTTGATCCGGATTTTGGATATTTGTCGGATATCCGAGGCCGGATATTTTAATCCGGATTTTTCCGGCAAATCACGACATGGCGGTGGTGATGGACTACGAGACCTGTCTCACCCTGGATGGCAACGACTGGCAGGGCACTTTGTATTTTACTTCCCCCACGAAGGAAGTAAGCGCCAAGGTGAAGTTGCTTTCACACACCAAGTTCTTCAAGAAGGTGCTGCTGTGGCTTCATTCAGCGAGAAGAGTACATTAAAGCTGTTCTTTTTTCGCTCCGGACTGGCCGTGAACGGGTAAATTTATAGTACGAAGTACCTGCCGGAAGTTGCGTTGTTCATCATATAAACCGAATAATGAATTACATGACTACACGTATGTTTTCGTCCGTCATGGCGAATATTCCGGTGAACTGCCGGAAGGCCACACGCAAGATCTTAGATTTTTTGCGAGTAAGCTAACATAATTATCATCCATGGGAAATTTTTCAAACTCAATTATCTGTCTTAGTTATTTTTTACCACCATCCGAAAAAAGTCCATTTTTTAACGCATAAGTTACCGCCGGTAACGAAAGCATGTTATGCTTCATTATTTCTCCAACCTGAACCAATGCAAGCTGCAGACGATAATCCGCTGGCTGCTAGTGCATCCACTTGCCCTACGGATCACGACACAGATGTTAGATGTTTTTGAGTTTGAGGAATAGGTTTGCGACGCACAGTGCGTTGAATGTATGGGAACGCGAGACAAAAATCAAAACAGCCATTCTAGCATTTTTTTTCAACTGGTGTGACAAGAAAAATGTTTAGTACCGATGAGAGCTACTATTTACATAATAGACGAATGTCAAATACGTCATCGCCAACATGTCTCAAACGTCATTTTTTTGTACAGAAGCATAAATTGATAATTTTCCAAGAATATTATCCTTTTCGAGATAAAAGGCTTGAAAAGCATATTAAAATAATTTCTAGGCGATGAAAAAGTGGTCTAAACGCCATCACAATTAGTTTTTATTATTATTTTATTTTAATTCCCATTTAGTTATGTTTGTTTACGGTTTACTGTTGCAAAACATTTAGACATCACTAATCCAGCAATCTGTTATGTGTTTTACACATAAATTACGTGTTATAATGGACAGATGTACCACAGACTAACAGACATAACACGTCGAACAAATTTTTAATAAAATCATCGTTTGGATGATTTCAGTACTTTACGTTAGTAACACTAGCACCATCTGCTGTCGTGTTCGCGCTGCGTAATGTATTTCGACATCAGCGCCAGCGTTACTGCATGTGTCAAATGGGGAAATACAAAAGATGTATGAGATTGCATGACAGCGCCCCAGACGACGTTTTCGCGCGACGACTGTTATTCGAATGAAAATTTGAAATGAATGTTTTTTGTGGCGATGGAGCTAGGTTCCAGTGTTACGTCTGTTAGTCTGTGGATGAGAGGTACTTTGGGATACTTTTTTTGACGATCGATTTCAAATCGAAAGTGTCTTTTTTCTCTAACCATAAAGAAGCATGACCAAGAAGCCTTTAAGTTCCAAATGCGCTACGTCATGTTTCAATAGTAACATGTAACGCGGGCCCGGTATCAGCTAGTAATTCTGTTCTAGATGTTTCATGTTTACTGTAAGCTTAACTTAATAACAATAAAAGAGTAGAAACGCCTTGAAAATAGTGTCAATATTAAAGGTCCCAAGCTGTTGCCTTGCGGGACAAACCGGAGTCAATCAATCAGGTAGACATTTATCCTTGAAGATGAACTTTTGAGAAGCTCTAAAGTCACGAATCTTTTCGATAAATGATGATCGGTCACATTTGAAGCCAAAAATGGGTTTGTTAGGTTATGGAAGTTCCCTTCTTATACCAATATTTGTGTCATTAAGTTTTTTTTATTTGTACCTAGAGGATAGTTTAAATTTCAAGTATGAGCGAACCAAAGATACTGCATGAAAGGCCAATGTTTTCTTCTCTCGTATTTGATAAACTTCTTTACATGAGAGCATCTTCCGCGTTTAGCGACTCAGAAACTCTAATACATTTTTTTTATTTGCTGTAATATTTTATTAGAAATCATATGGAACATTACCAATAAACATTGAAACAATTTTGAGTGTAACTAAGAAAATACACACATGCACTAAACCGGCATCCGATAGTACATTGTATACAAATTGTCACGCGCGCTTATCTTTAGCTGGTCGTTTTTTGGAGTCGATGTATTCGAATTCGGATTTCTGTGTGTCTAGCGCGCACGATGTTTATATTTTAGTTGCATGATTGATTCACAGGAGAAGGGACCAAAACCGCATGGAAATGAATTACTCGAGACTTTTTGTAAATAATGATGTTGCGGTTACTGGCTGTGCAAAAATGCTGATTCGTTTTTCTCCTCTGTTCTCATTCCAGAGCCCCCTGCACTTGAAGCGAGCATCCACGGAGAAACTGCGCGAAATTTTCAACAGATATGCGACGCACGACGTTAACGGAGAGCTTTTTATGACCAGCGAAGATTTCGTGTGGGGCTTTCTTGGACAATCGTACAATGAGGTGAGTGGCGCCTCCCTCACGTCAGATGACTTTCAGTCGACCTTTCTTATCACTTGCCGGGTGCGTGATTTAACAGTTGTGTGTTTTATATTTTAGGCATCGGTAAAGCTGCTAACCAGCATCGCAGATACCAGCAAAGATGGGTTGATTTCGTTTGTCGAGTTTCAAGCCTTCGAAGGGTTGCTTTGCGCCCCGGACGCCCTGTACAAAACCGCCTTTCAGCTGTTCGATCGGAACGGTAACGGTTCGGTGACGTACAGTGAGTTTGTAGATGTTTTCCAGCAGACCGATCTGCACGCTAAAATCCCGTTCAAACTGGACGGTCCTTTCATACAGCTTTACTTCGGCAAGGACCGACAGCGGGTGATCAACTATGCAGAGTTTTCGCAGTTTCTGCATGACTTTCACGAAGAGTGCGCGCTGGAAGCGTTTCGTATGAAGGATACCTCAGGGTCCGGTTTTATTTCGGCGCTTGACTTCCAGGATATAATGGTAAACGTAAAGAAGCACCTGCTGACGACAGAGGTGAAAGACAATTTAGTCGCTGTAAGTGAGACTCATGTGGTCGAGTTCAAGATCGTTGATGTTAGATTTTGATTGTCTTATCTGCAGGTAACCCAAGGACACAAAGTCAGTTTTCCGTACTTTATGGCATTTAACTCGTTGCTTAACAATATGGAATTGATCAAACGCATTTATTTGAACGCAACAGGCGGTCATCGGACGGAACCAATCACCAAGGACGAGTTGTTGCAGTCTGCCCAAACGATGAGCCAAATTACGCCGCTAGAAATCGATATCCTGTATCAGCTTACTGGGGCCATCCATCAGACCGGGTAAGTTATAGTCTTGACAGTAGCCGAAAGTGGTATGGGAAATGATATGGGACGGTGCTTCATCTTCATAATTTACAAATGCTTCAAAATCACCACCATCGTATTTTTAAATTCGTTGATCTGCATTTTATCTGTTAGAATTAAAAAGTAAAACAAGGCCAACGATTAATACAATATTCGCTTTGCATAATTGTTTTCTCTCCCCTTTTCTTCAAATGCCGCCTTGCCGCCTGTTTGTGCTACTGTGTAAAACTGATCTGTTACGGGAACATATTCTCATAAGTGTTTGGTGGAAGCGTAGAAAAGTGATAGAAAAGAATAGGCAAGTTATCTTTTCACCGGAGAGTTGTCTCGTCATATAAATACCCTGCTAGCAAGCTGAAAACATACTCATTCTTTTAAAGGCTTTTTGAAAAACTTAAAAAGTTCCGCAGAACTAGAAGAATATTTTTTACTTGTCAATACGTTTGTAGTTGTCTGGATTTTCATATCATCTAAGATTGGCACGGATCAGCGAAAATAAAATCAATCTCATTCTTTTTTCCATTTCCTGCTTTACGCTTTTCTACTGTGATTCAACTATTCGTTCTTGTATTGAATCATTGCGTTATCCCGTTGGTTATTCCATATCTTACGTTGATTTGCTCTCTCCCTGTTCCCAAAATCCATTTCCTTGAATTTCGATTATGTATTGTTTTTCTTACTTTTGTTGGTATTCTGAAAATCGAAACGGACAGACGCATAGTGTACGGGGATTTAAGCAGCATCGCACCGGAGCATTACACCAAACATATCACGCATCGCCTAGCGGAGATTAAAGCTGTCGAATCGCCCGCCGATCGGTCCATTTTGATTCAGCTGCTGGAAAGCACTTATCGATTCACGCTGGGCTCGGTGGCTGGTGGTAAGTTGATATTTTTTCTCGTCAGTAATGCCCACAATTATTAAAACAAAACTTTTCTCGGCTCACGTTTGCAGCTGTTGGTGCCACGGCAGTTTATCCTATCGATTTAGTTAAAACCCGTATGCAGAACCAGCGGACGGGGTCCTTCATTGGGGAGGTGGCCTATCGGAACTCGTGGGATTGCTTCAAAAAGGTACGTTTATTAAATTACTGTTAAGATATCCCGGTCACTAAGTGCGTTCTTCTTTAGGTCATCCGCCACGAAGGAGTCCTCGGACTGTACCGTGGTCTGGTCCCGCAACTGATGGGTGTTGCTCCCGAGAAAGCCATCAAACTGACGGTGAACGATTTCGTTCGCGATAAGCTGAGCGACAAGCAAGGCCATATTCCGCGGTGGGGTGAAGTTTTGGCTGGTGGTTGTGTAAGTCACCGGATTAAAAATGGTTAAGCTGGTCATGAATTAACCTTCAAATTCGCTCTTCCAGGCTGGTGGATCGCAGGTAATCTTCACCAATCCGCTGGAGATCGTCAAGATTCGGTTGCAGGTGGCGGGTGAAATTGCTGGCGGGGCAAAGGTGCGAGCCTGGACGGTAGTACGTGAACTGGGTCTGTTCGGTCTGTACAAAGGGGCCCGAGCTTGTCTGCTTCGGGATGTGCCTTTTTCCGCCATCTATTTCCCCACTTATGCGCACACAAAAGCTGCCTTCGCGGATGAGCAGGGATACAATCATCCACTGACGCTACTGGCTGCTGGTGCGATTGCCGGTATCCCTGCTGCCTCTCTGGTTACGCCGGCTGACGTGATAAAAACGCGTCTCCAGGTGGTGGCCCGAACCGGACAGACTACCTACAGTGGGGTGCTAGATGCGGCCAGAAAAATTATGGCCGAAGAAGGACCTCGTGCCTTTTGGAAGGGAACAGTTGGTAAGACGTTACACGAAAAATTTCTAGTTGTCAAATGATTACACCTTCACCTTTCAGCCCGTGTCTTCCGATCATCGCCTCAGTTCGGTGTAACGTTAGTTACGTATGAGCTTCTCCAGCGGATGCTATACGTAGATTTCGGTGGCTCGCACCCCACCGGCTCGGATGTGACAAAGATCAAGCAAGAACTAACCAAGGTCAACCCGGATCATATTGGTGGTTACCAGGCTGCACTGCCAATGCTGAACGGAATCGAAACCAAATTTGGACTCAGTTTGCCTCGGTTTTCATCGACTATAAAGGTACCAGCGAAACTGCAACAGTATCAGCAGGCGCAACAGCAAGCGTCTTGATCGAATGGTTCCGGTTAGCGCAGTAGCAACAAAAGGTGCAGCAACTTTTTCTTGTAGCAACGTGGTTACAGGCTCACTGTAAAACAGGTAGTGCGTGAGAGTGATTTTTAGCAGTGGATGGCGCAAAGCGTAAGTATTTGTACGAGTGAAATTACGTTTGAGGTTGTAAGCAGTAATTAGGAAGCAATTCTTTCGTAGTGATACGTTACAGAAAAAAATTAAATCATTTGCTGTTAATTTCTAGTGAAGGTTTAACCGTTGCATTTTAATAAGCTCCCCAAAAGATTGAGTTAGATTATTCAATCCAGTTCGAAAGATATTGTTAGAATTTACAGCGATGCAAAAATTTCATCATTTATTTTTTTTTGTAAATCTGAGACTGTGCTTAGGTAATAAAAAACATCTATCTTAGTTTAAAATTTTGCATCAAGCTCGGTTGATTTCTGTTGAAAAGTGTAAATATATTCGAGAGTCACAACTGTTTGAAAAAGTTTGAGCAAGGATCAGGTTAAAGCACCAAGTAATAGCTTATAACAAAATAAATTTAATTCAAGTCTCTGTACGAAAGTCACATGCAAACAGACATAAAACAGATCGCGCTGATTTTGTATCATTGAAAATTCCGTTTGTCTACATTCATCCGCAACAGAAACATAATTACTTGCTTTACTCTAAAATACTTTGAATCATCAACTTGTTTATAGTAGTATTCTAAATTATGTAGATGGATGCAATATTTGTCGGTTTTTTAAGAACAATGTTTAATTCGTCCAGTGATTTTCAGCTCGTAATTAGATCTACAATAAATTAACATATTTAGCAGACAAACCTCAATAATAAGTGCCATCTCTGGCAATGAAACGTCTTGATGTACGCAATTTGAATATTTTTGTTGGTATAATCACCGTTACTTCATATGTATCGTATTAATTGATATTTTTCGGTGAACAATTACAAAACATTTCTTACTTTGCGTGACGTTTCGGCCTACTGTTGCGTTTCAGCCATCTTCTGACGCCTGCAATTTTATTTAAATAATTAATAATTAATTTTATAAAAAATGTTTGTTTTTTAAATAAAATTGCAGGCGTCAGAAGATGGCTGAAACGCAACAGTAGGCCGAAACGTCACACAAAGTAAGAAATGTTTTGTAATTGTTCACCGAAAAATATCAATTAATACGATACAATTTGAATATTTGTCGGTATATAACTTTTTTGTGACCTGGAAAACTGTACTCATAGCTGATTTTTGTTTGGGACTTTTGATTAATTTGTAATGATTGTTTGGTAACCTTTCAACAAAATTTGATGGACTTTTTCTAGGACTGTTTGACGATTTCATCTGTTTTATCCCTCTCGGGTAAAGCAAGATTCTCTTCGCTACTGTCCAGCGCGCTTCACACGGATTATAGCTAACGCTACTCACGGAGTTCACATCGTAAGCGATTTCGGACCGGGTGCTTTGTGCCAAGAATTGCGGGCCATCTACTAATTCACGAAAGGGAATCTTCTTTTGTTGTCCCTCGGGGTCATTCCCTTTGACAATCGTTGATTGCAGTCCACGGGCGTCGTCACTGGATTGCAGTAAATTATCCTTAAACTTCTGAGTAGCTCATCGATGTAACACTGTTGATTGGCACGTGTGATTTGCATGCCCTGATTTTTTTTCGCTTCTCTCAGGTCCTCCATGTGAAACTTCGATATCAACTATCCCTCCACGTGTTCCACCCATCTCGGCTGGTTTGAGAACATCAGAAAATCCATCAACGTTCATAGGATCCTTTTTGTCCACGAATCCTTTGGGTTGTTTCTTTTTATTTTTCTTCCGAAGTCGCATTTGTCCAATCAGGACCAGTAGATAGCGAATACTGGTGTAGTTTTTTTTCCTGTATGGGCTTCCTCACTGCGACCAGAATCGTAGATCTATTGTGAGATATGCCCGGGTGTCTGCTGTATCCCGCACTTCTGTTAATAGCAATACCTCTATTGAGAAGTGGCATGCTTATTTTTATTGTTCATCAGTGCTTGTGTGTAATGTGCTACTCTTCCTTACACGCTTACTGTTCTACTATACCCATACTCGTTCCTCTTGCCAAATATCACCAATTATAATTCCCTGTAGAAGTTTCGTCGTGCGTCCTTCTGGCGAGTTTTATTGATAAGAGAGACTTATTTTTTGTTAAGAGGGAGTCACGCAAAGGTATTTGTAGATTTCAGCGTAAAGGAAGGGTAACTGGTGGTGGGGAGCCTGAGAATAAACCCATGCTTAAGTCCTTTTTGACATCGGATGGCCTGGTTCTACTAAGATTCGAACCCACGACCATCAGCTTGACAAAGCGGACTCTGTAACCTTGCGGCTACGCAGCTCCCCTACTGGTGTAGTTGTAGTTAACACCTTTTTTCTGAGAGAAGCCCTTGATAAAATGTCGAGCCTTGTGGCACCGCATCAATCCTTCGGCATTACTCTTTATAAGTCAGTGCTCTTCAGAGACTCGCTTTCGACTGTTGATCGGCGCAGCTTATAACCTCTGCAAACGGCTGAAGCTCGACGATTTCCTGTGGGTACGGAATGTTTCGAAGAGGGGATACTGCAAGTTATAATCGGTATACTTGTCAGGAAGTTTGCACTGCTTACCGCTGAGTTTGGCCGTATTGCGTGATCTTTTTGTTGCGGAGGGATAATATACCGTTGTCGCATTGTAGTTTGCGCTACCACAGTTTTTTTCACCTTCGGTTTCGCCAAGAGTGCTTTCGAGATCCGATTCGTTTTTGGCTTCGTGGTCGTCGCTGTTCGGCGTAGCGGACGGAGGATCTACCAGTTCCTGATCAACTCAACCGCAGCTCTCTAACTGCATCCAATTGTCCTCCACTAACTCGGCTGATTCGTTGCAAATCGATGTATCTCATTCAGAATAACAACATCTTGCTTGTCAATAACCACATTGGCCCTCGGAATATAAACTCGAAATCCTTTCGCTTGAAGTGCATATCTGACGAAAATTCCTGACTTGGATTTCGCTTTTTGATTTTCGTGACATGACACATAACTTTCGCGCCAAATCCTCGCAACTCTGAAAGATTTGGTTTCTGACCCCCGAATACTTCTGGCGTCGAAATTAACTTCTTCATCGGCGATCGGTTGATCAAGAATACAGCAGTCGCAACAACTTTCGGCCAAAAACGTTTCCACTGCTCAATTCATCCACTCAGCGAGATCATTTTGCTCTGGGCTGCAGTGGACTGACATTTCATGATGGATTCCCGAACAGCGCAAGAACTGTGTCATTTCTTGGTGTCGTATTCCATTGAATGTCCGTAGCCGCTTATGTGTTTTCTGAATTGATTCTCGTCGTAAGAATTGAAATGCTTGCTGACGATGCTCCTTTTCGTAGGAACACAGTATACGTGGCAATAATCTCGCAATTGAATACCAGTGGGCGTAGCTGCCTCAGGCTCTGTTAGTGCAGAGGACACGGAAAGGAAATCGAAAATCCAATTCTCCTTCTTGTCATTGAAACTCCAAAGCAAAAGGCTTCTAAGACTCTTCATTGCAGGTTCCTCGTTCTGCTTTATCTAAGGATGACTATAAACCGTTCGAAACTGGACTTCGTTACACTGCTCTTCTTCACACCCGCATGCATGTGTTCACACCAGGATGTAGGCATTTTTGATAATTTCGATCCCGGAAGCCTCATGGTTCATAAAGGCTCGTCAAAAGAAGACTTGTCAACTACGTATCGTCGATCTTGAAGCTCCAGAGAGCCTGTGACTGGTCCACATAAGCTAACTTACGTACTCTTCTACGAAGCTGCATTCGGACTGCAACAAGCAATCCGTATAGTCATCTTACCATCCTGGAATGCATTTTTCAAGTTTTTTTATGCCGCATTTGCCATTTCTGTACTTTGCACCTGACTATAATTCACTGGCTTGATGGTGGCAAGTGCTCGAAGGGAACTTTCATCCGCCGGATCGCCTCCTTTCCGTGTAAAAGTGGCCCAAGTGCCTTTTTGAATTAGAACCACATTGGTCAGGACCACCATCAGCACCAATGTCCATGAGGTGTAATTTTCCCGTCTACGAAGTCCTTCTGTCGCTGATAATGCCCGTCGCAGTAAACCTGGAACCTCCGTTTTGTGCTTGGTTGATATTTATGTTACTACCAACTTCACCCGGCATTACCTACCTTAAAATTTATTCAGTGACATTTTTGTAAAATATCTCCAGTTTCTTCAACTTTTCACATCCCTTGTTATGTTTGCTACTAACAGCAACTTTTTCTCACGATATATTTAGGAAATGTCGACAAGGCAATTAGGGGCGGCGAACAACAGCGTCTGATCCGGTTCGGGCAGCTGAAGCATGAAATGCGGTGCCTCGCCAGCTATATCTAAGACGGTAGCTCCGTCGCGAGGCTAGGTATCGCAGCTTTAGTTAGGTAGTAGAGATGGTCGGGTATGAGAAATTTGTTACCCGTACCCGACTCATCGAAAATTTTCAAACCCGTACCCGACCCGAACCCGAAGTCTGGTTTGTTTAAAATACCCGTACCCGACCCGAACCCGAGAAAATATCTATTCTAACTACGCGTACCCGACCCGTACCCGATAGAAAAAAACGCCGACATTGCCGGTACTCGACCCGTACCCGACCCGTCCTGGTTTTTTTTTTAATTTTTTATTTCAACATGCCTGGGTACCTCGTACATTTTATGCACTGATTGTCATATGTGATTTCTCGAGATGATGGCTGGAGCCAGGCTAGAACCGAGTGTGCGTGTGAACGAATGATAATGAACCCAAAGTTTCAGGCGGGTGGTCCACTATAAGGAATTGGTCCACTATGAAAAGTGCATGTCTGGTAAAGTTTAAAATAAACGACGAGTTTTATAAACACATTAAAGGGTCGAACGAATTTCAAAAGGTCAAAATTAATATAGTTTATAACTTGAGAAAAATTTGATAATTCACTGCATTTGCCAAAAACCTGTAATTTTGAGTATAGATTCGGTGTCATTGATAAAATCTAAAAATCTGTAAAAAACAGATATTAAATAAATAAATAAATAAATAAAAAAATAAACATTTAAGTGCTTAAGTCCAAAATTTGGGTGCAATATCATAAAATTTGATTTTTTTATAACTTTTCAAAACTTGGCATACTGACGTTTTTTGACATATTTAAAAAAAATATCATTACTTTGAAACGCTCTGCAGCTTCAATGATAGCTTGATTTTTTTTGGCCTCGAAGAAAAAGTTGATTTGTAGTTAGTTTTTAATTACCTATTATAATATATAACATTGTTTTAATTTTTACAAAAACAATTTTTTTTGCGAAATTTGGTTGATTTGAGGAGTTGTGCAAAAACTACGTAAGCTGTTTTTGTAAAGAGGACGCCCTGTGGCGTTGCTCGTGGTTAAAGATCATATAATTCTGTTTAATAAAAAAGTGAGGGGAGAAGTGCTGAAAAATCATGAAAAATTAAGTCACGTGCTTTATGAACGTCTCCAAATAAAAAGTGGAATGGAGATTCGTGTTCAGCACCCCAAAATTAAGTATAAACCATATTTTTGTCGTATTTATCGACACTTTTTTTTTACTTGGCAAGCATTTGTATTAAGTCGCCCCACTGTGCAATGCTCCGCGGTTTTCCTGACAGTTATGAAAAAAGCCCGACAAAAATTCCATTTAAATCAAAACCGTTGCAGGAAGAACTATTCAATCTAACATTAGAAAGCGATAGCATGATGTCATTCCCTTGGTGCATAGACTGCCGACAACTGTCAGAATAGGTATTGGGCGATCTCTCGTTGAGTGATGATGGGCGATTTTCTCTCCGATCTTACCGATTATCGACATTGAGAAAACACCCAGGCTTGAAATGATAAAAATTTAATTCCCACAATGCACGAAAACTGAACTACCCGTACCCGACCCGTACCCGACCAATTGAGAATTTTTCAAACCCGTACCCGACCCGAACCCGTAGAATATTTTTTGGCGTTACCCGAAATAATCGGCATGGACCTGACGTTTCGAAAAAAAAAACACCGATTATTCGAAACTTGGAATGTAAGAATTCCACTCGAGCCGGCACGCGCAAGAATCCTAGCAAGAGAGCTGGGGAAGGTCGCAGCTATCCAAGAAGTGCGGTGGCCAAAAACGGGAGAATGGGAATTTCGGGCAGTAGATCATATTGCGGGCACTTCATTCAAGTACCACATCTACTACAGTGAAAACAAAAAAAGGAGTCGGTTCACTGATAATTGGGATACAGATGAAGCGTGTCGATCAGTGGCCGTATATGCGTGTTGAGGAATGAGAGCGAATTCTTCATTTAAAGCCCTATCAATATGTACGTACTGACTAATGATAAACTCGATGACGAGAAGAAGGAGTTCTATCTCCTTGAGAAGACTTATAGTGAGTGCCCAGGACATGACATCAAAATTGTCATCGAAGATGCAAATGCGCAGGTCGGGTAGGAAGGCTTCTACCGCCCCGTAATTGGTAGAGAAAGCTTCCACTTTACTAAGAAAGATAATGTCCTGAGGTTATCGAACGTTAACTTGGATCATTTTCTCGTGGTATCCAAGATCCGCGCCCGGTTATCCAATGTATCGAAATCAAGGACAACGAAGGAGATACGGTTGAATATCCAACAGTTATCAACTGGAGTAGTGGCTGCAGAGTACTCGTAGAAAGCTGATGAGCGATGAGCAAATTGGAGGGGACCTGAACGAACAGTAGATACATATCCACAGTACGATAAGTACCAAAGCCGGCTGTGACGCCGAAGGGGTAGTAAAGAATAGGGAAAATTCATGGGTGGCCTTCTGGCAATTAACCGGAACAATCGCCATGGCGTACGAAAACATGCGAGTAGGCATGTTTTTTTAATTCTTCTTCGTTTTATTTTTTAATTTTCGTGACAAAATTGTTGGAATAGGTCTTAGGCTTCAGTTTTGCCCTGAAACTCTCAATAGGGTGCAGCTAGGGGACGCCCCATCTCCTCGAACGATTGCTTCGAGTAGTGTGCCGACGGCAGATCCCGCCAGTACGTCGCGTTTTCGCCCTTATGGTATTTCTTGATGAACGACGCAACTTTCGGCAGGCACTTCTTACTATAAATTTCCCCGTTCACGGCCAGTCCGGAGCGAAAGAAGAGCGGTTTTGACATCCTTTTCTCGCTGATTGACAGTCACAGCAGCACCTTCTTGGGGAAGTTGGTGTGTGAAATGAACTTCAACTCGGAGCCCACTTCCTTCGTGGAGGAAGTAAAATACGAAGTGCCCTGCCAGTCGTTGCCATCCATTTTCACAGTTTGCCCGGTGGCACCAACCTCTGGACCAAACGCACGCAGCGTTGTAGCCAATTTTCTCTCGATCTTCCTCTTCAGCATCCTTTGGAGCTTCTTATCGCTAAGGGTCGTAGGCCGTTTGGAACCGGGCTTTCTTTCGATGCTTTGATTCTTGTCCAACAGTGCCAAATCATTATGGATGCCGAAACGGGTTTATCCGGCGTCCACAAAGTTTCGCATGATATCCGTTTTTGACGCGGCGGGGTTCCGTTCTTTGAACACGCATACTTTTGAATGAAGTAGTCTCAATGTTTTCGCCATCACGGTTAGAGTTCGAATTCAGGTTTTTCTGCTGACTCATGGGTTACAATGATTGATTCTGCATCGGTTTTTTCGTTAGTGCGTGAAAACCCATGGAAAATCGACAATTTTTGTGCATTTTTTCAATGAAAACGTTAAGGCTCAACAGTTTTGTATTCTAGACAAAAGTCTTTATCCAAAACTTAAACTTAATCAGACTTCTGGTAAGATTTCACTTACAGTAGTGGAAGTCTCACTTTTTTTTCATTGGTCAAAAAATTGCACAAGAGTAGATCTTGAAGTTTTCGAAATGGAAATTTTGTTTGATGGCAAATTGCTTAGAAATGCTTTGAAATCTGTAGCTTTATAAACTCTGTTCAACGATATCCATTAAAAAGCGGTCCCTCGTACATGCGCGCGGCAATTTTAAGTTTGGAACATAAACAACATTATAGTTTTTTTTGGTATTATCCGATAATTTCGTGTGGGTAATACCCACAGGGATGTTTTCCGAGTGGGTACTACTACCCTTACTACCCAAATCAACCGCCGGCCCGGAGTGTGTTGGGACAACCACGCTCAACGAATGGTTTGACGCTGAGTGCCAGTGAGCGACGGATGAGAAAAACCGCGCCAGATGTCACATGTTGGCTACGGCTGTGACACGTCAGAGCGTAGAGAGATATCGAGCAGCCAGAACCGCTGAAAAGAGACTTCATTGTCGGAAAAACGTCAGCATTGGGAGCGTGTTCCTGCGGAGGCGGACGGCTGCTTCTCGAGGCACGATGCGAGGTGCTTCTACAAAATGATTAACGGTATCAGGAACCGAAACGTGTCTGCCCCTGTCATGTACAATGGCAGGGAACGGAACCTGATTACCGATAAATCAGAGATGGCCAGGCGTTGGAAACAACATTTTAGTGTGCTGTTGAACGGTGAGGAAGACAGAGGCGTTTAAAGGAGCAGGATTGACATTGAGAAGCTGTGGATCCACCAATCATGGACGAAGTGAAGAAAGCAGTTAAAGAGCTGAAGAAATGCGAGGCAGCTGCGAAGAAAGGCATTCCCGAGCTTTTCAAAGTCTGGAGCGAACAGTTGTATACCGCCCTTCATCGGATCATGCTGAAAGTGTGGGCTGATGAAGAGTTGCCTTCGGACTGGTTCGAGGTTCTCATATGTCCGATCCACAAAAAAGCCAATTTCTCAACACAGTGTACAAAATTCTCTCCCACATCCCGTTCCATCGACATTTGTAGACGAATGCCAATGTGGTTTTCGAGGGGAATGCTTTACCACGGACCTTGCAAAAAATGCTCAGTCAATTTCGAGAATTAAACTTGCTGACTCATCAACTTTTTTTTTATTTATTTATTTATTTATTTTTTTTATTTTTTTTTAAAGGGGGGGGGAATGTTTGTAATGATTCATTTATGTACTAATATCTATTCAGAATTAATATTGTGTGTTCTGCCACAAATGATGACATTTCACCACTTATATATATATATATATATATATATATATATATATATATATATATATATATATATATATATATATATATATATATATATATATATATATATATATATATATATATATATATATATATATATTTGTACGCTTTTTTATATTATTGAATGTTATTAGCTTTCGCAGTTAAGTTTATGTAATTGTAGGAAAATTATTAAACCTACTTGTCAAGGAAAAAAAGGAATAAAACAAAACTTAAAATAAACTTAAAACTATCTTACTGACTATAAAGTGAGCTAATCGTTGCAATTGAGAATTGCAACGATTTTTGTCGGAATTTGTTGATAATTTGGCTTGACATATTTTCTAATGTTTCTATATTAGTGAGCCTATGTAGCTCGTTCGTGCTAAACCAGGGAGGACGCATCAAGATCATTTTCAAAAGTTTATTCTGAATCCTTTGAAGTGTCTTCTTCCTGATTGCACAACAACTTGTCCAGATGGGAACTGCATATAACATTGCTGGCCTAAAAATTCGTTGTAAATTAACAGTTTATTCTTGAGACAAAGTCTAGAATTCCTGTTGATAAGAGGATATAAACATTTGATATACTTATTGCACTTTGACTGGATATTTTCAATGTGCTCCTTGAAAGTAAGATTCTTATCATAAATTAGCCCTAACTATTTAACTTGATCTTGGTCTGATCAACCACACCGTTCATCTTAATAACGAGGTTATGGTTGGGTTTGAGAAATGATACTCTTGGCTTATGAGGAAAAATAATAAACTGTGTTTTAGAAGCATTAGGGGAAATCTTCCATTTCTGCAAGTATGAAGAAAATATATCTAAACTTTTTTGTAGCCGACTGCATATAACACGAAAGCTTTTTCCTTTTGCGGAAATGCTTGTATCGTCACAGAACAGAGATTTCTCACAACCTAGTGGTAAATTAGGAAGATCAGAAGTAAAAATGTTATATAAGATTGGGCCCAAGATACTCCCCTGAGGCACACCGGCTCTAACAGGCAATCTATTAGATTTACCATTTAGATAGTTAACCTGAAGAGTGCGGTCAGTTAAATAACTTTGTATCATTTTTGTAAGATAAAGCGGAAAACTGAAATTTGACATTTTAGCTATTAAACCTTTATGCCAAACACTGTCGAATGCCTTTTCTATATCTAGTAGAGCTGCTCCAGTCGAATAGCCTTCAGATTTATTAGTTCGAATCATATTTGTTACTCTAAGTAACTGATGAGTAGTGGAATGTCCATGGCGGAAACCAAACTGCTCATTTGCAAAAATTGAGTTCTCATTAATATGTGTTATCATTCTATTGAGTATTATTCTTTCAAAATATTTGCTAATAGAGGAAAGTAAACTAATTGGTCGATAACTTGATGCCTCAGCTGGATTCTTCTCGGGTTTTAAAATTGGAGTGACTTTGGCATTTTTCCATTTCGTAGGAAAATGTGCTAGTGCGAAGCATCTGTTAAAATTTTTTACCAAGAAATTTGAAGAGTTTTCGGGAAGTCTTTTAATAAGGATATAGAAAATCCCATCATCTCCTGGTGCTTTCATGTTTTTGAATTTTTTGAGAATAGTTCGCACCTCATTCAAGTTTGTTTCCAATACCTCTTCAGAAAGGAAATTCTTGGGTGGTGATCTGATCATACTTTTGGTTTACTTCATTTTCAATAGGACTTACTACGTTCAAATTCGAGTTATGAACGCTCTCAAACTGCTGAGCAAGTTTTTGAGATTTTTGTTCATTCGTTAGAAAGATGCAATCACCATCTTTAAGGACTGGAATGGGCTTCGAAGGTTTCTTAAGAACCTTCGAAAGCTTCCAGAAAGGTTTTGAATAAGGTTTTAGTTGTTCAACTTCTCTCATGAAATTCTCATTTCGCAAGAGAGTGAATCTATGTTTAATTTCCTTTTGCAATTCTTGAAAAATAATTTTCAAAGCAGGATCACGAGATCTTTGGTATTGACGTCTCCGTATGTTCTTCAAACGTATAAGAAGTTGAAGTTCACTGTCAATAATTGGTGCATTAAATTTCACTCGAGCCTTAGGAACTGATAAATTCGGGCATTGAGTATTAAGCTGCTAAAATTGTCTAATGCTCTGTCAATGTCAGCACTATTTTGTAAAATAATATCATCATTCAAATTTTCTTCGATCGTAGAACGATATCTATCCCAATTAGTCTTGTGATAATTTAACACAGATCTAGTGGGATTTAAAATAGTTTCATGGGAAATAGTAAATGTTATGGGAAAATGATCAGAATCAAAGTCAGCATGAGTTAATAAATCACTGCATGAATGACTTTGATTTGTTAGTACCAAATCAATTGTAGATGGATTCCTAATAGAAGAATAACATGTAGGACAATTTGGAAATAAAACTGAATAAAATCCAGCCGAGCAATCATTAAACAATATTTTTCCATTGGAATTGCTTTGAGCATTATTCCAAGATCGATGTTTCGCATTGAAATCACCGATGATTAAAAATTTAGATTTATTTCTTGTGAGTTTTTGCAAATCTCCCTTGAAATAATTTTTTCGCTCACCAGTGCATTGAAAAGGCAAATTCACTGCGGCTATAAATAGAATGCCAATACTTGTTTCAATTTCAATTCCCAAACTCTCGATAACTTTGGTTTCAAGATGGGGTAAAACACGATGTTTTATTCGACGGTGGATAACTATTGCAACTCCACCACCGGCAACATCAATTCTATCAAACCTATGAACTATAAAATTTGGGTTCGTTTTTAGTTTAATATTTGGCTTTAAAAGCGTTTCAGCCACAACTGCAATATGCACATCGTGGACTGTTAAAAAATTGAAAAATTCATCCTTTTCGCTTTTAAAGAGCGAGCATTCCAATTTAGAAAATTTACAGCATTATTTAAAATCATTGCTGAATTTCAATTTCATAACAATATTAGTTGTAAATTTTATACCTTCTTGAACAGCCTCGTACATCGAGTTACAGTTCAACAAAACGGACATTAGCTGCAGCATGGATTGTTGTAGGTATTCAATCTTTTCTGGAGTTGGACTACCTAAATCAATACTGGCTGACTTTTCAGCACCAAACACGAATGGTTTGTTACTGTTTGAATTTGAAATATTACCCGAAGGACACTGGCATATGAACAGCCTGGTTTTGCCTGAACAGGTTTTTTTGTCTGAAATTTGTTATCTGAATTTAAATTATTACCTACAGACACACCTGCTAATGAAAGTGCTGGTGATGCCTAAACAGTATTGAAAGTCTTTTGTACCGTGCTGGATCGAAATCCGTACACTTAAGCACATGATAATCTTCAACGGTCAATATAAAATCAAGAAATTACATATTGCTTTAAACTGACATGTTAACTTATAGGTCTACTTATATTTTATCACTATTTTCAAGCGAAATGATTTAAACTACTCTGAAACTCGAAAAAATCATGTTTGATTAGAACATGTTTTGAATCGAAATCCGTACGCAGTTTTTCATCTGAATCGAAATCCGTACACTTTTGAATCGGAATCCGCACGCACGCGATATAGACTGGATTAAAGACCGTACAGCAGTGAATCAAAATCCGTATAGATATAGAAGTACGTAAATGAATTTTATTTTTCAATTTATCTTTAAATTTACGAATAAATATATTATATTTATTTATTACTTGTTTATTTGAGCATGTAGAGTAAAAATACTTCTTATAAAATTCTACACTAAGCAAAAAAAAAATTGTGGCGGTCAATTGGTTCCTAAAGTGTTACACGATTTTCTAATTTTTATATTAGCTGAAATAGTGCAGCTTTCTGTGCAAAACATGTTTTTAAAAAATGTTTATCGTTGTCCTTCAAATTTTAAATGAAGAATAAAAAACTGCTCGAAATGCCCTGAATTTCGAGCAATTTTTCATTTTTCGTCTAAAAATCGAAGGAAAACGATAAACTTTTTTTGAAAATCAAGTTTTGCTCAGAAAATGCGGCTTTTTTTTAATGATATTTAAGAACTGGAATAGCTTCAGGTCCCTATTAAATGATTCGACATAAAAAACATAAAATTTTTCTCAACTACCTTTCCAGGCCCAGATTTAAGGAGGGGGCAAATGCCCCGGGCCCCCCGATTGCTATACCCCACTTCATGATCCAAATCTTCCTCTCCAGCAGTGAAGGTTGGTGGAACTCCTTTTGATTGAGATTCGTAGCCATAAGTTACGGCTCTTTTATCGTAGTCACTAGAACGCCGGAACCTCTCGAAGCTTCTCGGTACGACTTGCCCTCGCGCACCTCTATCACAGCTCTTTCGGGATTGTTTGCCGTATATTTATGCTTGTTTTCTTCCATAAAATGCTGAAAACAAGGATGAAAGTTCAACAAAATATGCATGATACACACGCTGTACGGATTTAGATTCAAGCGATTAACAAGGATCAAAATCCGTACGGCACAGGTTTTGATGAATAAATACTATTTGCACTATTTACCAGACAATACACAGCTAGAAAATGACAAAGACTTACCTTTTCAATCGATTTCAAAAAGATTCACAGAGTAAAACACTTATATCCCACTTGAAAAACGTTTTTATCTGAAGAACGTTTCCTTAGTGAAATTGATTTTTGATTGATTTTTTATTCTTAATATTTTTATTTCATGGCCTACTGGCGCATAGTTCAATTTAACAGAAAGCCAATAGTTCAACGGACATGTACATGTAACTTTTATATGAGTTTTCATTTTTGTAATGCTTAAAACTGAAGAAAAATATCAAGGTGTACGGATTTCGATACTGTACGGGTTTCGATCCAGCACGGTATACCCACATTGACAACAGGTTGCTTAGAATTTCTACGTTGTCTGGAAGCAATAATTTTTGACATTACAGGACAATTAAAGAAATTAGATTTGTGATTTCCCCCACAATTTACACATTTGAAACTATTAGTGGTCTCTTTCACGGGGCAGATATCTTTCGTGTGACCAGTGTCACCACAAATCATACATTTTGCTGCCATATGGCAGTATCGAGTTCCATGACCATAGGCTTGACAATTCCGACATTGAGTAAGATTATGGATTTCTCCATGTCTCTTGAAATTCTCCCACTTTATTCGCACGTTAAATAAAACACGTTTCCAAACATTTCAAATTATTTACTTTTTTACGATCAAAATGTACTAAGTAATTTTCCTGGTGTATTCCAGTTTGATTAATTTTGGCATTTGCCTTTCGTTTCATCAAAATTACTTGGTTGGGAGCAAAACCAAGTGATTCTGACAAACATTCTTTAATTTCCTCAATAGTTTGGTCATTTGAAAGACCTTTGAAACAGCCTTAAACCGTCTCTCGTTTTTGGCATCAAAAGAATAAAATTTATACATTTTTACAGTCAAATACTGTAAAAGATGTTTATGGCCATCAAGAGATTCGGCCAAAATACGAATTTCGCCTTGGCGGCCAATTTGAAAATTAACTTTCACATTCGACAGAAACGATGAAAGCTCTGATCGAAATGCTTTAAAATTTGCTACAAATACCACAATAGGTGGAACTTTAACCTTCTTCATAACGGCTTTATGCTCAGTATGAGAAGTTTGAATTTCTTGATCCCCAACGAAAGAAAGAATATCATACCTGTTAGTCGAAATTTCAGTGTCACTTGGAGGAGATGCCTCACGTTTCCTTGAAGCCGCATCAAAGCGAGCTTTTTTATTTTTTCCAGGCATAACTGGAAAACTTCACTACACTTTCACTTCACTATAGAATTTAATTAGAAATATCTCAAACCAAATTTACTCACTAAACACTCGTTAACGTTAAAAACAAAATTATTACTTTGCGTTTCAACAGGTAGTCTTTCAAGAAGATTGCCTGTTGAAAGCGAAAAACAAAATTTCAATATCTCTCGGTAGTCTAAGACTTAGCCTCGAGCTGTTGGTAAAATGCGACCGTACTGTAGGACAGTTCAAGTCGATCTGTTGACTCATCATCTGTTCATCGTCTTCAGGGCGGCGTACGACTTAGTTAAGAGAAATAAGTTGAGACAGATAATGCGCGAGCATCGTTATTCAGCAAAACAAATTACACTGGTTTGTGCTACTCTTGATAACTCCTCATCAGGATAGTTGGTGAAATGTTGGTTGCCTTCGTGACGCTAGATGGATAGAATCAGGGTGATGAGCTATCAAACTTATTGTTAAACATCGCATTGGAAAGTGATATACGGAGAGCTGACGTGCACCATCACGACGAAATTTTACACGCTTCTAGGTTTCACCGACGAGATCGACATTATTGGCATTTATCGTTGAGCGGTAGAAGAGCCTTTGGACCTCTAAAGATGGAAGCTGCGAGAATCGAGCTTGTCATAAACTCTGCCAAAACGAAGTACATGGCGGCTGGTAGAGAGCGTGGTAGCCTGTCGGATGTTGGTGTTGCGGTAGTGACAGATCGTTTTGAGTAGTCGACGAATTTATTTACCTGGGTACATTAGTGAAGTGTGAGGTTAGCCGTGAGATAAAGATAGCGGTCTCAAACAAGGAAATCTACAGATTGCGTAACCAGCTGAGGTCCCGTACAGAACAAGCACTTTATAAACACTGATTCTTCCGGTGGCCATCTATGACCATGAAGCATGGACACTGAAACAGGCTGATCGGAGATCTCTTGATATTTTTGAGCGTAAAATCTTGCGTTCAATCCTTGACGGCGAACTGGCATACAAACCGGCGTGTATTGTCAAGCGGATAAAGCTTGTAGCAACTCCTCGACAATCAATGCGGATGTATCAATTTTTGACGTAGAACTACGTCTTACGGCAACATATGCAGGGGTCCAATTTCAATGCAGGGATCCTATTTCAAAAACTGAAAACATCGAGAGCGTTCAATTTCTAATGTTTTCAACTCAGTCAGTTTCCAACCTATTTCCGTCATTTTTGCAGCAATCGTTTGGAAAATCCTTTAAGCAGTGCAGAAAATTGTAATCTAACGATGTGTGACAAACGTAAAACTGCAAGTTACAGCATTTGCAAGGCAAGAAAAATTCAACATTGCCTTAAGAACGGCCGGTTGTAATTCATACTTGTTCTCGTGCTAGATGGCAGCAGATAACAGAAATGCAGCACTTACGCTATTGCGTCTTGAAACAAAAACGGTTATAGTTTGACATCACAGCAGAATCTCGACCTTCATACTTATGTCTACCATCGGCAATATCAAACGCGCAACAACCTGCTTCCATTCGACGCGGGGAAGGGAACATTGTCTCCCTTCAAGCCGCAACACGACATGATACATGTTATTTTGTTGTCTTTATGAGAGCTCTAAGGATCCAGCTCAGACAGACAGAATGTCTACAAGAAATCATTTTTTGTATATCCGTATTACGAAACTGAGATAAACTGTGGGAACTTGAAATTGAGGTGGGGCTATTCAGAAGATAGCTCTAAATGAGATTCATTTTTCGCACATTAGTATTGCAACATACAAAATAAAACTTTTCGAAAGTTGGATAATGGTATAACTGGAAATAAAGGAGTCACACAAAGCTACTACATGTATTTGGAAGAGCATAATGAATGGTTATTATTAAACTGCAACTGTGGTTTGATGTTGCTGCAAATGCACAGCAGTGTGATGTTTATTCCGATTCGTTGATACTGTGCATAACCGGCGGTATATACGAAACAAATCCGATTTCAAACAGAGAAGTTCGGCACGTTCTGCTCACGGTGCTGAGTTCGTTTTAGGAAATTCACAACACTTCATTACCAAAGATGTAACGTCTTGAAAAAGACGTTATAGTTTGGCATCACAGCTAAATTTCGACCTTCATACTCATGTCGTCGGTTTCGTGCAACATTAGCACAACTCAAAATTTTGCATTTTTGAGTTTTTGGTGGCAAACGATGCCAAATTTTTTTAGGTTTCATCCCACAAAACCCCGTTTCAAAATTCCCAAAAAAATCCAGAGTTATGAGTAAAAGTGCCGCGTTTTTCTCGGAACTATGATTTTTGAGTTGTGCCCTTTTTGCACGAAACCGATGATGTCTACCATCGGCAATATCAAACGCGCAACAACCTGCTTCCATTCGACGCGGGGAAGGGAACATTGTCATGTTATATTGTTGCCTTTATGGGAGCTCTATCGGTCCGGTTCGATAGATTTGATTTGATTTGATTTTTATTAGAGAGCCTTAAAGCCTGAGGGGTCATTCAGCTCTTCCACCGGCTTGACAGAATGTCCACAAGAAATTATTTTTTGTGCATCCGTATTACGAAACTGGGACAAACTGTGGAAACTTGAAAATAAGGCGGGGATATTCAGAAGATAGCTCTAAACCAGGATAAAATGAGATTCATCATGTCAGAGCGGATATCGCACGCGATAATGAAGCATATATGAATTAATAGTACAATAGTACTCCCATTTTTCATTTTTCTTTCAACAGAGTCAACTTAAGCACATCGATTAGTGCGCTTTTGACGTAGAATTACATCTTATGGCAACATATATAGGGGTACAAATTGTAAAACCCAAAACATCGAGAGCGTCACGAAAATTGCCCACTTTCAAATGTTTTAAACTCTTTCAGTTTCCAACGGATTTCGTTTATTCTTGAGGCAAAAATAATATACGAAAAAATATACGATATTGAATAACCCCAATCGAGTGTGTTTCAGGCTGACGTAAATCTACGTTGCGGTCGTGTCTTATAAACAACCTCTTCAACTTTTTTGTTTAACGGTGTTCTGATGTTCTTGATGACTTTTCTTATAAATTTTATGCAGGCTCTTCGACGATTTTTCAACTATTTCTGCAGATAATTTTTCAGCAAAGTTCACCTTACTCTCTATCAATCAAACATAAACATTCTGAAAACTATTTTGCTTGATTTTGTTGCGACTTTTTGAGGATTTAAAAACGATTCGAAAAAAAAGAAGATTTTTTTTTTAATTTTTAAGCAACTCTGTTTTTTCTTTGGGTTTTATATTTCATTCCTGCAACATGAAAATTTTTATAGAAATTTGAGTTATGGATTTTAAGCGGTGTATGAAAAAATCGAAATAAAAAACCCATTTAGAATTCTTCAGGAAGATGAAGGTTCTTATTTTTTTGTTTCTTATATTTAGTGTTACCTGTAAAAAAATAATTTGAGATTCTAGGTTGAAAAGTTCTAGTCATACATCTACAATTTAACATTTTTCTTGTCTTTCTAACTTTCCTCTCGTCCTCGTTTTCTATTGTAAGCTGTGGTTCTACGAAATAATTTACATCCTATCATATCGAACTCTTTTTTAGTTTCGGATTTTGTGTTTTTTTGTTCATTAGGGTAGAGCGGGGCTAGTTGGTTACGGTAAGTTGGTCAATGAGAATATCTTCGAATCTACGTATCAAAAAAATCGTGTTATATGGGAGATTTGTAGCGGATAACCAGAGAAACTAAATGACAAAATGAAGTACCGTTTTAATAAGGACGTGTAAAAATACAGGTTGGTGCCAAATTGGCCATCAATTCTACTCGGTTTTCAAGTTGAAACTTTTTGTCTAAACAAAGCTAGCCAAATTGAAATAAACATAGCTCAACGTATTATGAAAGTCATTTTGGTTAGTTTTCAGTTGTGTAAAGCAAACTTCCGCCAAAATTTTATTTTCATATATTTCAAGTTATTTTCACATTTAATACATGAGGGGCTAGTTGGTCACATTCTAGCGGGGCTGGTTGGTCATATGTACATCATAAATGAATTCGAGAAACCAAGTAAATGCAATGTCAGGAACAGCGCATTTCGTGATGCAAACTTAATCCAAGCAAAAAAAGCATGTGCTCTTGTTAGTAAAACCATTTAAAACTAAAACTTTTTAGTAAAAATTAAATTAAACTATAAACTATTTAGTAAAAATTATCTCCATTTTAATCGTCATTTTGATGAATATTTTATTGCAAACTATAAATGCTGAGTCATTGATCTGAAATAACTATAACGTACACTAATGCATCGACAAATGCCTTCTACCTGTTGAAAGTTTCGGCGAAAGTAAGCTTTCATAGAAAAAACTAATGTAGCTATAGTTTTGTGCTTGTGATTGCGATGCGAATCTAGAATTTGGCTTCAGTTCTCAATTCAACCCGTATTGTCTTTAATTTAGTTCCCAACCAAACTTTTAGAGAGATTTCAACATATATTTCTCGTCAGGTATGAAAGAGAAACACGTTTTTTTTCATGCAATTATGAGTTACTTTTCTCATGGTTTGGGATTTCGGAAAGCAAACGTATAAACAAAAAACCGGATGCGGTTTGACCTCCGCTGAGACGCTACAGGCTGCCGCAAATGCAGTGAGGAAGGAAAACTGAATTGTCCTTCCGAAATATAAATGGTCAAATTACCCCACACACTGACCAACTTACCCCGGCTGAGGGGCTAGTTGGCCAATGAGACATCCACTCAAAAAACATAGAATATCCGCTAAATCATTAACTATTCTGAACAGTTTATATTTTTTCTAGATGCTATAGACTTAACACAATATTTACATGGAATGAGTTTTTGCCATAAGTTCAACAAGGAAGAAAACGCTCCAAAGGATTCAGAATAAAATTCTGAAAATGATTTTGAAGCGTCCTCCTTGGTTTGGTACACTCGAATTACATAGACTTACTGGTGTTGAAACATTAGAAGCTATGTCAAATAAAATTATTAACAATTTTCGACAAAAATCGTTGCAATCCTCAATTGTTACGATAAGCTCTTTTTATAGCCAATAAGTTAGCAATTAAGTTAGTTGTAAGTTTACTTCCCCTTTTCTGACAAGTAGGTTTAAATCCCTACGAATGATAAGTCCTAATTGCGAAAGCAAACAAATCCTAACAATTAAAATTACAAATTTCTAACAGTGTTGAGAAGTCACCATTTGTGATTGGACACACATACTCATTATTTACTAATATTTATCATAAATACTTAAGCTACTAACAAATCCCCCCTTAAAAAAAAAAAAAAAGTTTTTGCCATAATGTTTCCTACAAAAAGTTACAGAACATTTTGACCAAATATGACCAACTAGCCCCGCTCTACCCTACTCAAAATCGCATCCGAATTCGGGTTTCATGTTTCATGGCGATCGTTATGTTTGTTTGCCCCGGTAGTGAACCATCTAACCAAGCAATGCACAACAAACAAGTAGAATAAGGCAAAAGACCCGTTTAGTGCAGAATCTGTATACAACAAAACTAAATTTATCAAATAGCCATAGTTGAAGCAACTTTACCTCACGCATAAGCTCACGTCGTTGCTGATAATATTTGCCAGCCATAGCTCATATGATTATAATTCTCTTAACACAGAGAGAGATTGCATTTAAAAAAAAAATACAAATAAACAGGAAACCGTAACCGAAAAGCAGTAAATTTCAATGCACTTTTAGCCGTTCTTGAAGCACCTCATTATTCCTACAAACGAATGCAACTGTGTTCTAACTTTTTTTTCGAAGATAATGTAAAACTGTCCACTTTAACGCCTTCCGCCGCTTTTTCCTTCCTATACAGCACACTCTTCGGTAGAATTGCCAGAAAATGAATGCTCTATTTATTAAAATTGTGTATTATATACCTATTTATCAACAGAAAAACGACAGAACAAAAGCATAAGTACCGAGAACGGGGGAAGCCTATTGTAGGATACGCAACATTGGCAAAGCCACAAGAATGATATAGACGTAGAAAAAGATATGGTAATAATAAAATGCAATGATAAAATCATCGTGCTGTTGTTTCATTCAGTTTTCGGAAAAAGTTCCCATCACTGACCGTGACGACGGTTGCTTATTGAACTTGACAGGTAATTTTGCTCCTGATTACCATCGAAGCGTCGTCAGCCAAGGGAACGTACAAATTACAGCAAAATTACAATATTTGCTATTTTGGTGGAGTATGCAAATGGCTTGCTGACTTGGTGGGTGGTTATTTAGAACGAGTCAAATTAGTTCCGCTTGGTTAAGCAATAGATGTTGTATGACGATAGGTGCATTAGTTGTAATTTGAGTTCGAAACTGCATGAGCAATCAGCCGTTGCGTTGAAGCAGCCCTGTCAGATTTGAGTGCAAAGAGGTCAAATTAAAATTTGTAGCTAAGTCAAAATCAATCACATTTTCATGTTTTATGCACCAATCGATTTGTGCAAACAATCTGGATCGAGGAACTACCAAAACATACTACACTCACCTAGTTAGAGACCATGATGACCGTATCGACTGCCAACGCCCATTTAATTCCAGCTGAGGAGACAAATAAGGTGACCTGGTTGTTGTTGCTGCAGCTGATGATGACAACTGTAATGACTGTCATCCGAAGAAATGCACTGCACTGGCCCTAGATGCGGCCAGGTGTAACGTTTCGCTCATTGACCGATCGATATAAAACTGTCCGCGCGAGTATTGGCCGCGATTAGTTTCAAGTTCACCGGTGATCATGTGAGTGCGTGTATTCTGCTGTATTCAAAATGAAGCTGCTTTTCTCAACGGTGCTTGTGTTCCTGAGTGTTTTACTCGCTTTCGGGGAAGCGAGTTCCACCGTTTCGGCCTTACGGAGAACGCTGAAGCAGTTACTGTGGGAAAGTAAAGATTTGCTGAAGTTGTGCGTTTCGAAGAATGACACGCAGTGGGATTGTCTGAGGAGGGAAAGTCTTGCCATAGTTGATAACTTTGCCCGCAGTGAAAGAATCCCGCTTTTTGCGGGAACTTCATTGGTGCGAGTGCAGAATGTTGCTGAAAAGTGAGTTTGTGTTGCAGTTGAAAGTTTCCTGGATTTTTTTTCATGCAAAAATTGTTTATCTGTTTTCAAGTAACCAAGAGAATGATGTGGAGATGACTTTGAATACTGATGGTAACGAAACCTCTTCGGTTGGAGTAAAACAAAGCCGAAACAAAGCGATTCCGAGCGAATCTTGGCAAGACCACGTATTGAATGCATTGGATACCATGCTTGAAACGCATGTTTTGCAGGTGGATCTGCTTCAGGATGGCACCGGCGAGAAGCGGCGAATTAAAGCAAAAAAGCATCTATGGTTTTGGCAGCAAGATGAAAAATCGGCTGTAGAAGGTAAGAATGATCGTGGTTCAAACTTAGAATTCAAGGATCACAAATTTAAAATGTATTATTTATGATACCAATTGGCATAACAATGTTAAGCTCTGACGGAATGTTTTTTTTTTGTTTCAAGTTTATACTATTATGTTATCAGTTTTGTCTCAGAGAGTGTTTCAATAATTTGTTTGCATTTAATTCGGTTATCAACAGAATTTTGTAAATCGACCGATATTTTCTTATAACCTAATGGGTAACAACGAAAATTTTTAAATTTTTCATGCTATCTTACCTACTCAACAACAAACACGTTCAGAGAGAATTATGCATGCTCAGTTCTGTTCAAAATAGCGTCGAAATAAGGAGCCTCGTGCAAGCGGATTAGTGATAACAAAACAGGAAAAAAAATTGGCAAAAAGTTTCATATTGGACTAAAAAACACTCGTGTCATTCAACCGACCTGATTTTTTAACGTGAAACTAAAGCACAAATTAAGAAAGCGATCCATTGTTTGTTCGCAAGAGGCCGCCGCTCCCGACGATGGGTCGGTAATAATCAAACAGCGGCTAATGAAGTGGCTAAAGGCCTGATTGATTACAAGATAATGCGTTTCCGTTTTAATACTGAAAACTGAGGCAGTGAGAAACGGTACGGAAATATTTTTTAAGATTTTTTACTGCCGTTTCTAGCTCATCGGTTGAAATATTGATTGCCAAGTATGAATCATATTGTATCATAAACTCATTTTTTCTAATATTTTTTTCACTAGAAAAATTTATTGGTTGTTTTGGTATTTATAACTAAATTATCAAAAAAAAAAAAAAAAAAAAAAACAATTGCTCTGTTCATTAATATTTGGCTGCAAAGTCTGTTTCAAATAAACAGAAAGATTAAGTTCCAACAGCGAAATGTTAGTACCCAAGCTTTGCTTTTTATGAAACAAATGTCAGAATGCTCTTATTGTTAGTGAAATTAGTTAAACTTCTCAGCAAATTTTTTTTAGGAAAGATCGAGGTTTTTAGCTTTACTACCTGCACAGTAATGTTGATCAGGGTGAGCAATGAAAAGGTGGTAATGTGATACGATTATAGGCTTTAGGAAGGTACCACCGTCCCAGTAGTTGAGTGGGATAAAACACCATGTCGGGTTTATATCCCGTCTGGATGCGGTATATTTCTCAAGGTCTGTATCATATCTTTCAGTTCGCTTATTTTTCGTTACACTGTCTGCCTTAACCCTCTAGTGCCCAGTGCCGCTTTTAGACGGTCTCCAGTTACACTTCTAAAAAGCTTCAATAAGAACTAAAAAATGTTTATAAAGCTCTATAGTGATTTTGACGTAGGACTACGTCTTTGTTTTCTATACTAGATTATACTTTGTGAAATTGAAAATGAAACTGGCAAATGTTGCGTCAGATTTCAAACGATTATAGCGAGCGAACGACTCAATGCATCTTAGTCATTCATATGTCTGTGGATAGATCAATAGATAGAACAATTGTTTGATATAATGTTCAACATTGTTGCTTTGCTGCTTAATGGTGGAAAAAGATGAAAAGTTCCAAGGTCAAGCTTGCCCATATATTTCCCTCGTTATTGGCTTACTTCCCGAGCACAGATAACAATAACATGGACGAAATAAATTTCACTGCCTACATATTTTGACTCAACAAAGTGTTGTGGTTTGTTCCTTTTTCTCCAAGTTGTGTGGCCACGCCTTAATGGCAAAAATCTACCCTGAACTCGATACAAAAGACTGCGTGTAGAAAATTCAGCTTCAGTCTAGTTTGTCACACAATAGCGAGTGGAGTATAGCTGTTAAAGGTACGCGACATTGAGAAACGAGAGCTGCATACGAGTTAACTTCCTGGCACCGCGGAGCATGTTACTTTTATTTTGCATACGGCAGCAACAGTTACCATCGTACGCTGCAGGATATTTTGCTGGCTACTTTTGCAGCGGAGAGCAAATTTTATGCGCGGCCAACAAAATATTCAATTCTACCGGTGGTGGTGCGATCATCAGCGCTCTGTAGCACACATTTCGAGCTGAATATTATTGAATCGGTTCTTTTCAGACCTATAAAAGCTTGAAGATGAGAGTTATGAGAATTTTCGCAGCCACTACTGGTGTGAAATTTTCATGTATTCATGCATCGTTAGTTTTACAATAACGACCATCAAATAGAAACGGTAGTGTTGCCTATGAACAGTTTATCGCAGCATATAATGTATATTTACCTTGTAGTATTTTTCAAATCCGTCTAAAAATTAATTTGGGCACTAGAGGGATAATACATCGCTTTTAGACTTGCGATGAATTTTAATAATGTTGTTATTATCATATTTAAGACGTTTTATTCTCAGCATTGTGATATTTACTTTATAATTTTGCAAGGTTAGTATCCTGACAAGTTGGTAAAACTAGAATGGTTGGCTCTGATGAATATTTTGAGTTACAGGCAAACTTCGATACAAGGTACCCTCGTTATAAGGTACCTTCGATATAGCGTCACTCGATATAAGGTACATTTTACCTCGATATAAGGTACATATTTATATTATGTTACAAATATCTTCGAAATTGGTATGGAAACTTCTATAAACAACATACTTGTTATCTTGTCAACATTTCTGCTTACTATTGATTATTTAGGGAGTGTCCATAAATAAAGTTACACTCAGCGGAAGTTTGAAAAAACGTACAAAAATTTATTTTTGCCGAGAAAACATGATATAGTGTGGATGGGAACGGGGGAGCTGATAAAAAAAAACTAACTTGATGTTTGACCCCTGAACAATCTATGTGAAATTTAAAATACAATGCTCGAAAAAATGTTCCAAATCCAGTTTTTCTTTCATAAACCGCACTTGAACACTTTCTCAGCTGAAACAAGTTTTGATTTAAAAAAAGAGCATTTTTATCAAAAACGTCATAAAACCTAGGAAAAGTTGAAAATATGCTTGAAGTATGTTCGGCAGAATAATGTATTTCTCAAATATGAAAAAATGCCTAGGACATAGTAGGCTTCTTAAATCACACCCCAAAAAGTTTATTGGTATTTGTTTTTTTTTAGACATTTCGAGAATGTGCGTTTATGAAACTACCTGTATGTGGTCTATTTTCATGAGATAGAACCAAGGTGTCTTCAGCAAAGTTTTTCTACATAAAATTACCTACAGCTTTGCTAAAGATTTCATTTTGATTTGATAAGTAATAAAATAAATACAATTATCATCTTCCTTTTAGGCAGATTATTCAAGAATCTATTTGCATCAGAAGTTTTCTCCTTAAGATATAAACAAAATTTGTCAAATACACTATAGCATTTAAATGGCATTTTTGCACTCAAAAGGTTGACGATCACGTTTTTCACGTTTTAAACCAATATGCAATGTGCATTTCTGGGTCACTTTTATGTGCAATGAAAAGTTAGTTCAAACGGTCGTTTTAAAATTCAACGAGGAAAATGCAAGTTTCGAAATCCTAAGGAACGGAGAAATAATTGAAAAAGATCTCATTCCGTAAGCAGATATTCATGGTTCTTATTCATTGAACCAAAAGTTAAAAACACAAGAAGAAAAAAAGAAGTATTTTCGATACAAAAATGTGCATATTTGTTAATAAATGGTAAATAAAAACTAGTAATAATAACATAACGGCTTGAATTTTTTTCAATTTTTAATGCTCTAGACTACCTTTTTTTGACGCGGCTGAAAGTCTCCAACAAAGCAAAAAAAATATGTGATTTGAATTGTATTTAAAACAAGTCGGTTCACACTTATAGTTGGATACTATTTCCAAAATAAACTATACGTAGACAAAAGACAACAAAATAAAGTGTTTAAAGCCCTATTGTTGAAAATGTTTCATGATTCGATATAAGGTACAATTCGATATAAAGTACAAATTAAAATTCGAAATGTACCTTATATCGAAGTTTGCCTGTATTGACACAGTTCATATTTTCTCAACATCATAACAATTCTTAAAATTTAGCTTCTTTTGCAACTTAGAAATACACTAAAGTCGCTTTTTACGCGTGGGATACGTACCGCGTAAAAAAACACGCGAAAAAACCGCGTAAAAAGACCGAGTAAATTCCGAAATCCGCGTAAAAAAACGCATAAATTCAGGAATCTGCGTAGAAAAAGCCGCGTAAAAAGCGACCTAAGTGTAGTGTAGTTCATAACTTTTTTTACCAGAAGAGATTGATTTCTTTACAAAATCCAAAGGCATTTGTTCAGGAGATAATTTTGTTTACTGCAACTTAGTTCGTTCATCATCTCAGTTTTGTTTAAAAGTTGTTTCAAATCAGTTCTCCATTTTGTGTCAGAAATAATAAGAGATAGATAGATAGATAGATAGAGAGAGAGAGAGAAAGAGAGCGAGAGAGAGAAAGTTTTGTGTGAATTAATTTTTAGTTCTAGTATGTTTTAAATATTTTAATTTTTTTTATTCAATATTGTCTCAGACCTTATGTTATTCAAATGTTTTTTTTTTATGTTTTTTAATTGATTCTTCTCTATTTTATCATCCTAATACTGTGGTGGTTGATAAAGAGGCTCCTTAACAAACACCGTAAATGGCTGATCAGTGCCTACCATCTGTACTACGTGTATTTGCCAAAAATCTGGCATAAAATGACCCCATTGTGGTCCATAGCCTCTTACCCAGCGACTAATATCGAGTAACCAAGCGAAAATTATTATTATCATCAATGCTTGGTGGGACCTCGGTCGAATGCTACCACGATAAAGGGGGAAGGGGTTGTTGACCGGGAGCGAGCGACTGAAATAAAAACCGTTTTGCCTTAAATGCTATAACCAAGATGGCAGCCCCTTCACGAGACTTGGTAGCGTGGCCCTAGTAAGCAGTATTGCCAGGTCAATTTTTCAAAAATCTGGAAAAAGCGAAAGTAAAATCTGGAAAAAATCTGGCAGTCATTTTGTGAGGCAAAAGGTAATTTTTTCGGATAAAGTTCTCGGAGTACCCAACATTTGAAGTGACAAAATTACAAAATTTTGCGCCAAATTTGAAGTGATGAAAACAGAGAAAAAAAACCTGGATAAAATCTGGATCATATATGAAAAATCTGGATAAATGGAATTCAAATCTGTCTACCTGAATACATGTTCAAAAATCTGGATAATACAGATAAATCTGGATACCCCATCTAGATAATTACGTAGCTTTATAACAAAGCCCCCCCCCCCCCCCCCCCTCCCTCGCAAGATAATTTTTTTTTGCAAATTTTATTATTAAAAACATACCTTGTGTCATAAATGGAAAAGACAAGGAAGTAATAAAAATTACCCTTAACAGACAAAACAGTAATAAAAACAACAATTAGAAATAATCCAATTTTTTCTCTTAGTTTCGTATTTGCTACGTAGCTTAGCTCCCCACCCTCCCTCTCGTCACTTTTTGTCACAAACCTGCAACCCCCCCCTCCCTCCTCGAATGCTACGTCATTTATGAATGTTCCAGAACGGGATTTTGTGTGATGAACAGAATGAAGGTGTGGTCAACCGGAAGGCGATCAACGAAATCGAACGATGTGTTTGTTGAGGATTAAGGGCTGTTTGTTCAACAACAGCATCATTAACGTGAGTTGCCCGCACAAAGGTTGATTTGACGACGAGAAGGAATTGTTCTAAGCGTAGTTGGAGGCAACATCGTTGGATGGTGTGGAACCGCATCAATATTGTGTTTTATTAGCACATCTCCTGTACTTTTTTGCAACCATTACAACGAATGTGCGTTGTTCATAACACATTTGGTGTTCTAGCGAATGTTCAATACCTATACTGGACGGCTTAAAAGCATTACACTTATGAAATATAACCGGTGCTAGTATTGCCATTGTAATTTGTGCTGGTATTGGTAATATTACCAGAATGCTGCTGTTGTTAAAGCAGTGTAACCGGTAATCAATACTTATGATTTTGGTACTGACTCGGTTAAGGCAAATATGAATGAGCTCTTGTCAATATAGTGTCTAATATAGTGACTACATGTGAGTAACAGAGTAGGCGCGCGTGTGTGCATATGATCTCGGGAGCGAATGTGAGCAAGGAAGATAGCGAGAAAGAACGAGAAATAGCTTGAATGGAGAATGCTCCAGTGTGTGATATCGGTAGCTACGAGAATCTCACTTGAGATGTTGCATGAGTTTATGAGTGAGATTAACAACACTGAAGAGGACACATTGGATGATTAAAGCTTGAATTTTTGCGTGTATGAATGCCGCGGTCGGTAGGGAAGTAATGTGATAGGAAGTGATAGAGCTCCACAGCCTTCACACTAAATTTGGGAGGAAGATTTGGGATTTGGGAGGAAGAGACACTTCCAGAGAAAAGGATGGAAGGACTTGTACACTTCATCTATAAAAAGGCGACAATGCAGTAACTACCGTGGTATTATTCCTAAGTTGATTAATGCCGTCTACAAAGTCCTCTCTCAGATTCTGCTCCGTCGTCTATCTAATTTAGTTAAAGAACTCGTACAACAGTATCAACCTACTACGGATCAATCCTTCACTCTCCGGCAGATCCGTCAGAAATGTCGAAAAATGGTAAATCCTTTAGAAATGTTAAGAATGTTCAGAAAAATCCTTCAACGTGCTCACTTATTACGTCTTTGTGGACTTCAAGGCAGCGTGTGATATAGTCGAACGAGACAAGCTATGGCAAATAATACACCACCAAGGTTTTTCAGATAAACTAACACGTCTTATCCCGGCTACCTCGGATTGAGTGATGTGTATCGGGAACACTCTCGAATCCCTTCAAAGTGTGCCGAAGGTTGAGACAAAGAAATAGAGTTTTGTATCGTGATCGGAGAAGTCCGAAATTCTATCATGAAAGGAAATATTTTTCATATGCGAGATTGCTCTACTATTTAACGTAAAGTTATAACAGATATTTGCCAGTATTATTAAGCAACTTTTCCTGATGATGTTCAGAAAGTTTCCCTGAGATTTTTAAGTACTATTATTAGTAGAAAATCTCCCAGCTGGTCTTGAGGTACGATAGCCCCGCAATTGTCCTGTACACTTAAAAGTCGGCTGCGGAGTCTGTGTATAGTAAAACAGAAGGTATAGTTCCGATACGGAATGTAGCACCAAAAGACTTTGCTTATTAGTAGAAAAGTTTGAAAAAGAAATGATCCGTTTTCGAACACAATTTGCCCGTTGTTTATGATTTCATTACACTTGTGTAACTGAACCCTGGAGCTGAAATAATAAAATTTTTGAAATAAAATCCCGCAAGATTTAAACCGAATTCGAACATAGTTCTTAGTACAGTAGGGAAAATTTTGAAAGTTTCCGTTGTTCCAGATTCATTGAGGGAAACCGTGGGAGCATGGTTGCAACATATTGGGTTGGGGAAAAAGAAATGTCATATTTTGTCAATAGATGGCAACAAATAAAAAAAAAAAATAAACATATCTTTTGTTATACTTATCGCGTCGGGTCACACTCTACGGCTATTTAGAGATGACAATCTGTGCTACAAGAGACGTTTCCACAGTGTTGTGATCGTACGTTTCAGTCTCAAGTTATAGCGCGCCAAATATGGTGTCCACCAAGCAAGAAATTCGTCATTTTTTTACGTTTTTACTACCTGAGGGGTAAAAATGCAACGAAGGCGGTCAAAAAAACTTGTGGAGTTTATGAGCCCGATACTGTAACGATTCACCCAGCACAGCGTTGGTTTGATCGATATCGTTCTGGTGTAGTAGCTGTCGAAGACACACCCCGTACTGGTAGGCCAATCGTCATAAAAAACGATAAAATCGGAGAAATCATCCAAGTAGACCGGCATGTGTGCATTCGCTCGATCGGCCAGGAACTGGGTATAGACCATAAAACTGTTTGGAGCCATTTGCAGAAGATTGGATTCCCAAAAAAGCTTGATGTTCCGGTGCCACACGCGTTGACGCAGAAAAACCTCTAAGATCAAATCAACGCCTGCGATGCACTGCTGAAACGGAACGAACTCGACCCATTTTTGAAGCGGATGGTGACTGGTGATGAAAAGTGGATCACGTACGACAACCTCAAGCGAAAAAAATCGTGGTCGAAGTGCGGTGAACCGGCCCAAACCATCGCCAAGCTCGGATTGACGGCCAGGAAGATTTTGCTGTGTGTTTGGTGGGATTGGAAGGGAATCATCCACTATGAGCTGCTCAGCTATGGCCAAACCCTCAATTCGGTTCTCTATTGTGAGCAGCTCGACCGTTTGAAGCAGGCGATTGACCATAAGCGGCCAGAATTGGTCAATAGGAAGGGTGTTGTTTTTCACCAGGACAACGCTCGGCCTCATACATCTTTGATGACCCGCCAGAAGCTACGGGAGCTCGGATGGGATGTCCTATCGCACCCACCGTATAGTCCGGACCTGGCACAGAGTGTTTAGCATCTCTTCCGGTCCATGAAAAACGCTCTTGGTGATACTAAGTTGGCTTCAAAAGAGGCTTGCGAAACCTGGCTGTCCAGGTTTTTTTTGCAAATAAGAGAGGGGGTCTTTTAAAAGGGGAATAATGAAGCAACAAGTTTGTGAACAAAATAGCGCATATTTGACTTAAATCGGATAATTCTAAGTATGTTAAATAAAGCGACAAATTTCGATCAGAAATACGACATTTCTTTTTCCCCAACCCAATATCAAACTATAAGATTTTGCAAAAAACACTGTTGGCGATCGGTATTTGGCCACTTAGATGTCTAATGGCCGCTCCTGGTCGTCGAATAATGCGTCAAAAACTTAATAAGGTATTCGCTCCTATATTCATCTCTTCGGTTTTTCGCTTTTTTTCGAAGCAGAAGCAATTTTATTTTTACTTCTTGATATAATCGAGTGATCTGAAGATTTACTTTGAAAAAAAAGGACTAAAATTTAACGATAAACTGGACGAATATGAGCGATGAGATGAATATTAGACTGGGACACGGTTATATGGGATGATGTTATTTTTTCGCTCCCATGCACCTTTCGTGTTCCTTATGGGTCCTATAGCAGCTGTGTAACTTTTCAGATCGATTGGTGGAACGAAATTTTTGCACCCGATTTTTAAAGTTTCCATACGATTTTATTTGAGAAAATAAACTTTTTCAAAAATTTTTTTATAGAGATGTCCAGTTGGCTTCTAAAAATATATCAATACATGATATTTGTAGGAAATTTTCCTGGGAAAATGAGCTACGATGCTTGTAGAAAAGTTATTCAACTCAAACTGATTGAATATCTGACGAACGGCTCACCATTGAATTTTTCCAGTAATACTGCTGCAGCATGCTGCTGTTGCAAATTCAACCATGTGATAAGTAATGATATCGCGTAAAATTTATCTTGAAGGCTTCTCAGAAGATACTATGAGCAAAATCACACCTTCAAGCTTAATTCCACGAAAATATATTTCAACCTTAAGCAAGTTTGCAATAGCAACATGCTGTAGCAGTGTAGCTGGAAAAATTCAATGGTGAGCCGTTCCTTAGACATTCAAGCAGTTTGGGGTTAATAACTTTTTCTACAAGCATCGTAGCGGCTTACGGTCTTCAAAAGAGTTTTTCCCGAAAAATTACCTACAAATGTCATGTATCGATATATTTTTAGTACTACTTTACGAACTAATTTCATTTTTGTCATATGACTTACATTTTAAGTTTAGTAAAGCGGGCAATGTATGCAGTTTGCCAGGATGCGAAAATAAACGGGAATAGAAGGTGTGACTTTTAGGCTTAGAAAAACATTTCCCTCCGTCTGGACGAGGGAAAATTTTTTCTAAGCCTAAAAGTCACACCTTCTTTTCCCGTTCATTTTCGCATCCTCGCAAACTGCATGCATTGCCTGCTTTACTAAACTTAATAATTTTAGAAGCCAACTGGAAATCTCTAGGAAATAAATTTTGAAAAAGTGTATTTTCCCATATAAAATTGTATGGTAACTTCAAAAATCGGGTGCAAAAACATAGTTCAACCGATCGATCTAAAAATTAACACAGCTGTTATAGGACCCATAAGGACCACGAGAAGTGCATGAGAGCTAACATTTATTTTTTGTCCCACCCTAATGAATATAGATGTTAAGATTGATGTAGGAGCGATTCCTCTATAAGGAAAGGGAGACGCTCAAGAGGAACCAAAATTCGCCTCCCACCGACGGTTATCATAGACGGTGAAGAACTCGAAGTGGTAAATCAGCGGTTCTCAACCTGGGGTACGCGTACCCCTGGGGGTACTCGAAAGCCTTCAGGGGGTACGCGAAAAAAAATCAGTAATGGCGGACGAAGCAATTTTTCTTTATAATACTTTATTTGTTGTTCAATCTTGCTCTTAAAACATGACTGTTGTAATCAAAAAAACCATAGTTCAATTTTAAACCTGAAATAGAACACCACAACATGACCTACCACTACTCTCTCACACTCTGCGTAAACATTTCAAGTCAGGGGGAAAATCGATACGAAAAATGTCGCCAAGGGGTACGCGGACAAAAAAAGGTTGAGAACCGCTGTGGTAAATGAATTCGTATACTCGGTATCCCTGCTAACCATCGGCAATAACATAAGGACAATATTTGGTGGAGTACAAACCGAAAGCGGGGACCGGCGCAGGTGTATGAGGCACGAGCTGAAGGCCCTTTTTAGAGAGATTCCCATTGTGTACTCAATAAAGTTCGGAAGGCTACGAAAAGCCGGACATTTCGCGGAGATGTTGAACGGTGCGGAAAACTCGGCTTTGGGAACCTTGAACTCACCGGCAAAAGAAACAGAGAGGTCCAACGTCCTACATGGCAAGGTTGAAACGGACCTGCAAGAATTGAGGCAATTTGGGAATTGGCGATAAGTAGCTCATGAATTAACGTCTTTATAAGTTATTTGTTTTTGTTGCATACAGGTAAATTTTTCTCAAAAAATCAATTTTTAGAACACTGAAAATAGTATTGAATTTTTTTTGTACATGAAAAAATGATTGTTTCAATCAACGTTCGACAACGTTAATAGCGATAATTAAAAAAAGGGTAAAAGAAGCGATTTTCAGCAACCTTCATAACAGCAAAGTTGAATCAGTTTTAAAACAAGAAACCAGGCGCATATGTTGTAAGAAGAATCTTTGTAGTGTGAGTATTCGGCCCGTGCAGACGCATACGAGTTTCGTAGCAAGTTTGGTTGTGTACTAAATAGGAAGCTTCATTCTGTGCAGTTGTGTATGGTTGATGATGTAGAAGCTGAACTAAAATATGTTTAGATACCACGAAAATATGATTTTGATGAAATCTCTTGTAATAATTGGTAATTGGTTATTATCCCCACCACTCAAATTTCTAATTATTTTAGCGTTTAAATTTTGTTGTTAAAACAAATCAAGTGAAAGGAAAGCAAAACACCAGGCAATATTTCGGTATTAATATACTTTAGAAGGTTAAACAACACTAAAATCCCCAAGTGAAAATGTGATGAAAAATCCATGGAATTTGTATGAAATTGCACAAAACCTGACATGCACTCATCGCACGAAGAGAGGATTAACAGAATAAAACTGACATTCTGGAAGCCATTATTACCATGGTACTCGTATCACAGTTTCGTAAATATTTTTTTATTTATCGTTAATTCACCAATCAAGAATAAGTCAGTCAGCGAAATGCTTCTTATCGTTATTTATTCACAAAACCAGTTCAACAAATCTTTCTTAAATGTGCATTTATTAAAACGTAAACTAATTCAAAAATTGAAAGCACTTATATTTTGGTTCATTTCTGGTTTAATCAAGAGAGTTAATGTCCTCTGTGAAAAAAATGTACATGTTTAACGCACTTTGAGTGTCCATGATGTAGACTGAAGCTTGGATACAGTTAACCAAAATATATAGTTAACCAAAAATCTTATTTGTATATTTCAATTGCAAACAGGACGAATCCGAGTTAAAAAATATCACATCAGAACATATTTCACCATAGTAATTACTATTACTTTAATTCTTTTGAATTATTTTGTTGAGTTTGTTGATTTAGAATTCAAAACAAGTTCAAAAAAAAAAAAAAAAAACAAACGCTCAGTTTTTAATGCAAAACATTTAAACAAACGGTGGCACGATTGTTCCAGGCCCTTGACGCAATAATTGTACGTTTCACTACCGGTGACATTCACGACACCAAAAAAAAGAAGGTTATCGTGTTTTTATTGTTCGCCAAATCAAACTCGACCAGTGATTATTATGCTCATGTGTCGCACTCCGGCGGAATATTGGCGCGCTGGAGTGTTAGTGTTCAGTAACATAGAAACGCAATTATGGTAGTATGTTTTAATGTGACACCTAGTTTTAGTACCCGGGTACAGCTGATTTTTGTGCATTATCTGAGTCCAAAATGAATACGTAAGAGTGGTTTGATGTTTGTCGCAATACTTCTTAGTTTTGGGTAGGTTTATAACAAGAGCACTCTTTTTGGTTTCAGGGCGCCATCGGCGTCACCGCCACCAGATGATTCCGATGATGATTTTCGGCGTGACGGTGTTCGGAATGTTCGTCATCCCGATCGGATTTCAATTTCTGGCGGCACTCAGCGGAAAGGCTTTCCTGATGGCAAAACTCGCACTGCTGCTGGCGTCGATTAACGGACTCAAAAGGGTAAGCTTGCCGTAAGTATGATGTGCTTGTGGAGAATTTATTGCGTCTGGCTGGGGCGGCACTTAAGCGTGAGTGGAAATGCGAGAATATTGGATTTTTGGTGAAAAACAATCGATTGACACTTGTAAAATCCGATTTGGTAAAGATATGTCAAATAATCCATTGTAAGCACAATCGACTAGTCTAATTTTAATTCCCAGCCTTCCTCTGTTCAACAGGTAGCGAGTCCCGGAGTTCACTATGGACTGTACCACACGGTCGATCCCCACCATCTACCGCACTCACCGGCCTTGTTTTACGACCGTGAGTCGACATTTGGTCCTCGCAATTTGCCACCGACAGAATAGCAGCTAGACTATAGCCGTAGAAGAAAACGTAGCCAATTAGGGAGAAACTTTTTCGGTCTGTCCGGCGCCTCATCGGGGCAACTCGCTCAGTCCACTACGATCGGGGCTACACCGACCCCGGCTCCTCAATTCCTGCAGCTTTGGGGTCACGTTGTACCTCCCTATCATCCAGCATACGGACCGTTTCAACCGCACGGGTACCCACAACATCCTTCATTTGGTCCCGTCCCGGAGGGACCTCCGGGTCCACCACTCTGGACTCCGATGACCCAGTACCTAGCCCTGATGTCCAACGCAGTGTCGGCCAGTTTCCACATGTATATGAACTTCGTGCGGAGTGTCTACGCCAGCTGTCGGCACTTCATGTCCGAACTATTTTGGTCCAACGTAAGAACGCTGATGCCATACTTTGCGTCGCCTTGGATGATGCGGTGGCTGAATGGGGCCGGACCTATTCCACACCCTCCGTTGCCACCCCCACAGCATGCGGCCTATCCACTGCTTGGCCAGTATGGTTACTTGCCAGGTAATTTACCCGAAGCCGGACCAGAAGTTGGAATCCAGTAGAGCGTCGTTGATATATTTTGTAGAATAAAAAAATGATAGACTGAGTAGTGAAAATTGAACGGGGCATTTTATCATAATACATTAGTAGAATTTCAGAAGATAAAAGTGTGTCTATTTTAACAGCTATGGCATACAGAAGCATTGAGTTAATAATAGTTTAGAGTTTTCTTGTATGTTTTTTTTGTAAACTATTTTTGTTAAAATAATTTCATCTCATATAAAAAAATCGAAAAAAGTCATACGATGGTTGGTTATAATTTCGGCTGAGCAGTCTTGAATAAGTAGAACGATCTGGTTTTTTACTGTCCGACGTTTCGTCACTGACATCAGTGACGAAACGTCGGACAGTAAAAAACCAGATCGTTCTACTTATTTAAGACTGCTCAGCCGAAATTATAACCAACCATCGTACAATTCCCAACAGTCGAACTCTCATACAACAATCGAAAAAAATCTGTAAAAACTGAAAAATCTTCAAATTAAGGTAATAAAGAAAGAGCTATACTTCAATATGGAATCTCAACCTCTTTGTTGACGCAGCTGTGGCATTAGTTGCTAAATTGAAGCAGAACAAACTTGTCAAAAATGGTTTCGCATTATCTAAACTAAAATCTCAAAACCACGCAATTACATATGAAATGCATTTTTCTTTCGACCTAGTAAATGTGTCTCCATGATTCATTTATCGCAACCAACACTTCGTTCGGCAGGAAAAGGCGGGAAAACTCATTCATTTCCTATTTGACCGTTTGCCACCCACTGCCGTTCCACCATCCACCGTGAAAGCGGTCACCAACCACGATGTTGCTAACTGGTGGCGCCGCCCAGCGGTCGGGCAAGGATTCGTTCGTGCCAGTCGAGAGAGAGCGAAAGCATTACCCTGTTTTGAATGTGTGTGCAGTGGCCACCATGTGGTGTGTTATAAAAACGGAAAAGCCACCAGCAGATACCGTCATTCCGTTTCGTTCTCCGGTTGGGGATTGATGTTGGCACATGGTTTTTCCCGAACAACAGTCGAGGCAGTGGCACTGGTGCTGCTAGTGAATAAGTGACTCTGGTGCAGTAGTTTTGTGGTACGGTGCAATTTCCCGTGGGACCTGGATGCCGCTGGTTCTCGGGAAGGATTCAAAATATCGGTAGTGGTATATTGTGATTGACGGTAGGGGATTCGACCGGGGGATCATATCTACGGTAACGTTTCCGGATCGGTGCAAATCGTGTTGTCGATTGTGGTAAACGCCATAGTTTAGTTTTGGAAGTAACAGCTGAAAGGATGTTCGGTCACGTCGTTTTGTGTTGACATTACTAATTAACTTTGGAGGGGTGGTTCTATCAACAAGTGCGTTCTGTGTGTTTTTGGTGGTCGTGCCCAAAGGGAAAACCGTTGAATAGCGATATTCGGTTCGTTAAAATAAAGTTTGAGAACGCCAGCATTATACGGTTTACGTTGGAATTTGCATCCGTGAAGCGCGACGTCTAATTTATGGACTCAATTATGAACTAGCCGCTCTTAACGGATTACTGTTGTTGGTTCATGCAATCGTTCTCCGACTTTCTTCAAAATTAATGTTGAGTTCGCTCGAGATATACATTTCTGTGACTTTGTGAGGAGTAATAGAAAGCAAACGTGACCAAGCTTCATATTTTTTATAGATAAAAAATTTACTGAACATTGCTACTTTTTTTTGGACTGACAAAAGACAGCTAAAGTCATTACTATCGGGTATCTTATTGAATCGAGAAACGATTATCATTATATCGTGCTGGTTTTAAAATCTGTCGGCATACATGTGGAAACACGACTTCATTATGATTATGTGTCACAGCTGGCTTGGCAATATTATCATAAAAATGCAAAGTTGCTTAATTGTTTTCGGGGTTTGCTTTCCACGCGAGGGGCAGTGCTTCGTCCTTGCAATAGAGCCTTGAATAACATAGTCAATCTTAATATCCCGTGATTTAACCATTACTTGACAGTACTACGGGTATGGAAAAGTGTGGCAAAACCCAAATTGTTCTTTAAAATTTAGGAAAACCTCAAATTATTGTTGAATACAAAATAACATTTATTTGTGAGCAACTTAAAATGAGGCTAAAATTATGCTTAGCGGTTAGAAAGGCTAACAACAGAAAAGAAAAGCAACACAAGCATTACTCAGATCTACCAGAAATTCCCTCTCGAAAAGATAGACGAAGCAAATAATTCCTATGCAGAATAATCTTAAAATTGAGGGCAATTTTGAAATTGAAAGTTGGAAAAGGTAGAACAATAAAACAATTTTGAAACAAAAACCTACTAAAGATTCAAACTCGAAGATTGCTGATTGTTGCCAGAAGAAACTAAATGAAATATAAGGAAATTTAATCAAGGCCAGATTTACCGAAAAAAGCTTCAGAGAAAGTTTCTGAAAGTAAAAAAGTATGCAATCCTCACATAAACTCATAATGACTTGAAACTTGGTACGAAGTGATTATTGTCAAAAAAAGTATCCTGAGTTAGATTAGAAATCCCCCAGATACTATTTTGACAGTTGAATTAGACCATTACAAGATTCCAAATTGTATTAAATTTGTTAAAAAATCCAAAAATGAGATTAAGAAGACATGTAGAAATAATTTTAGAATCGCAAACAATTCGCCTCTAAACACCAGATATGGTAGATAAGAAAGCCTTTCCCAAAAAAAACTCAGAGCCAAAACAGCAAAAATACTCTCAGAGATCCAAAGAACGAAAAAACTTATCTGAAAATTCCTAGAACCCCTCCCAAATATCAAAACACAGTCCAAAAATTTAATGAAATCGCTGAAGAACGCTAAAAATGTTTACAAAGATTGTAAAAAATTACCCAGAACAAATTACTATTAAGCAAAAACAGGTTTAAAAGGTTTCTCACTGTCCTAAAAAAATCAAGGCGGATTAATATACATAGCGGTATAAAGTATATCACTAAAATCAATCCTGAGGACGCCATTAATTTAGAGAATGAGATCAGTAAAATAAAAAACTGCGAAATGGGCAGAAAAAATAAGAAAAGAAATGTGAAAAATAAAAAAAAACTCTTATAAAAATCAGAATAGATTAAAAACGCAATTTCAAAATATGTTTAGAATTGCAAATGTGAGAATCGCGAAAAAGCGAAAAGGCTCAAGAGGATTACTTTCCAATCTTCACGTAGAATCGTCAAAAACCTTGTTTAAAGGTTAGAAAATGCTCAAACATTAAATTATAAAAAAATTCTAATGGTTGAAAAAGTATGAAACGATACCGTAAGTCGGGGTGAGATTTTGCCATACAAACCCATTGTTCGTCAGCCATCCCAAAGCGATCACAGGACCAATCTTTCTTGAATAAGTTTCCTCGAATACTTAATTAAGAAAGGCTTGTCTCCTGACCCGGAAGAGATGGCTGACAAGTCACGGGTTGGAAGGCTCAATCTCACTTCTATTGGCACAATCTCACCCCGTCTAATGGTAATGATGAAAACTCTTAGACTTACTGAAAAAAAACGCTTTTCAAAGACCAAAAAAACTGCATACTCAAAATCGATGAAATTGTTTATTCAAGGCCAGAAGAAGCCAAAAAAAAAACAATCTCACAATCAATTCAGAATTCATATAATATCCAGAACACAGGATATCCTGCGAACTGTCGGAAGATGCATATAAGAAAAGAACTCCAAAACTAACTTAGCAACACAAAACCATAAAAGCTTCAAGAAATGTTTCAAAATTTTGTTTTGAATTTCCGAAGAGCTGTTTTAAAGATCAGAAAAGCTCACAAAATGGACCAGAAGTAAGCTTGCGAAAAAATCTCAGGAAAAGATGAAAAAATGGACTAGAAGCAAATTTAGAATTGCTAAAAAATCCTCTGAAGGTAAAACGATAAAAATCCAATACAAGCGAAATTTTTTTAAAACCCTTCATGAAAGAAATTCTCCGAGACAAGCTCATACTCGTCAAAATTTCTCTTGATGGTTGAATAAAACCAAAAACAAAGTTTTAAAATAAAATTAAGTTCAACAAAAGCCTTTTTTACAGTCGCTAAACAAAGCTAAGCATATGATTTTAACATGAAGTGAAAATCACACAAGAACTTTTTTATAAACTAAAAATAAGTGATAAGTAAAAAGATTCTATGATAAATTAAAATGGAAAATTCCTGAAGTGATTTCTAAGCAAGAGCCAAATCATTTCATATATCAGAAGTCAAGCATTTCCTGCTGATGAAAAAAAATTCAAAGGTTTACGAATGCCTGAACAGAGAGAATAGATTCAAAGTAAACTCAATAAATTGAAAAAAATATCCTAGGGTAAGCTACAGTTACAAATCCGCAATGAAGGTTTAACAGGTTAACGGAGAAACAGAAAATAATAAATTACAAAAAAAAAAAGAAAACAGAAGGGCCAAACATTTCGCGATCACTCACGAATGCTACAATGCAAGCGTTGCAACGAACAGTTCTAAGTAGTTCTAAGTCAGCCTGGCTAATCTCATTTCTGTGTTTTGTCCAACAGTGGGAATAAGGCACTATTATGATAAGCTGTTTTTACATTGAAAATTTGACGGCCGAGAGATTTTGGTTGCCAACACCCCCGTTTGTGTATTGCCAAAATACGGTAGAGCTTTTCGCCGGAGAAAGTGCTGGCCAATGCAGCTACCGCAAAAAGGCAGCTTTTACTAGTAGGAGAAGTAGTGCCGCTGCACCTACCATTGATGTTACTACCCGTACCGCTGCTACCTACTACCCACTGTCACTACTGCTGCAACCCGCTGACGCTTAGTTAGGACCGTCCTAGAAGCCATCCATTAGAAAAAAAAACTCTTAAGTTTTTTTAAGGGGGAGATTTGTTAGTAACTTAAGTATTTATGATAAATATTAGTAAATAATGAGTATGTGTGTCCAATCACAAATGGTGACTTCTCAACACTGTTAGAAATTTGTAATTTTAATTGTTAGGATTTGTTTGCTTTCGCAATCAGGACTTATCATTCGTAGGGATTTAAACCTACTTGTCAGAAAAGGGGAAGTAAACTTACAACTAACTTAATTGCTAACTTATTGGCTATAAAGAGAGCTTATCCTAGCAATTGAGGATTGCAACGATTTTTGTCGAAAATTGTTAATAATTTTATTTGACATAGCTTCTAATGGCTCAACACCAGTAAGTCTATGTAATTCGAGTGTACCAAACCAAGAAGGTCGCTTCAAAATCATTTTCAGAATTTTATTCTGAATCCTTTGGAGCGTTTTCTTCCTTGTTGAACAGCAACTTGACCAGATCGGTACAGCATAAAGCATTGCTGGTCTAAAAATTTGTTTGTAAATCAAAAGTTTGTTCTTTAAACAAAGTTTAGAATTCCTGTTAATGAGAGGATATAAACATCTCGTATATTTGATGCACTTGGCTTGTATACTCTCAATGTGCTCTTTGAAAATAAGTTTTTTATCATAAATTAGTTCCAAGTACTTAACCTTGTCAGACCAACTTAAAATAACCCCATTCATCTTGACAACGTGATTATTGTTTGGCTTGAGGAAAGAAGCCATAGGCTTATGCGGAAAAATTATCATTTGAGTTTTAGAAGCATTGGGAGAGATTTTCCACTTTTGCAAGTAGGAAGAAAAAATATCTAAACTTTTCTGCAATCGACTGCATATGACACGAAGACTTTTTCCTTTTACGGAAATGCTTGTGTCATCGCAGAACAATGACTTTGTGCATCCTGGAGGCAAATCAGGAAGATCTGAAGTGAATATGTTGTACAGGACTGAACCCAAGACTGAACCTAGAGGTACACCTGCTCTGACAGGAAATCTATCAGATTTTGAATTCTGATAGACAACCTGCAGAGTTCGATCAGTGAGATAATTTTTTAAAATTTTGATTAGGAAAATTGGAAAATTAAAAGTTTGCAATTTCGCAATCAAACCTTTATGCCAAACACTGTCGAATGCTTTTTCTATGTCTAAAAGAGCAGCTCCAGTGGAATAACCTTCAGATTTGTTAGCTCGTATCATATTAATCGGAGCAATTGATGAGTTGTGGAATGCCCATGGCGAAATCCAAACTGTTCATTTGCAAAAATTGAATTTTCGTTGATGTGTGACATCATTCTGTTAAGAATAATTCTCTCAAACAGTTTACTTATTGAAGAAAGCAAACTGATTGGTCGATAACTTGAAACTTCAGCTGGATTCTTATCCGGTTTTAAAATTGGAGTAATTTTTGCATTTTTCCATAACTTGGGGAAATAGCAAATTTGAAGCAGCAATTGAAAATTTTCATTAAAAATTCCATTGTGCTCTCAGGGAGATGTTTGATTAGTATATTAAAGATTCCATCGTCACCAGGTGCTTTCATATTTTTGAAATTTTTAATAATTGATTTAATCTCATTCAAGTTAGTTTCAATTAATTCTGCAGGTAAAAAATTCTGGGAAGAAATTAAATCAAATTGACGTGTGACTTCATTTTCAATTGGACTCACAAAATTCAAATTTGAGTTATGAACACTCTCAAACTGCTGAGCAAGCCTTCGAGCCTTTCGTTCATTGGATACAAGAAAACGTTCACCATCTTTTAAAACTGGAATAGGCTTTGAAGGTTTCTTAAGAATCTTCGACAGCTTCTAAAAAGGTTTCGAATATGGTTTCAATTTTTCAACTTTAGTCTCAAAATTTTGATTTCTCAGAAGAGTAAATCTTTGTTTAATCTCTTTCTGTAAATCTTTATAAATAGTTTTAAAAACAGGGTCACGAGAACGTTGATATTGACGTCTGCGGACATTTTTCAAACGAATTAGAAGTTGAAGATTTTCGTCAATTGTTGGTGAATCAAATTTCACTTGAGCCTTTGGAACAGAATAATTCCTGGCATCAACAATTGCACTTCGTTTTGCAATTCAAGCTCATTATTGAAATTTCTCTCAATATGAGTTTTGTATCTTTCCCAATTAGCCTTGTTATAATTAAAAACAGAGCTCATAGGGTTTAAAACTGATTCATGTGATAAAGAAAAAGTTATTGGAAGATGGTCAGAATCAAAGTCAGCATGTGTGATCAAATCACTATATACATGACTTTGATCTGTCAGCACCAAATCAATTGTTGAAGGGTTTCTTACAGAAGAAAAGCATGTAGGACTATTCGGAGACAAAATAGAATAGTATCCTGAAGAACAATCATTGAATAAAATTTTGCCATTGGAATTACTTTGAGAATTATTCCATGAACGATGTTTAGCGTTAAAATCGCCGATTATAAAAAATTTCGAACGATTTCTGGTGAGTTTTCGTAAATCACTTTTAAAATAATTTTTGTGCTCGCGTGTGCATTGAAATGGTAAATATGCTGCGGCAATGAATAAGATCCCAAGTTCAGTTTGAACTTCAATTCCCAAAGTTTCAATAACTTTCGTCTCAAGATGGGGAAGAGCACGATGTTTGATTCGGCGATGAATAACAATTGCAACTCCACCGCCGGAACCCTGAATCCTATCATATCTATGAACCACGTAATTGGGATCATATTTTAATTTTATGTTAGGTTTCAAAAATGTTTCAGTAATAATTGCAATATGCACATTATTTACTGTTAAAAAATTAAAAAGCTCATTCTCATTGGCCTTCAGTGAGCGAGCATTCCAATTTAATATTTAATTGTTTTATTTAAAATCATTGCTAAATTTTAAATTAGAAACAATTTTAATAGTAAAATTTGTGCCTATTTGAATGGCTTCAAACATTGATTTTGCCTGCAACGTGGCGTTCATAAGATCGAACATTGCCTGTTGCAAAAAAGAAGGTTTACCTGCCGTAATAGGCCCCAGGCAGTTGACATTAGAAAAAATATTTTCGGCAGCAATATTAGCTGGAGTAATAGGTGTACAATTATTTTCCAGCGTGTTTTGCTTACCCATAATAACAGTCATTTTCGAACTACCAACATTAGGCGGTATAATGTTCGAACTACCTGTAACCTGTGCATAAGTTAAACGGGTATGCAAAGGAGTAGGTAATCTATGCGTCACTGGTACGCTTGGAGAAATTTGTTTTGAAGTTGGTTTTAATTGAGAAATTGAATTTTGTTTACCTTGCCTTGCCTTAACAATTGCTAAACGGACTGGGCATTGATAAAAATTTGACATATGGTTGCCGTTACAATTCGCACAGCGAAAATTTTTACTCTCTTTCACAGGACATGTGTCCTTTTTGTGAGAAGAGTCTCCACAATTAAGACATTTTTGGTCCATGTTACAGAATTTGGAACCATGGCCATAACGTTGGCAAGTACGGCATTGGGTGATATGCTTTTCACCTCCGCCATACTTCCTATAAATTTCCCACTTTACACGCACATTATACAAAGCATGTGCTTTTTCAAAAAATTTTAAGTTGTTAACCTCATTGCGGTTAAAATGAATTAAATAATTAACAAGGGAAATTCCAGTTCTCGGACTGTTTTCGCCTCGTGATTTTTGTTTCATTAGAATTACTTGGGTAGGGGCTATGCCAAGTAGTTCTGTTAAAGTAAGTTTGATCTCATCAACGGTTTGATCGTTGGTGAGACCTTTCAATACGACCTTGAACGGCTTGGCGCTCTTCGTGTCATATGTAAAAAATTTATACATCTTTTCAGTTAAATACTGAATAAGACGATTACGACCCTTTATAGAGTCGGCTAATAAGCGGCATTTGCCTCTACGACCAATTTGATAGGTAACTTTAACGTCAGAAATAAACGTTGAAAGTTCCTTTTTGAAAATATTGAATTAAGAAGAAATAGTTACCACAATAGGTGGAACTTTTTCTTTTCTCAAAGAATTGACATTTTGTATAGTTTCATAACTCATAACATCCATTTCACCAGCTTCTTGCTCAGGCAAAATATCAAAAGGATTGCCACTACAGACACTCGAAGTGTCAGAAAGAGATGCCGCTCTTTTCCTTCCCGCAGCGATGCGATAAATTCAAAAGTAGGTAGTCTTGAGAAAGACTGATGGGAAATAACTTTCAGGTAGTCTTTAAAAGACACACTGACAAAACACAAACTTTGAAGCTATAGGCAGTCAAAGACCAGTCCACAAGCAACCAAAAAAACGTCTGATCTGTAGGACAGTTCAAGACGCACTGATATAGCCCAGAGAGTGGATTCCCGGTTTACTAGATATACAATTCTGTAATACACTGGGGCCTTTTTTACGCGGTTGAAAAAGTCCTCGCATAAAAAACGCGTAATTTACAAAAATCGCGTAAGGAAATCTACATTCAATGAATAAATTTGAATAAAAATAACAATAAGTAAATATATGATTGAAAATGATATTAAAATGGGAACAAAAACACAAAATTCGTTTAAAATGTATCAAAGATGATAATTCAGGGCAGCAACTTTTTCTACAATGATTCTACCATATTTTTAAGTTTTAGAATGCGTTCCTCGATCTGAAGTTAATCGCAACGCCCTTGACACGTATCGGTATACAATTATGAATGTTTTTTGTCCCTTTTTCCCGAATCAACGAAATATTATCCATTAATGACAGAAATTTTGGATCAAATATACTAAGATAACATTGATTAAGTTAACAAATAGGAAATCGTATTTTCATGAAACATACGATTAATTTTTTTAATTTATTTACTTTTACTTAGATGTACTTATACTAAAAGATACTAATCTAATGTGATACCGCGAAAAAATAATCTTCCCAACCACGTAAAAATAATTTGCGTTGTTTTAAAAAACGCGTAAAAATATTCCGCATTGTTGGGAAAAATTGTGTAAAGAAAGCCACGTATAAAAAGCTGCATAAAAATAACCTGCGTGAAAAGCCCAGTATAGTTTGTATAATCAAATTACAATTTACTGAATTTGGGCGATGCATAGATGGGTTTCCAATCGATTGCTTCGAGAACGAACGGAAACTAACCGACTGTACAGCATTTGAAATTTGACATGGTTTTCCCTTTTCCCTTTTCCGTTTTCAGGTTTTCATTTTATTCCCCCCTGCAGCCGAATTTCCTGAGAGACGCAGCTCTATACCAAAGAACTTTCAAGGATAAATTTAATTTAAAAAAAGCTAATAATCACATAAAAACGTTTCTAAAGGTTGGAGCCAGAACAAAGATCCCAGAAATGGTAAAAACCCTTCAAGAGTCTCGATTCCAAAGTAAAAATAGAATCTTAGCTTTCATCCGACACGAGAAGAATTTTATTGTCCTCCTTTCTAAGCTCGCAACACAATACAAAATTGGATTACGTTGCGTGACTGAGTGTTCATCGGTCCGGTTTTCCTGTTTGCCCACACAAAAAGAGTTTCAATTTTCGTACATTCGGTATTCTTGTAAGATTTGGACCATTTCGACCATTGTTTTGATTGTTTATGGTAAGAATCGCACCTTCGTTACATATGGTCTTTGCGTCTTGCGAAACTAGGAAAATGACAGAAGTTTAAAAAAGGTGGATCCACTTACAATATAACTTATACTTCAGTCGCAGAGTTCCTTTTCACTCTCAATCATCGCGTGTTAGGGGTAAAAATTTGTTTGCTCTCACAGTTTAAGAGGGAGTAGTTTTCGTTAGCTTCCCCTTAACTATAAGAGAAGTTGGCCAAATAACAAAACATGTAGGTTCACATTGAAGCCACAACCTAACCGTTTTCTAATTTAATATTATAGGAAGATTCACAACTCACCATGGGTGCGTATTCTGCAGAAAGTTCGATTTTATACTGTTTTTGCCGCACCCCAGAGCGATGAGAACGGTAATGCAATGCTCAGTTGATCGCCGAGTTATTTATTTCACTTTTCTTGCGTGCGCGGATGAGCAATTTACAAGAGTTTCACTGGGTTATTGCTCTGTCAAATTAGGAGCATTTTTTTCGTCAGAGAAACTATTACTCTGCGCTCTCTCTACAGCAGATGGTGTGATGCACATTGAATGTAAGCTCACAGTTGTTCAGAGGGAAGAAAACTTTTTCTCTTTAAGATGAAGATGAGCAAAACGAAGCCTGAATATAAATGTAAAATAAACATCGTGAAGCGGGATGATTTTTTTCCTTGTTGGGGACATTATACCACTGCGACCAGTGCTTCGATCTACTGTGGTGTCTGGTGTTCTCTTTTGCTTCAAGTCTTTTCTTGTATAGTCAACTGCTGTATGTTTTAATAGTCACTATCGTGATTGAGGGCATTGTTCTAATGTGGTTTTATGCAGCGAATAAAATTTAAAACATTGTTCGGAGAACAAGCCCATATTTCCCAAGGTCTAGGAGTCTCTTATCAAGAAATTTGCGCCGTTTGGTGATATTGCTGGGCATTCGCACAGCAGATGATGAGCACTTCCACTCTCTGTGCAACAGAAGCGATAATTGTCATTTTCAAGCCTTCCTTTTAGCTTTAGATGAAATTTACTCGGACAGTAACCAGTCCAGTAAAAGAACTAAGATCCTTCTTTGAAAGGTTCAACAATTTTTGTGCGGTCGAAGCGTTGGGCTTGATGTATCGTTTCGCAGCACCTGACCTTTCTCCCATTGTGATGGTTTCATTTCTAGTGCACTAAAGGAAACCCAACAGGATGGTTCAGGACCGATAAGTGTCGTGGCTAACCCATCTCTTGACAGTTCATCTGCTTTTGAAGTAGAATACTTCTCTCAGGAAGTTCGGCTACATAGGGATGTGAAATGAAAATCTAAAACCGAAAAAATTGAAAAATATGTCCAATTTCAAATGCTAATGAATCGGTTAGTATTCGATGGATTTCCTTCGTTCTTGCAGCAATAGATTGGAAAATCTTCTAAGATTCTTCCCAAATGCAGATAATGTAATTTTATTATTCGCACTATTGTACTATTGAAAATAGTCAAGTCTTGTCAAAACATAAAATTCGGCATCTGATTTTTCGTTTTATGATTGCTTCCCAAGCACGGTCGACAGAATCATAGACCTTGCAATTTGAATGTGCTGTTTGTCTGTATAAGAGTAAGGATGGGAAATATCGACTGAAATGGCTATCGATAGTTATCAATGATTTCCTACCACTATCGATAACTATCGATAGCTTTTTCATCCCTATATAAGAGCCTGTTTCATTCGAAGCCGCTCATAGACAGCGACAACAGCAGTCCTCCTTTAGCAACAGCAGTAGCATTGCAGTGGATACCGGGCGGATAGCGGCCACAGCTGTAGCATAACAATGGATAGCGCACTAGTTGCAGCGAATCTCAACATCGATAGCAGCTGGGCCAGCTGATGCAGAGACAGCGAATATCAATGGCAGCGTATAGCGGCCTCAACTGTGGCATGGCTACGGATAGCGTAGCAGTTGCAGCGGGTATCAGCGTCGATAGCAGCTGATGCAGTGAGGCACTTTAGTGAAATGCAGTCTCTGTGCGATAGTGGGCACTAGTAAATGCATTCAATGAAAAGTTGACTCATTTCGACAACTCATGAGTCGTCTGGTTTTGAGTGTTAGCTTTTCAGCTTTTCGCTGTTTATTTTATCACAAGGAATACTTTATTCGCACTGTCAGTGATAACGCCACGATATGATTGGTATCTTATTCGATATTGAACAACAAATGAAAAAATGACTGATACGCAAATAGCCGAGTTATCTTTCTTGTAAAAGTATTCTACTTTATCTTTGCGGTCGTGGCTTTGCACACAACCCTCCTGTTATTTTTTTTAATAAAATGTTTGTTGTTCCTTCAACAACTGCAAAAAAAACCATGTTTTGATTTAGTGCGAGTTAAGCATAAACATTTTACATTGCTGATGTTTTCGTAGTTTTGTGAAACTACGAACTGAAAACTTACTTTTTTATTTTTACTGAAACTAGATTTTGGGAGGTTTAGCTGGAAGAAAGACCACATTTCATTGGTTTTGGCCTTGGACATCAACAAACATTTTCGTTCAAAAAAGCAAAAAAATAAAAAAATGATTCTTAATTTTGAAACCTTTGATTCCGAGCATCGCCGGGCGGGAACGTTCAACTAGTAAAAAACAAATTACAGGAATGATCCTCCTAATTCCTGTAATTTATTTTTTACGTTTGAACGTAGAAAAGAATAAAAAAGAAGGGATTAAAGCCCAAAACCACCTTAAACGCTTCAATCAACTGCCATCACAAAAACAAACGATTGAAAAAAGCACAGAAATATCGCATTCTTCTTGAAGTCAAAAAATATGAAAATTTAGAATAAGAATTCTTGAAAGCCTTTTATTAAGCTAGTTATGGCTAAAACATTGAATTATCTTGAAATAAGCTTACTATATTATTGCTAACTAAATGTATAAAACCTCTTCTAAGGCTCAGATTAAGTCATGAAAATATGTTCAAAATCCCAAAAAACCTTACACTTTTGAAAAGGCAAAAATATGGTCTCTAAATAAGCAAAGAAAGTACAATAAAAAACAAATTAAATTTATAATCATTGACAAATATTTTCAAACGTTGTGGACGACGTTCACTAATTTTTTTTTAGGTATCAGAAATCAAATAAAAGATGAACCAATAAACTAAGAAGCGTTTAAAAACCATTGAAAGGTTAGAAAAGACTGGAACGAAAAATGGGTACACAGTAAATTTGATGAACTGTCAAATAAACGATCTCATAGTTGTGACGAATCTTCAATGACGGTAGAAATAAAGTAATTTAAAAAAATAACTTCTGAATGGCTTTGAAAAAATAATATTAACCTAGATAAAATCTCCCTAAAAGAAGGAACATGATGAGAATGAAGAAATTGAGCCCAAAGTGACTGACAACGTACTTTTGAACCAAACAAGGATCGAAAATCTGAAAAACTCTCCAAAGTAATGGAACAAAATGATTTTAAAATGAGCAAAGAATTTAAAGATTTTTTTATTAAAATTTAATAATGCGTAACCTTTGAATCTGCGTGAACTGAAAAAAATTTATAAAAGATACAAACGGAAAAATCTTGCCGAATTTTAGTCTATAGAAAACTTCATTCGAAAAAAAAGGTTTATTTTACTGACCTGCTTTTTTCTGGAAACAAAAGTTTCTGTACAACAGGTAATTTAAAGCGTTTTCAACACTTTCATTAGCCATTCCACATCAAACGCAAAGTTTATCTCTAGTTAGCCCAAAATTAACACTCTTTTCAACTGTTGTTGCCGTGCGTCATTCCAAGCATCACCTCGAATGGGAAATTCCGGAGCAAGGTTAATCCTTGCTGGCAAAACATGTTGACCAGAAGACCACTCATCACAGAGCCAGTAGTTAGTACGTAGCACAACGTGACTATTTGTTTAGCCATTAGGGGATGGGCGGCAAGGCCAGTTCCGGGTCCGGTATGTGAATGTGAATTTAATTTCAGAGTTCAAAAAAGCAATCCCAGTCCGTAAACAGACGAAATAATGTCAAACAGTTTAGCAGCAAAAAAGGCACTTCGATTGTGAAACGAGAACAAACGGTCCAGCCTTCGAACTGAACAGAAGGGACACTCATTGAATTAAGGCTAACTGCGAATGCGTGTGCCTATATTTAAGCAGCATCTCTAGGAAGCGTGCCGGCGGGAGTCTTTTTGAACGAATCCATCGGAAAAAGGAAAACATCATCGCCTGCCACTTGACCGCGCTCGAGTCACCTACAAAGCAGAGGGACGGAAAGGCAACGCAATGAAAGGAGTCTTCGCGTTGTGCTTTCACGTGATGCTGCTCAGCTTCCAAGCAAAGGTAAGAAGTTTATGTTTGTCCATCTTCCCATTCAGCTAGCTGTCTTGCCCCTGCAACGCAAAGGGGCAACAACGTTTAGCCGAGATTGGTTAATGAAAAGTAAGGCAAACATTTGGAGAGTTGTGAAAGGGTTGACCCGTGGGGCACAATGGATTTACACGGTACGGAACGAAGGCAGAATGCTCAAAAATGTTTGCCGGATAGTTTATCTATAGTGAATGTTTTCTTAGAGTGGTATTGTTGATTTAGGTAGCTGTGCAGAATATTTTCAGGACGATTAGTTTAGTTCTGGAGAGATTCTCTAATTATAAGGAAGTGCTATTTCGAACATAGATTCTTGTGTAGCCAACTTGCGCTTCGTTTAATGAGTCATATTAATCGGCAATAATTTTTACCTTTTCAAAATGAAGCAAAATATATGAGCAGTGAGATTAACCGGTAAGACATTTTTGAGACGTCTAACCTTCGGAGTCTGCTTCCAATTTTGTAAACTTGGTTGGCAGTTTACCAGATGTGGATTTACACATCTAATCATATTTGGTTTTGGACTTCTCTTTCTCCCAACAGTCTGGGAGAACACTCAAAACGTAAATCACAGATGTGCATTTTGGTTCAGAGCGTCAAGAATTAATCCTGAAAGTTTACCCTTTTTGCTGAATCGGATGTCTCGTCAAGTTTTAAGGCTTTAGGTTGAGTTTTCTCTTTGTAGTTTTTGATGGATTTAGGTTAGATCACGGGTTTTCAGATCTTTTCTCCGGATTAGTGAATATATTAAGTGGGAAAGGAGAGCAGGTGCTCCGACAAATATTTTGGTTTAGAATAGTGTTTCACTGAACATAAGATCTGAGAACTTAATGGAAAAATATGTTTTTGGAGGATGGTTTTTGGCAAACTTTTTAGCTTCTTTACGTATTTTAACACAGTTAATTACCAATTTATTTTTGCCGTTATGGCACTAAGATTTTTAAATCTGAAAAATTCAATACAAATATTAATAATTCAAAAGCAGTGGCTCTTAGCAGTGGAAAAAATCAAAACAATATTGTTGATAAAAGGATAACACTCACAATACCAAGAAACACACTTCCAACTGCAGCTAATATTCCACCCCCTTCCACGCCCAATACCCTGATGTTGGCACAGGTGCAGCGTGTCGCTGTTGGTCCCGTTACTATCAATCGACAACAGATTATTATCAATTGCGTGATACAATATTTTTCTCCGGCAATAAATCACACAAGCAGACAATGAAGGCAGTTACGTCAACCTACGCACCGGTAAGTGACGTTTCTCGACTAAATAGTCACAATCCGGCTGATTCGAAGCGTAAGCAATTGCATTACGTAAACATGTTATCATTCGCAAATATTAGAAAAAAGTTGTTTATTCGACAGATTTTTTTTCTGTGGAATATCAAATTAATTACGTCAAAGTTGATGGTTTCACAGAAAATAAATATCACTTCTTAGGTCCAGGTGAAACTCGTATTGTTCTTGACTAAAAAGAAAATAAAACAACAGTGAAATAACGGAATATGACTCTGCTGGTCTGTATGCGCGTGTTCCATTCTGTTGTGAAACAATTTACAGCAAACATTGTACATTTGAAATGCACCGCAACGGACAGACCGAGGCAGAAACTGTATTGTCCAGTTTTGAGGTATGTGTAGAAAGTATTGCAACCTACAAACACGGGGTTTCCGGCTTTCAAACATTTTAGGTCGCTACGCAATCCCATTTTCCCAAGCGCTTCAACTGATAGAGCAGGCAACCCACGTCGAAAGATTATGAAGGACGATGGAAGCCAGAACGACGTGCAATAAGTTGCCGAATGGAAAACAAAAGGTTTGCCCATACATCAACCTGGTATGTATTGTTGAATTGAAATATGACCCGTGCTCCGGCTGGGCAGTGATTCATTTCCCCAAGGGGGTTATTGGATCGCACTCGGCTGCAGTTCCCGAGTTCAGGGATAACGTGCTGCCTCGATGAATGAGTTGAAGAAATGTTCCGTCTCATTGCAACGCGTGTGGCACTCTTTATGCACTGCAAAGCGAGTGGCAAATCAAACAGATCACGAGGCCAGCACCCCGTGAAAAAAGTCTCATGAATTTCTTCTCGTAATTCCTTCGTTGGCTTTAATGATGGTTCATAACATTTCTCTAGAAATAATCAAGCTTTCCACATTGCCCGACAACTTTCTTGCCTGGTTGAACACATCAAGTAATGTAGACACGGTTGACATTCCACGAGCGGTTCATTAATCCGAGTGAATGGAAATGACTTGCAGCCAGCGGAAGCTAATCCCCTCTTTTGTAGTAGAAAACTTGGACTTGGGCTGCAGTTATTTTTCTTCTACCGAATATGGTAATCTACCGAGCGACTCCATCATCGCGTCTAATGCTGGACTGGTCATCCCATGGAATGTTATTAATCGTCGTTTGGCGACATTCGGATACATGTTAGGTAGAGTGGTGCCGTAATGGAAACATGAAATCAGGCAAACGCGCTTCCTGTTAATGGATATTGACGTAACTGGACTAGGGAAAACGAACATGACTGATTGTTTTTCTATGCTTTGGATGAGCATGCTCTTGCTGCGTTCATTCGAATTTATAATGAACACGACTGGAAATTTTGCGAAGCATTGATTCGTAGCCAGTTACAATTTTTGCTTTTCCAGTCTCTCCACTGATTAGTGATTGTCATGTTGGACACAGTTTGGACTGTGAAACTGATCATAACTTGAATTATTAAAACTGCGACAGTGAAAGCCCTAAAATGTGGCTAAATTCTTTATTTAGAAGTGACCCATTTTTTGGTACTTATTTGCACTTTTTCATGTTAAAACCGTATTAGAAGAATAAGATTTCGCCAATGTCTAATGTTTGAAAATAGTTAAATAACTCGAATATTTCAAATCAGTTTGGCCTTTTTTGTTTGCAGGTTTGAGCTGGGTTCCAATTGTCAGAATTTTTGTGTACAAAAATTGAAAAAAAAAACACCATGCCGATAAAGAATTTTCAAGAAAAAAGTTTTTAATGCATTTAAAATCTTTCACTGGTAAAACTTCTATGTTAAGCTTTCGACGATAAAAAAACAATACGAAAAATATAAGTAGGTATGCTAGTGAATTCTATTGCTTTATTAGTAGCTTCGCCTCTGATTACATTACTAGCTATTGGATAAAAAAAAAACAAAAAGTGCATTCTAGAAAGTTCGGCACTTAAAGAAATAGAATGAATAATTTGCAAATAGTATAACTTTTTTAAAAAGTTAACCTTTCCTGGTAATAATTTTGAAAAATTATTCTCATACCCATTCAGGAGAGGGGGAGGGGGGGGGGAGGTCAGAGTAGGTTCAATTTTCACTATATTTGCATCCACGACATGCAAAATATGTCTTCAAATATACCTTAATCAATAACCAAAAAAACCCGAAAACTTAACCTTACTCTGAACATCCGAAAAAATTCATGAAAATTCGTATTCGAGTAGGGCCCCTCTCAATGCACAGTGGTCCAATAAGGCAAAAAGCGGAACTTAATTCCATAGCGCCTTTTAACTTCTTGCTAGCTTAATAGTGTCTTCGGAGCAATTGTTTGTATGAATGATCCGCATAATTGCAAATTATCAAAAAATATGAAAAGTTTACTATACTAAAAATAACAAAAATTTACTTTTTTGTGTTTAGAGATAGAAGAATAGTTTATTCAGCAAAGTTGGAGAAAATTCAAAAATATGAAACTTTGTTGAACAAATGAAAATCCTATCTTTTTTCGGTACAAAGTTATAAAGTACATTACATGGAACTTATTTAAAAGCTAGTTTTTTGTACTTAACTTTTGTTAGTTGCATTTTACATGAAAGTGCAGTTCGGAGGAATTGTTAGGGCACACAAAACACATATTTTTGCCGAGGACCATATATCACCAGGACTTTTCCTTACAATGTTATATCACATTTTATCTTATTTTCTCGATAACTTCAAGAACGGGCAAGGGCAAGTGGAATTATGGTGTCAATAGTTTTCCTTGAAGATAAGCTGAAGTACTATAAACTTCTTTAGGTTCCATTTGTCCCAATCCACCCATTTTAGAGTACGGCGAACATATGTCACAGTAGGTTTTCATATATCAAAAATACTAACTTTTTGTGTTAAGAGATAGCGGAATGGTTTATTAATGTTTTAGAACGTGCAAAAATATGAAACTTTGTTGAACAAACAAAATTTCTACCTTTATTGGGAACAGAGTTACAGAGTATTTCATGTAAAAGTTACTTAAAAGTTAGTTTTTGTACTTAGCTTCTGTTAGTTACATTTTACAAGAAAAAGGGCATACAAAATACACGTTTTTTTTGAAGGCCACACATCTCCAGGACTTTTTCTTACAAAGATATAGCACATTTCAGCATATTTTTTCGATAACTTTAAGAACTTTGAAGTAACTTTTACATGAAATACTCTGTAACTCTGTTCCCAATGGAGATAGAAACTTTGTTTGTTCAGCAAAGTTTCATATTTTTGCACTTTCTAAAACTTTACCGAATAAACCATTCCTCTATCTCTTAACACAAAAAAGTTAGTATATTTGATATATGAAAACCTACTGTGACATATGTTCGCCGTACTCTAAAATGGGTGGATTGGGACAGATGGAACCTAAGAAGTTTATTGTACTTCAGCTTAACTTCAAGGAAAAGCATTGACATCATAATTCCACTTGCCCCTTTTTAATCTATACGTTCTTGAAATTATCGAAAAAATAAGCTTAAATATGATATAACATTGTAAGGAAAAGTCCTGGAGGTATATGGTCTTCGGCGAAAATGTGTGTTTTGTGTGCCCTAACAATTCCTTCGAACTACACTTTCGGGTAAAATGCAATTAACAAAAGTTAAGTACAAAAGCTAACTTTTAAATAAGTTCCATGTAATGTACATTATTACTTTGTACCGAAAAAAGATAGGATTTTCATTTGTTCAACAAAGTTTCATGTTTTTGAATTTTCTACAACTTTGCTGAATAAATTATTCTCCTATCTCTTAACACAAAAAAGTTATTTTTTTATTTTTAGTATAGTAAACTTTACATATATTTTGATAATTTGCAATTATGCGAGTCATTCATACAAACAGTTGCTCCGAAGACACTATTGAGCTATAATGAAGTTAAAAGGCGCTATGGAATTAGGTTCCACTTTTTGCCTTATTGGACTACTGTGCAATGGTTTAACGATTATGAATCTTCTCTTCTTTATAATGAAAATTAGTCCGCAAATCACGATTTATTTGAAGAACGGACCAGCATGTTAGCGTGAAAAGTTTTGTGTTTAAGGGTCCTAAGACCAAAGAAGATTATAAGGCTGGTTTGAGACCTTGCCCTTCTCTGGAAGGGAGGGCTGCACTACAAATGAAACACTATTTTCTGCATAACCCAAAAACTAATCAAGCAAATGGAACCAAATTTGACATGTAAAGATTTTTGAAAGTAAGAAATATTTCTGTGGTAGTTTGACACTTCTTTTCTGTATAAGTTATTGGGAGTAGCAAATATTTCTATGACGGTACGACACCCCTGCTTCTTCTGGAAGGGAGGGGTTCCATACAAATGAAATACAAATTTCTGCATAACTCAAGAACTAATCAAGTAAAATTTTCTGGATCGGAGAGTTTTCATACAAATGAAACACTATTTTCTGCATGACTGAAGAGCTAATCAAGCAAATGAAACCAAATTTGACATGTGGAGGTTCTCGGGAGCAAGAAATATTTATGTTGTAGCTCAGGACTCTTCCTTCTCTAGTAGCTGAATAAAACACAAATTTAACAATTCGAAAACTAATCAAGTAAATGAAATCAAATTTGACATCAGGTGATTTTTGGGGACAAGACATGTTTTTAGGAAAGTTTATACCCCTTGTTCCTCAGAAAGGGAGGGCTCCGAAACATATGAATCACAAATTTCTACATAACTTTAGAAGCAGCCAATTCCAAATTCGGAATGTGAGGATTTTAGAGTACAAGAAATGTTTCTTTGATGATTTGACACCCCTCCCTACTCTGGGAGGGTGGCGGAGATGTGTACAAATATTTTAATCATTTTTTTCCGGAAAATCAACTTCAGAAACCATTTTGAATTCTGAGATGACGAGATGTCTCTAAAACAGCCCAGAATGAACGAATACCACCCAATGGATACACTGGGGTCGCTTTTTACGCGGTTGGTTGTACCGCATTTAAAAGTTTAGATTAGTTATGCTTATACTAAACTTATTTGATACCGCGTATAAATAATCTTCCGAATCGAGTAAAAATAATCCGCGTTATTGTAAAAATATTCCGTTTAAAAAAAACGCATTTAAACAACCCGCGTAAAAAGCGATCCCAGTGTATTTCCGTAATCGATATAATGAAAAATTTTTGAATCTTTTCAGGGTCCCCATATTATGATTTTATTAGTTTGTTTCGCAACCGTTCCAATAATTTTTATTACTAAAGCTGACAAAAAAACAACGAGTTGTTTATTTATTATTTTATTTCGTCTATAAAAGTAATCAATGTGCAATATTTTGATACAATGTTTACTTTCAAACTATGTAATCATTTAATAAGCTTTGTGATTGCGAGTAGAGCTGAAAATTGTTTAAATTCATGCCGAGACCTTATGAAATCGTTGATTTCGCAGTGTTGTTTGTAAGTGGCCATCATACGCTCTAATGGTTTGGTTTTGAAATGATTTGTGCCATAATGATTGATGGCAAAGGTTTTTTGATTTTATAGTTGTTAGGAATTTAGCTTCGATAAAAATATTACAGAATCAATGCGGTGCGAAACGATATTGGTTACAAATAAAATTATTGCAAATTCACGACGCTCGTTTGATGATTGCCTGTTTACAAACACGTCAGAACATCAGAAATGACTAGAACCAGATTTGAGTTCTGGCCGTTTAATTTAACTTTTTATTGGCGGTTAGTTAAATACTATTCAAGCCATTTCAGGAGTCCTCAAGTCAATGTTTTGCAAATTCAAGTATTGAATTTGCAGCAATTGATTCGAGAAATTGATCGATATTAAATGGCCTTTGAAAGCTATCTAGGTTCCAATTCAGAGAAATAATTTTTCGGTGACAATCGCTTTACAGAGTCTAGGAATGTAAGTGATTCTGGTCAGATTCGAAAATAGGCACCAGAAATGAACTTTTCCATTTTTTTAAAGTTTTTAAATTTATGGTACTTTTTTAAATCCCATTTCCAAATATATTGAGAAGCAATAACATCAAAACGCACTAGTTTAGTTGCGTTTACGAGGTTCTTCCAAAAAATGTACTTGATGTGTCCTCCATTTTTATCAATGACATTCTCAAGCGGGGGAAAAATAAACCAGTTCCCTTACACAAGTGTTGTTTCTTTGCCGTTCACCTTATTCCCATGTCGACGATGGCATGTATGGTTGTATGAAACAGTCGGCATGCGATACATACATCCTTCTGTACACAGCCGCCATATTGTCGAGTTTGCTTTACTTTGTACGCTCATTCTTTCTACAGCCGTTTTTAACAGCCGACACACGACATTCGTCATAGACAAAAGAGGGGAAAATGTATCCGGTAGATTTGGGCTGTTAGTAAAACGTGCTGTTTGTATAGTGCTTACACGAACGTCTATATGAAAAATAACCTCTTCCTTCTTCTACATTCCGAAGACATCCTACAAATGCCTAATCGACACTGGAAGTAAATTTTTGTTTCCTTTTTTGATGCTCTGTTGTCAATAGGTTCTCAATGTGATTACCCGACTATCGCGGGTAGGTATCGCAAACACACAACAACAGAAACAGTGTTCTGAAAAGACAATAAAGCAGGTTGTACTTTTGGAATGCCTGTCCTCAAGACAACGCTTGAAACAATGCCTTTCGAACGCAAAAACAAAGTCCCAAAGTAGAATGAGATATTTTGCAGACTTGTGCACAAACATACGCCCAAATCGAATTATTTAACGGATTACGGTCTGCTCTTTCGGGGAGCGACAAATTTTTCGACTATCAGCCATCGTAGGATATGATTTGACAAGTGACATGGCACTCCTTTACCCGCACCGTAATCGAGTGGTGTTTCGTTCTAGCTATGGAACAGGAAGTTTTGTATGATAGCACAGTGCAACAAAAATTGACTTTTTTTCTGCCTTGGTTTCTGTATATAGCTTTTTTTGTGTATTTTGATACAAAACCAAATTTTCCCGAGTTTGAACATATTTCAACTTAAGGGGCAACAATGGCGCCGTTTTGAATTTTAGAGAAATCGGCAGTTTTAGAAGTTTTTTCGACGCCACTTTGTTTTAAGATCAAATATCAAAATTCTAGGAGTTTGTCCACATATTAGCATCTTCTTACCCATTTAAAAAAAAAAGATCTTAAATTGGACAAAAGCTGAGCTCAAACGGTGATTCTACGAAAACGGGTTTGTCATGGTTTTAGTATATTTCACAAAGCAAAATAATATCGAGTATGTCTGAGCATTAATGGTAATGCGCTAATATCTAAAAGTGGTAGTCAAATTATATCTTATATTGAGTAGTCTCAGGAATCGATTGGTAGGTGTCTGATCCACGTAAAATGTCAACAACATCTCAATTTTGCCCAATTCCCCTACAATAATAAACAGGTTTTTTTGACGTTAGATTAACTTATTTGAAATCTGTTTAATGTAATATCAAGAATGTAAACGTTACTCAAAGATACAATAACAATTTGTCTTTGCATGGGTTGCATTTTTGGCTAGGGCCGGTCCAAACATAACAATCTCGCCTCAGCTATGAGACAAAATCATCGCGTCTTCATTGGCTGTTTACCAGAAAAAAGATAGGATTTTCATTTGTTCAACAAAGTTTCATGTTTTTGAATTTTCTACAACTTTGCTGAATAAATTATTCTTCTATCTCTTAACACAAAAAAGTTATTTTTTTATTTTTAGTATAGTAAACTTTTCATATTTTTTGATAATTTGCAATTATGCGGATCATTCATACAAACAGTTGCTCCGAAGACACTATTAAGCTATAATGAAGTTAAAAGGCGCTATGGAATTAGGTTCCACTTTTTGCCTTATTGGACTACTGTGCAATGGTTTAACGATTATGAATCTTCTCTTCTTTATAATGAAAATTAGTCCGCAAATCACGATTTATTTGAAGAACGGACCAGCATGTTAGCGTGAAAAGTTTTGTCTCTAAGGGTCCTAAGACCAAAGAAGATTATAAGGCTGGTTTGAGAGTTTGAGAAACCGGAAGTTGCCATCTTACAATTCAAAATGTTTGTTACCTCCAAAAACATTCACCTGCCATATTTGGTTGTATTTGCTTGATTGGTTCTCGAGCTGTGCGAAATTTGTGTTTTATTTGTATGGGACCCCTCACTTATATTATATCCGCAATTCTGCGGGGAAACCATTTAAAAGGAAACATCACTAGTTGCTAATCACTTGGAAGCACGATGGACAAGTTGTCTTGTCTGAATTAGAGAGGGGTTTCGTCTCCTAAAACACTTAGACTCACCTAGGCTAAAACAAGTCCAACATCAGTTTAAATAAATGATCCCAAGTCCAAACTGATTCCAGCAACAAACGTCCGGAGAAACAGAATATATTCAAATTGATCTCCGGCAGCTGGGAGCGTTCTTCAAGATCACCAATAAAAAGAGTTGTGTTCACGTTCAGCTAACAATTTCGAATGAAAGCAATGCCTTCTGTTTATTTAGGGTATATTCACAGATAACGTAACAGCCAGAGAAAGTAAAAGAAGGTCGCCGTGTGTAGACGCTTTGTTTATCGCGTCTTTAACACCCCTTTGGCATCACGCCATGTTTCAAGGGCTAACATCTCAACATATGTGTAAACGAGATAGCATATCACCGCTTCTTTTCATACATCTTTATCTTACTGCTTTATCTTACAGCGGGCACAAATTAATTTGAGCCCAGGACATGAGTTCATTGTCATTCACTGTTACTCGGTATAGGGATGCCAAAGGCTCGTTTGAAAGTGATTCGCAAATCTGAGCCAATGAGATTTAAACAGGTGAGGAAAAAGACGTAAATCTCGAAAAATAAGCAAAACGTACTTTTGGGTTGCGTCGTAGATCTCGAAAGCAAGCAAATGCCATGTAAAGCGGTATTCCGCATCGTTTAATGGCACAAGAATGCATTTTCAGCCGCATAATTTTAAAACTTGTGAAAACAAACTCGGAATTTTTTTTCTCTTTGTTTTTCGATTTTTTTGTCATCAATTCTAGCAAAAATAAAAGTCATTCAAACCTGAATAGTAAAAAAATACCATTAAAATTCACGTCGAATTGTCTATAGAGATATGCCTCCATCGTTTATGATATAAAATTTCATAATATTTCACACAAATTTAAATGATATCGCACATAATTTTCAAATCAAATCGTAGTTGACGTCAAGAGCTACTGAAAATTAATGAGAAAACATTTTACGTGATGTGTAATATTTTGAAGTTTTTTGCTGTGTGGAATTCAAACCATCTTTATTCACATTACGATGGTATGAATTAGGATGAAATTCTTAAAATCAGTTGTCCTTATCTAGGTCCGTGAGGAATGCCAAAACATTAGAGTCAATCCTCTCATCGCAATAGTTAATATTATAAAAAAATATCTGTAGAAATTTTAAAACAGAGTCGTATTCCGGTGCGTATTGAAGGTGGAAAACTGCGTGTAATTTAAAAAGCATATCTACGGCAGCAACAATGCTTGAGCATTTGAACATTATATTGTCTAAAATAACGAAGTGGCTGGTTATGGAACTAATATCTAATCCGATTGCAACTATGTACGGTTGAATGGTGGTAGCTCTTGCTTTTGCAATCATACGGCGTTCAGCAATAGTTTCTGAAACTTTGGCTTCACTCTGTAATTTAAAAGTAGTAGTCGTCATACAGTTTACATTATTTAACTTAAATTTATCACACTTACTTCTATATGCGTTATGAAACTATTTCTACAGTCCCGTAGCGTTGGTTTAAATGGGTCCTTTTACAACGAAATAATGGCGTAAGATCAGAGGCAGTGAATAGAAAGCTAAAAAACATTCAATGTCTAGAATAAAAATACAGTTGAAAAATATAAATTATTGAAAAACTCTTGAATATTTTACCCAAATTACAGGTGCCTGCCAAAACTTTAGCCACTGTCACTATTACATCTTTGTCTTCGTTGACAAACGAATTGTACTCCGAATAAATGTATCTGAAACGTTTCAGGAATTATGGAACGATTTCATGAAAATTTGTTGCATCAGGGTGAATTGTCTTGAAATCTACATTAATCTGAAAATGGAAAACGATGTATTATTACTAGATGTTTCTCTTTTCATTTCTTTTAAATATATACCAACGATATAGGGTCTTCGAAATGACCTATGATTTCCCAGTCTATAAAGCTTAGAGCTCCTGTCAGAGCTTCGTGGCGGCGGAGAGAGCAGCTACTGACCCACGCTTCCAAAATTTCCTCTTTATGGGATATTCAGAAGCATTTTAGCGGCTGAAATGTTACATACAACAATCAGGCTAATCTGTAATGTAATTTGATATTAAACTTCACGAGACAACAATTCTGATCTGCTTCGTCTAGAAATACCCACTCATCAACAGTAGACTCAGTCTTCTCAGTTGTTGCTTCGAGTTTGTTTTCCGAAAACCGTTTATCGACCCTTTGCAAATATCTGTAGCGATTAAACAGTAGTCCAGTAGCTGCTTTCTTGTTTGTTGATGGGACGTACCACGTACGTAAGTTTTCTTTGGGTAGTTCCTTTTTTATAATTTCAGCCATCTCGCTAAAAGTTTTGCACCCGATATGGCCTTTCCCTAGCCGGAAAAAGTGCTCTACAACCGCTTTTTGAATCATTTTTCTGCAGGTTGCAGTGTAAACCTTATTTCCATCTCTCCGGTATATCTGCAGAAATTCTTGGCCGGAATCGTATCTTTCGCATTTTTCAATCAGCGTCTATAATAAAAAGGTTTCATTTACATAAGCTTCGAAGTTCCAAGGTAACGATAATGATAATCTTTGAACTTACTTCACGAGGACTTGGAGGTTTTTCCAGGTCTGCCTGCGTTGCCTTATCGGAAGTTAGATTTTTTAAAGCGTTGCAGAAATCTATTCTGTCCCACAGGACCGGGAGTAATGCGATTAGTTCACTTTTATTGTCAGCCAGATATTTGAAGTCATTTAATGTAATTGCCGCGGTGTCGAAAATCGAGAGGTGGCCTAATTTGTTAAGGTTCAAAAAATCTCTCGTGCGTTCGTCAGCCATTTTTTTCACTTTTACTAACGATACAAAGACTCGCACTGCAGAACACCCCTCTGGCATCACGCCATGTTTCAAGGGCTAACATCTCAACATATGTGTAAACGAGATAGCATATCACCGCTTCTTTTTATACATCTTTATCTTACTGCTTTATCTTACAGCGGGCACAAATTAATTTGAGCCCAGGACATGAGTTCATTGTCATTCACTGTTACTCGGTATAGGGATGCCAAAGGCTCGGTCTTTAATAAGCGCGTTTAATTGTGGTGCATAGTGCGAAAAATTATGGGTATTCATGTTGAGCTCGTAAACAAATACCCAGTCGTAAAAATACTCACCTCCATTGACGAGTAATGGAAGATACACAGTTTACGGCTGGGTATTCGTATACGAGCTCGATGTGAAGACCCCTATTGTGAAATTCGAGTGATAGTTGTAGTTGAGGGTATCCCTTGTTGATTACAGTATGTTTGAAGTGAATTACGTGTGAAAGGAATTCAGGAATTAGAATTTTAATACATCTTTCTGGTACAGTTAATCGCTCTGCAAATGGCTGTCTCAACAGCGCAGTGTTGTGTTGGTGACATTTCTTAAACGCGTTCGTGTTCATGCGGAGAGTGTATTGTGTTCAAAGTTCATCGCATGTGAAACCCCTTCTCCAATGTTACACTGTACATTTGCTTGTCGCCGATGGCAAGTGCTGCTGAGAGGCAGAAGCCGAGAGAGCGGCAACTGTAATCATGGAAACGGTTTGTTTATGCTCGAGTGCGAGCGCGGCGGCGTGCTTGACTAACTGAATGCTGCGTCAGTGCTAAGATAAGTGCATGCATTTACAGACATGTTTATTTAAAATGCTGGTGGTGGCTTCCACCGACATGAATCAAATACTTATTTTTCAGCATCCGCGTGTTTGTTTTATCCCACGATTTCTTGGAATGATTGTGTGCAGCGTTTTTATATATTTTCTCATTGTTGATATTCATATTTCTTACCTGAGAAAAGACGCGTACCACACAACTTGTTTGTCTGTTTCGCGATATTTTTGAACTGTTAAAATGTTTCAAAATTTTGAACTTTGAATTTGTCCAATTACTTTGTTTCGATATTTATTGTTTTTTCTTTGCTGTTAATGACTTCTCTGACTTTTGAATGATTATTTTTAGCTACGAGCTAAATTTTTGCTATTTATTCATAGACTCAACACAATTGATTAAGGACGTTTGGGTTTAGGTGTGTGTGTCTCCTTTTTTTCTAAATCTATCTTTTTGTCTTTTATAGGGTATTTTTTGCGTTAACGATTGATATTAACGGTGCATATTCATATAGTTTAACTTACAGATGAGAAGGTTGGACAATACCCGCGTTTGAAAAAATTTACTTTTCACAACTCGCATTCGAATATAAGTTACATGTCAAATCTGATGAAGATAGCAACTGGATACCGTATAGTGGCCGCTTCAAACAACGTTATCGCGATATATATTGAATGTTCACAGTATTGATTTTTTATATTAAATATATGAACTTTATTGATTCTAAAATAACAAAAAGAAAGAAAGATAGGTTTTGTTTTTAGTACAGTGATTAATCGTTTAAGTTCGGTTTGCTGTGACTGGTGATCTGGAGATTCATATCGCGTAGCTTACTCTCACAGGACAAAAAATCGGAGCCTCCGAATCAGCTCGTTGATTCGCGATTAGCTTTTGTATCTGACAATTCATTATTTGGTTTAAAAAATTATTCTTCGCACGGGGGATTCAAAAATATCTGATCGTATTGCCTACCACGGCGAATCCTGATCTTTCGTATCCCATCATACTAACACAAATACCTTTCCTGTGACATCCGTAGAGATGCAGAGGTGAACTCGGTCTCATAACAACGTTTGTCGAACTAGCAATCCTCTTCCTATTTTTCCCCAACTGTAAGGACGTGACCGGCGCCGTTATCCTTTTCCGACCGGGCCTATATGATTGCGTAGATAGAAGGTGACTTAAACAAAACCTTCTCTCTTGCTTTTTGAACGTCCTATTCGTTGTTTTATTTTTCACACCGCTAGTGTCAACAGCGCAGCTGCTAGGGAAAATAAAAAAAAGGAGCAAGCAAGTGCTTTTATATAGGACTTGCTTCGATTTAGGTTTTGTTATCAGTCATTTTTTACCTACACTATTGTGTGGGCTCGGTCGGAAAGGGTTATTGATCTTTTTAAAGTGAGAGTTACTGAATTGTTGTACATTGAAGATGGTATAACATCCCAAAAACTATCTATGTGGTTCTCTGTGCAACTTCACTAGCTCAGGTCAATCACGGAGGTGCAACTACGATATGTACGGTCGTCAATGCTCATGCTCATGCTCACAGATAACGTAACAGCCGTTAAGTGAGATCGATATTTTATCGAGAAACAAATTATGAAAGGGCGTATGCCACACCTTATAGAAGAGGGAAAGGTTTCAAACCAATATGGAGATATTTGATACTCCTGAAACATCCACATGCTAAATTTGGTTCAATTTGCTTGGTTAGTTTTCGAGATGTGCATAAACTTGTGTTTCATTTGTATGGGACCCCTCCATTTCAGAAGAGGGAGGGATCTCGAACTATCTTAGTCACATTTCTCGGCCCCTACAACCCCTATATACAAAATTTCACGCCGATCGGTTCAGTAGTTTCTAAGCCTATATGGATCAGACAGACAGACAGAGCTGCATTTTTATATGTATAGATTAGTTAAAATTGTTCTACATTTGCTGCCTTCCCAAATGCATTTTTTGACAATCGGCTTCCGTAGGGACCTTGTTTACCACCACAAGAAACTGTTTTTTCGATTTTGGTAAAAATAGCATATTAGCCAATTTTTGAATCATGGGCATCCGCTCCCGACTTTGGAGAGTTCGGTGAAAGTGCCCTTCTCCTAATCAGGTTCCCCCTGTCGTTGCTCATGACAGGTGTCTATTCCTAATTCCATTATTTTCTTGAAGAAGCTCCTCGCATCGTACCTAGAAATGCAACCCTCTGCCTCCGAAAAAAACGTTGGTGTATTTTTCTGTCAATTGGGCCTCACAGCCATAGCTAACATATCACTCGCTGGCACTCAGTGTCAAACCTCTCATTGGACATAGTTGTCACAGTTGTACCCAACACTTCTCGCGGTGTGGTGCTGGTCGTACTGTGGATATATATCTCCATTGTTCATTCAGGTCCCTTCCAATTTGCTAATCGATATGCTCATCAACTTTCTGCGAATACTCTGCAGCCAGTTGATAACCGCTTTGATTGATATTGATTGATGCTACTGTATCTTCCTCTGGTCTTGGATTTCAACAAGTTGAGTAGCCGATTGTGGATTTTGCATACCACGAGCAGTGTTTCGAAATTTTGACACTGCAAAATGAAAATGATACAACAGCAGTTTCACTTTTACTCTCTTCAAACTGATATTGAGTGTCACCCGAGTCAATTATCAGTTTAAATCATATCAGTGACATAAATGATATGTCCTAATTAATACCTAAATTATTTGATATTAGCCAATCCATTGCATGTAGTTGATGAAGTAGGTAGGTATTTTTATCCTCCACCGCATAAACATCGCTCAAGTAACATAGCGTGTGCGAAATCACAGTAATGCTGCCAGACCTCACGTCTGAAACTTTCGAAAAGTGTCGACCGTCATCCAGAACATGGCTAATCTAAAAACAGACTTCGTAATTTAAGTGTTGAAATGTGTATTTCCGGATATATTTTCCTGCAAAGTACGTGGTAAGGTTTGCATACCTTCAGCTGCGGCAAAGTACACGATCTTCAGGCATTTCTAATTACTTGTAGATCGGAGACTGTGTGATAGAACGGAAGAACTACTTTTGTGTTGGATATAGCTGGCGAGACACTGCAATTCATAGATCAGCCGCCCGCTCCGGATCAGACGCTATTATACGCCGTCCAATATCGGAACCAGCGCTTATAGAAACCCTTTTCAGTTAGCATACGACAAAGCTCTCACCGGGGTTGGGACCTGATCTTCACTGAGGTTACTCATATCCTATTTCGTATCACTAGGAGGTTGAGATGGGAACGTTCTCGGTAGAGGTGATAGGTCGCAGCGGGGCCTTGAATTGCACTTTCTAACATTTGCTAATTTGCTAACTCGGTCATATCTGGAGGCCGAAAATGATATCCAAGAGTCTCTTGAACGTTCGACGTTGATATTTCCTAAACCAAAATGACAGCAAGTATTGAAAATTCATATCTGATATTCTTTTGAAATGCAATTGGCGATTCTCAGACTTGATTATGTTGTTTAATACGAAGAAAAATATTTGAATCCCTCAATATTGACATTTCTAGAACTATGCCCATGAACTAAAAATCGGTGCCCAGTGTTTAAATTTGAAATTTAAATAGAAAATTGTTGACGTAGAATTTCGTTTTATGGCAACACATATATAGGGGTGAAAATTAAAATCCGAAAACATCGAGACCGACACGAAAATTATCCACTATCAGCTTAAAACTAAGTCAGTTTTCAACAGAGTTTCTTCATTGATTCAAATTGGAATTTTGTAATGCTAACTACTGTACCATCGAAAAATTTAGAGCTTCGCTGAACGCATGTTCCGACTAATTACAGCTGAAACAATGCTTTCCCCAGCACAGCCGACACTAAAGTATACTACTTGACTTTATAACCGATTTGTTGATGTTGTTGTTGTTGTTTTACTTGCTATAGTTCACAAAGACACACCTATCGGAAGTTTAATTCTCAGTAGTAACGTATAAAAGTAGGAGGGTGGTATTCAAGACACGACCGCATGACGTTGACTACCGTATTCTTAAAAAAAAAAAAATATTCCATTGAAGCAAATAGTAGAGGGAATTGCAACGCTTCTTTTACAAAACTTCTGTAACAAAAGGTACCAGTTTCCGATTATTCTCGTCCAGAATTCCAGCCATTTTAGTATTTTGCAGTAGCCATTTATTACTAACAGCCACCAGCATAACGGGTGAAACCGGCACGAGATGACCGGTACTATTTTGTCTTTACTCCTTTCAGCTGCTAACACCTAGCGCTGTCGTGAAATTAACATCAACATAAACATGCATTTTTGCAAGGATTTTTCCGCTAGCAACAGCAATTGTAGAACATAAAATTCAACTAACCGCTTCTATTATAAAACTGCGAGGCACCAAAAGGTGCCAGTTGCTGATTTCTTGTTTACTGGTTTCCGTCCAGAATTCCAGCCATTTTAGTATTTTGCAGTAGCCACCAGCATCACGGGTCAAACCGGCACGAGATGACCGGTACTATTTTGTTTTTCCTCCTTTTAGCTGCTAACACCGAGCGTCCGTATGTATCCGGTACGGTTTAATAATGAAACTGATGGGGTGAAATGTTCGAACGATACGTTTTATACCAAGGCTTCGTCAGATAATTAGAAAAAGGGAGGGGCTACATAGATGATGGAATGGTAGAGACAAATGTTTCTTGAAAGCTGCGCCGGCCGCTGTCGTAATATTAACACCAACACAAACATGCATTTTTGCAAGTTTTTTTCCGCTAGCAGCAGCATTTGGTAAAACAGAAAATTCAATTTGCCGCTTCTGTAACAAAATTTCGAGGCACCAAAAGTTGCCAGTTGCCGATTACATTGTTGTTTTCTGGTTAATCTACTAAAAGCCACCAGCATAACGGGTGAAACCGGCACGAGATGACCGGTTCTATTTTGTCTTTCCTCCTTTCAGCTGCTAACACCTAGCGCTGTCGTGAAATTAACATCAACATAAACATGCATTTTTGCAAGGTTTTTTCCGCTAGCAACAGCAATTGTAAAACATAAAATTCAACTAACCGCTTCTATTATAAAACTGCGAGGCACCAAAAGGTGCCAGTTGCCGATTTCTTGTTTACTGGTTTCCGTCCAGAATTCAAGCCATTTAAGTATTTTGCAGTAGCCACCAGCATCACGGGTCAAACCGGCACGAGATGACCGGTACTATTTTGTTTTTCCTCCTTTTAGCTGCTAACACCGAGCGTCCGTATGTACCCGGTACGGTTTAATAATGAAACTGATGGGGTGAAATGTTCGAACGATACGTTTTATACCAAGGCTTCGTCAGATAATTAGAAAAAGGGAGGGGCTACATAGATGATGGAATGGTAGAGACAAATGTTTCTTGAAAGCTGCGCCGGCCGCTGTCGTAATATTAACACCAACACAAACATGCATTTTTGCAAGGTTTTTTCCGCTAGCAGCAGCATTTGGTAAAACAGAAAATTCAATTTGCCGCTTCTGTAACAAAATTTTGAGGCACCAAAAGGTGCCAGTTGCCGATTACATTGTTGTTTTCTGGTTAATCTACTAAAAGCCACCAGCATAACGGGTGAAACCGGCACGAGATGACCGGTACTATTTTGTCTTTCCTCCTTTCAGCTGCTAACACCTAGCGCTGTCGTGAAATTAACATCAACATAAACATGCATTTTTGCAAGGGTTTTTCCGCTAGCAACAGCAATTGTAAAACATAAAATTCAACTAACCGCTTCTATTATAAAACTGCGAGGCACCAAAAGGTACCAGTTGCTGATTTCTTGTTTACTGGTTTCCGTCCAGAATTCCAGCCATTTTAGTATTTTGCAGTAGCCACCAGCATAACGGGTGAAACCGGCACGAGATGACCGGTACTATTTTGTTTTTCCTCCTTTTAGCAGCTAACACCGAGCGTCCGTATGTATCCGGTACGGTTTAATAATGAAACTGATGGGGTGAAATGTTCGAACGATACGTTTTATACCAAGGCTTCGTCAGATAATTAGAAAAAGGGAGGGGCTACATAGATGATGGAATGGTAGAGACAAATGTTTCTTGAAAGCTGCGCCGGCCGCTGTCGTAATATTAACACCAACACAAACATGCATTTTTGCAAGTTTTTTTCCGCTAGCAGCAGCATTTGGTAAAACAGAAAATTCAATTTGCCGCTTCTGTAACAAAATTTCGAGGCACCAAAAGTTGCCAGTTGCCGATTACATTGTTGTTTTCTGGTTAATCTACTAAAAGCCACCAGCATAACGGGTGAAACCGGCACGAGATGACCGGTTCTATTTTGTCTTTCCTCCTTTCAGCTGCTAACACCTAGCGCTGTCGTGAAATTAACATCAACATAAACATGCATTTTTGCAAGGTTTTTTCCGCTAGCAACAGCAATTGTAAAACATAAAATTCAACTAACCGCTTCTATTATAAAACTGCGAGGCACCAAAAGGTGCCAGTTGCCGATTTCTTGTTTACTGGTTTCCGTCCAGAATTCAAGCCATTTAAGTATTTTGCAGTAGCCACCAGCATCACGGGTCAAACCGGCACGAGATGACCGGTACTATTTTGTTTTTCCTCCTTTTAGCTGCTAACACCGAGCGTCCGTATGTACCCGGTACGGTTTAATAATGAAACTGATGGGGTGAAATGTTCGAACGATACGTTTTATACCAAGGCTTCGTCAGATAATTAGAAAAAGGGAGGGGCTACATAGATGATGGAATGGTAGAGACAAATGTTTCTTGAAAGCTGCGCCGGCCGCTGTCGTAATATTAACACCAACACAAACATGCATTTTTGCAAGTTTTTTTCCGCTAGCAGCAGCATTTGGTAAAACAGAAAATTCAATTTGCCGCTTCTGTAACAAAATTTCGAGGCACCAAAAGGTGCCAGTTGCCGATTATAGTTTCCTGGTTAGTCCGTCCAGAATTCCAGCCATTTAAGTGTTTTGCAGTAGCCATTTACTACTAAAGCCACCAGCATTACGGGTGAAACCGGCACGAGATGACCGGTACTATTTTGTATTTCCTCCTTTCAGCTGCTATCACCTAGCGTCCGCATGTCACTGGTGCGGTTTTGGATTCAGAATTATGGGGCGCCGGCCGCTGTCGTAATATTAACACCAACAAAAAAATGCATATTTGCAAGGTTTTTTCCGCTAGCAGCAGCATAAACATCGGAAACAGAAAGTGACAACAACAATAACAACAAAGTCAGATCGATTGTATCCGTTAGTGTCGACTGTGCTTGGGAAGAGAGGTAGTGATTGGCTGCGCGGTATGATTTAGACAATCGATATTAATTACCAATTTTTCAATAGTGTATCTCAAACAATAGTTTGTTTTTGTTACATAAATTTAACCGTAAAAGAATTTCTGATCGATTGATGCCAAAACCTCGAAAACCTGATTATAGATGACTGCAAAATAAGCGCTCAAAACCTGAACACTTTTCTCTGGTTTTAGCTGGTTGAATTACTAGATTTTCAAATTCAGGGGCCTAACTTCGATATAGACGTTAGTCAACGTCAAAAGCTAGCATGCAGCAATTTAGTCTTCATTATATAACCGATTACTTCCCTTGCCAATTCCTAATTAACAATTTAGACGTGAAATTACGCCTTACGGCAACATACACAGGGGTACAAATCGAAAAACAAAAAACATCTTGGAACTCCAGCAAAACTAGCTTTTAATCAGAGTTGTTGAAGTTTGAATTCCCTGCTGGTAACTGAATCTGCTTTATTTTCGCGGAGCTATGTGCTCGCTGCTATGAAGAAAACTTTTCCCCCGATTGGTTGCTTGTGTAACGCGAAACTTCCATTGCTTAAATTTTTTTCGACGAGAAGAATTTGAATGACATGTTTTTATTTTTTTTGCCGAATAGAAGAGTACTGAATTTGGAGTTAAACTGCATTAGAGAAGAGGACAGTTTTATTATTGTTGGTGTTTACATTGGCTCGGCGTCAGTAAATTAGCACATTCTCTAGATAGTTTAATTAACAGAAACATTGAGTGTGAAACGCCCGATTGAGCCAGTTAGGTAGATTAAGTGTTGCATCTAAACTTTCAAAGAGTCATTCCAACAAGTGCCTATGAATAAACTCCTACAGCATTACCACCCCGCTGGCACTTCCCCAGGATTGCTGCTTCTCATTGCTGGAATTCGAAACTGTGGCTTCTACTTGAAACCCGTTATCCCGGCATCGGGTGATGATGATGTGGGATGTCATGGTGACAAATCTTACGGAACGTGCCGGCAGAACAGTCGGCTAGATCATCGTTCTCCTTTACTGGTGGGACTCATTTTCACTCGAAATGAGTATGATTAATGATGGTACATCTTTTGACGTTGGCCCACGTTCGAAGAGTCGACTTCTTGAAAGTGCACACTCCTGATTATCTAAAATTAATGGCAACGTCTCTTTCACACATGCCCACCCACCCACTTGTAGGCACACCTTCGCGTGGAAGACAATCGAAGAAGCTGACGTCAAATATCTTGCAGGAGGTGGCAGTCATCGCGACAGAGACTCAATTGAAGAGATAGTAAGTCCGTGTGGATGCATTGTATCCTGTCGTTCCCTGCGGGATAATTTGGTTACCGGCACACGCACGTCAATGCCATCGTCTTCGTCGTCGTTGAACGGCTCAACCAGAAGTAGAAATGGGCTGCAACCACCGAAAGTGCTTCCGTCTTGGGTTTCCAGCTTTCGGGGGAATGCGGTATAATTTCGTTTGCTCGTTCGTTCGCTTTACGGTAGAGCGCGCGTATGGTAAATTAATTTTGCCTTCAGGAGCGTTTATTTGAAATGCAATATATGTGTGTTGGAAGCAGGAGGGCTGTGAGTGGAAGACATGGTTTCGGTGGATACTAAAATGCGGAAGAATTTATAATCCAATTGCTATGGGTATGGTTATGAAAAAAACATATTATGAAGTCTTTTTAAGACTCGAAGAAATAATCGGAATATAATTATTACAATTGTGTTACCAAACGGATTTTCTTGCTACTCCAAAATACCGAACAAACCAACTTTGGTGGAGAACGACCACAGAAAACCCCCGGCCAAAGCAGCGTGTATTTGGCAAACGATGCCCCAAATTAACAAACATTTATCTAGCGCTTCACGTTCGGTTCCCGGCCAGACCAGACCGCGGTGAAAATGATTGCGTTCTATTTGTTTTGTCATGTCCACCCGATGTCGGAGCGGCGTGAAAGTGTAATCAATTGGGGATGTTTCTTCCAGAGCGTTGACTCGCACCTCGCATTCAATCGAACTGAAAGTGGGCGACCACCGTATCGAACCGGAGGTGGTTATTCCCTACTGAATTAATCCGTGATTGTGGGATTATCTACAAATCAAAATCGGAAGTAGAAGGAAATCGTGAGCAGCTGTGCTTTACTTTGGGGGTTGACCAGTTTGAAAGAAAAAAAAAAAACGAGAATCATAAAATTGACAAATTGTTGAAATCATATAACAAATAATCTGTCATCCAGTCGAACCGTCCCATAGTGGGTGGCTCCTCGTACAAAAGTCGGTCAAAATCTGAATTCTACTTTAAATTATGTACAATTCTTATTTTTACAAGCTTAATTTATTTTAAAAATCAGGTTTTCGAAAAATTGAAGAATACCTCATTGAAGTACGATCAGTTTTTTATGATTAATAAAATTGCAATTTTACGGTATTTTTATATACATTTAGTTTATTGCATTCAAACCCTACACTGAATTTAAAATTCGATATCGTTGACGATTAGAAAACTTATCGAATGGGGGGAAAATTTTCATTAAATTCTACTATCAACTTTTAAAGTAGATTATAAAACTCGTTCGCAGACACATCGTTCAACTTATACGCTCAAAACAATATTTTAGAATGATTAAAAAAATACGAGTGCAGTATATTTTGTTGAATCAAATGCAAAAGGATTAAACAATTTTGTTATAAAATTTTAATCACTGATAAATAAAATTATGTTTGGCCGATCTCATGTACGCCAGGTTACAGGTGATTTCCATATTCAAAGCTACTCAGTTTAGAAAAAAATTTACTCATTTTATCCTTGTAGAAGACTGAATCACTACGACCATTTTTTGATCTATTGTGGTATGAAAATTTGCTAATGATATTGTTTCAAAATTGAAGTTCAACAGTAATTTTGAATACTATAGCCAAAACTTAGAATTGGAACACTCGCTCATTGAACGAAATGAATTTATAAGTTTTTTGCCTTTCTCCTAGTTTCAATTGTTAAACAGTGCATCCCAAATAACAAAACGGGTTTTATCAAAGTTTTATAGCGCTGTTTTGGCTTTATTGAGCGCTAGATAACTTTGATAAAACCCATATTGTTACTAGGGATATCACATTTACTGACATACTGTAAGTTCTCCGAATCAAAATATCAAATTGTTTAATATATTCGATAGTATTTAGGAATCCGGCGGAAGAGTTGCAATTATATTCCATCGTGCTTATCTTAAAAATCAAGTTTTTTCCCAGTTTGAGACGAAAGATATCAAAATTTTGGGCAATGAAAATCTGTATTACTGCAAAATTATGAAGTTTGATACACCCAATATTTGGTCGCAGCTTTCTATTTACTGTGGCAATGGCGGTTACGAGAAACCAATGACAGCGCAGTTATTTTTTAGTTTTTAAATAGTTTATTTGACACGGCACGATACAATTTATGTTTAACTGAGCCAAGTACATTTTTTTTAAATTCTAAATTAGCAGGGAAAAGAGGGAGGCCTTTTCTTTATTCTCGCGGCCGACTACGAGCTAGTGGGGATTTAAGGTGAGAGGAGGGGAGTTACAATTTTGATTTTAACTATATTGAGTTATACGATTTATTTATTTGTACATGGCTAAGCAGTGATGTTCTATTTGAGCAGTTTGGACTGAGGTGTCTGCGTGAACATAAAGATGCCGAGTCTTCGTTTGAGTGTCTCCAGCTTAGTGTATCATCTTCTTTCAGCGTGTAGCGGGAATGGTAATCTAACAAATAGATAGAAGAGTTTCATATTTTAATACCAGCGTGTTTTATGAACACGTATAGCTGTGTCATGTACTGGAGATCACCGCTTCCCAGAATGTCTCTAACGGGTACGTTCGGTTGTTTTCCTCGGGCCCGAAGGGAATCTATAAGCTCAGACCTAACACCACAGTATTCGGTACACGACCAAACAACATGCTCGATGTCATGGTAGCCATCGCCACAAACGCAGTGATTACTGTCTACAAGCCCTATACGAAAGAGATGCGTGTTTAACGTATAGTGATTGGACATAAGTCTGGACATCACGCGAATGAAGTCCCGACCTACATCCAACCCCTTGAACCATGCTTTCGTCGATACCTTAGGAAAAATGGAATGTAGCCACCGTCCCAGTTCATCTGAGTTCCATGATGATTGCCAACTGTTGAGTGTTCTCTGACGCAAAATGCTATAAAATTCATCATAAGCAATTGGTCTTTCATAAATATCGCCGTCAATAGCACCCACCTTAGCTTAAGAGTCAGCCTTTTCGTTACCCGGAATCGAGCAATGAGAAGGGACCCACGCTAAGGTAACCCGGTAATTTTTATCTGTTAAAGCACTTAAAAACCGCCGTATTTTCCCCAGGAAATACGGGGTGTGCTTCACAGGCTTCATTGATCGCAGAGCCTCAATGGCACTGAGACTATCTGTGAAGATGAAGTAGTGGTCTATGGGTAGGGTTTCGATGATTCCAAGAGAGTACTGAATAGCAGCAAGTTCTGCGACGTACACGGAAGCAGGAGCATCGAGTTTGTAGGAGGCGGTAAAATTTTCGTGGAAAACACCGAAGCCAGTGGACTCATCTAGATTAGATCCGTCAGTGTAAAACCTTTTATCATAACTCACATGTTTAAACTTATTTGAAAAAATCTTAGGGATCTCTTGTGGACGCAAATGATCCGGGATACCAATAATGTCTTCTTTCATGGTGGTGTCGAAGAATATAGCATTGTTAGAAGTATCTAAAGGTGCGACATCGAAGGGAACGTATGAAGAAGGGTTAATATCTTGAGCCATGTAGTCAAAATATAAAGTCATAAATCTGGTTTGGGATTGAAAGTCGACCAACCTCTCGAAATTTTCAATTACTAATGTGTTCATGACCGTACATCGAATTAGTAACCGGTAAGAGAGATTCCAAAAACGATGTTTCAACGGAAGAATACCCGCTAGCACTTCAAGACTCATCGTATGGGTCGACTGCATGCAACCCAAGGCAATACGCAAACAACGATATTGTATTCTCTCTAATTTTATAATGTGCGTGTTCGCGGCGGAGCGAAAGCAGAAACAGCCGTACTCAAGAGCTGACAATATCGTTGTTTGGTATAACCTTAGAAGGTCTCCTGGGTGAGCACCCCACCAAGTTCCGGTAATCGTACGAAGAAAATTAATCCTCTGTTGGCATTTTTGTGTCAGATACCTAATATGACAAGCCCAGGTGCATTTAGAGTCGAACCAGACCCCGAGATATTTAGCGACTAAAACCTGAGTGATCGTTTTACCCGTTAGTAGGAGCTGCAGCTGAGCTGGGTTATGCTTCCTAGAAAAAACGACCAACTCAGTTTTCTCCGGAGAGAATTCGATACCCAGCTTAAGAGCCCATTCAGACAAATTGTCTAAGGTATCTTGCAATGGTCCTTGCAGATCGCCAGCCTCGCTACCAGTAATGGATACAACGCTATCGTCTGCAAGTTGCCTTAGCGTGCATGAATTTGCAAGACATTCATCGATGTCATTGACGTAAAAATTATATAAGAGAGGACTTAAACATGAGCCCTGGGGGAGGCCCATGTAACTAATTCGGAAAGTTGTCGAATCGCCATGTGAGAAATACATATGCTTTTCTGACAACAAATTGAGCAAAAAGTTATTCAAATTTGGTGAAAGTCCCTGCGAATGAAGTTTCGCGCTTAAAACTTCTACAGAGACAGAGTCAAAAGCCCCCTTAATATCCATGAACGCAGAAGCCATTTGCTCTTTTCGAGCAAAGGCTAGTTGAATTTCAGTAGAAAGCAACGCTAGGCAATCGTTCGTCCCTTTGCCCCGGCGAAAGCCAAATTGAGTATCTGAAAGTAACCCGTTTGTTTCGACCCATTTGTCTAACCGTAAGAGGATCATTTTCTCCATTAATTTCCGGAGGCAAGAGAGCATCGCAATCGGCCTATATGAATTGTGATCAGAGGCAGGTTTCCCGGGTTTCCGAATAGCAATTACTTTCACCTCCCTCCAGTCATGCGGAACAATATTTAGCTCAAGAAACTTGATGAACAAATTCAACAAGCGTCTTTTTGCAGAGCCGGGTAGATTCTTCAACAGGTTGAATTTTATTCTATCTAACCCTGGAGCCTTATTGTTGCACGACAGGAGAGCCATTGAAAATTCCAACATCGAAAATGGAGGCTCTTCCGTAGTTACTAATAACGCGTCGCGAAAGGTTTTCTGTTCCGGTACAGAGTCCGGACAGACCTTTTTGGCAAAATCGAGTATCCAGCGATCTGAATACTCCTCGCTTTCATTCGAAACGTCACGGTTCCGCATGCGCCTGGCGGTATCCCAAAGAGTGCTCATCGCTGTTTCCCTGGACAACGCGTTTACGAACCGCCGCCAGTACCCGCGTTTTTTCGCCTTTACTAAGCTCTTCATCTGCCTGCCCAGTGCCTCGTACTTTCGAAGCAGGTTGACAGTGCCGTACTCCCGGTAGTCCTTATACGCCGCGGACCTTCGCGCGTACAGCTCAGAGCACTCTTTGTCCCACCATTTGTTGGGAGGGCGCTGTCTAATCGTTACCCCGGGTATCGGTTTCGTCTGAGCTTGAGTCGCGGCGTCGATTATCAAGCCAGCTAAGAACGCGTATTCTTCCTCCGGAGGAAGTTCCTCGTGAGTCTCGATAGATTGCGCTATAATAGACTCATAACACTTCCAATCAATATTACGTGTAAGGTCGTAGGAAATATTGATTGGGTTCGGGGGAGTTGAACCATTAGCAATTGATATAACGATTGGAAGATGATCACTACCGTGGGGATCGTTGATTACTTTCCACCGGCAATCTAACGCTAGTGATGTCGAGCAAAGGGATAGGTCAAGCACGCTTTCACGTGCTGGAGGATTAGGTACACGTGTCGCTTCCCCAGTATTCAAAACTGTCATATTGAAGTCGTCGATCAAGTTACAGATTAAAGAAGATCGGTTGTCGTCGTACAGCGACCCCCATAGCGAACAGTGAGAATTAAAATCTCCCAATATCAAAAAAGGCGCGGGAAGCAACTCTGCTATATCAGTGAGATGCTTCTGTTCAATCCGCGCGGATGGAGGCATATATAACGAAACAAGGCATAGGTCTTTTCCATTCATATTCGTTTGAATGGCAACGACTTCAATATTCGAGATCGAGGGGAGGTCGATTCGGAAGAAGGAATAGCACTTTTTAATCCCTAAAAGTACCCCTCCACCGTGTGAGTCTCGATCTCGACGAATAATGTTAAAATCGTGGAAATTGAGTTGATCGTTTGAATTGAGAAAGGTTTCACAGAGCGCAAATGCGTCACAATTGTATGTATTTATTAAATGAGAAAATAGATCGAATTTGGGGATGATACTTCTGCAATTCCACTGTAATACAGTGATAAAATTCCTAACCTCTTTCGCCGTATTAGTCATCGAAAGTTATGATAGCTGAAATGAGGGGCCAAGTTGCTGCTAGTTGCATCAAAAAGGTTTTCACTGTAGGAAGAAGGGCAAGAAGAATATTTTGTAGGGGATCTGGTATGTTGAATGTTTTAAATATCCAGTCCACAATATCAGAAAATTTTATGAACCCTGTTTCTTTTTTATCTTCTGATCGAGAAATGGGTGCACGAGGGGTTTTTGGTGCCCCAGGAAGCGGTGGGTACTCCTGGTTTGATTTAAAATTAAAACCGGGAGGTACTTGCTTCGGTTTTTCTTCACCGCTTCCTTTTTGTGTTGGCTTATTGGTCATTCCGCTAGGGGTTATCTTGCGACCTTTGCGAGAAAGATTAGGAGAGTTGACCATTCTCCTCTTGCTAGATCCTTCTGGCATGGCATAAGAACACCCTTCGACGGGATCGTCAGATGTACCCTCATCGGTTGGCAAAAAGGAAAAGATGTTTCCTGTCGAGGGTGGCTCAGCACATTTCAGCATTTCTGCGAAAGAGCGCTTTGATCGTTCCTTGAGGGAACGCTTTATTTTTTCCTCACGCTGTTTGTACGCGGGACACGCCGAAAGGTCATGCCGAGTTCCCTCGCAGTAAAGACACTTTTCAGTATCCTCACTGCAAAAGGTCTCAGCATGATTACCTCCGCACTTGCTGCAGCGTGCCTTGTTGCAGCAGTAGGTGGCTGTATGACCTAACTGCTTGCAGTTTTGGCAATGCATGACCCGCGGTACGAACAGGCGCACAGGCAGACGAACCCTGTCCAAAGAGATGTAGTTCGGCAGTGCGGATCCGGCGAATGTTACACGGAAGGAATCCGAAGGGAAGAATTTCTTCTTCCCTTCTTCGATGGATACTGAATGCAATTGCTTGACATCCAGTATCTTTACATCTTGAATCAGGGGGTTCTTGAAGCAGCCAACCCCGTGACGCAAAATGTCATCGACCGTGAGGCTTCCTTCGGTAACCACACCGTCGATCTCCACGTCCTTGGCAGGGATGTACACGCGGTACTCACTCGTGAAGAGCTTGTAGCTAGCAATTGCGTTTGCTTGCTTCAAGCTACTCACAACAACTCGCAGTTTGTTCGGTCTAACCTTTGTAATTTCGGTTACGTCCGAAAACTGTTTTGCCAGGTCCTTGCCGATTTGAATTATATTTAGAGGCTTCTTTATGGGCCTGAAGTAAACTACGAACGGACCTTTCGAAGCATCTGGGTAAGCTTTCACCCGTGTTGCCGGTACCCTTGGTACGGGGCTAGGTAGCGGGGAAGGTAGAGGGGAATTGATGGGGGAGATCTCAATCTCTTCCCCAGTTGTTTCCACATCCAGGAATAGTTGCACCTGCATGTCGTCCATTTTGCGGGAGCGTTACGCTCTACCGCACACAAACGATTAATATTCGAATGTGGGGGAGGGGTCAAGTAGTTGCTATTAAATTTTAAAAACAATTTTTCAAACTACAATGGATCAAAATAAAAAAAAGGCAGTAATACTAATACTAATAACAATAGTAATAATAATAATAATAATAATAATAATAATAATAATAATAATAATAATAATAATAATAATAATAATAATAATAATAATAATAATAATAATAATAATAATAATAATAATAATAATAATAATAATAATAATAATAATAATAATAATAATAGTAATAATAATTATAATAATAACAATAATAATAATACTATTAATAATAATGATAAAAATTCTAAAGTGAATACTTCACCGAACGTCTAAGTCACGACCTCACGGCTGATAGTAGGATTAATCGAGCGTCTCCGCAGAACAAACAATGGCGATCCAGCTTCGTGTTGTGACACAGTGGCCGTATCCTACACGCGACCTTGTAGATGCCACTTGTAGTTAACTTTCACTCGCTCGATCGTATGGTGGTCCGTGCTGCTAGCGGGGTAACAGCGGTGCGGGAGAATTATTCTTGCTGATATATCAGCTGCGTATCGGATCACTGGCGGGGTAGCCTGCCCCTACCAGTGTGCAGAAGATGTTTCTGCCGATAAACTACCGGCTATTGTTATCGCGCAGCACAAGAACTAATCGACAAAAAAAACATCCGTACGATAACTCGTGTATTGTTATTTTGCAAACTCAAACGGAGATGAACAATTTGCGTCTAATCGAGACGAAAGCAAAACAACGAATGACAGCGCAGTTATGGGGAAGGTATGTTTACATAGTGGTGAAAATTTCCTCAAATTCGAGTCAGTGGATCAAAAGTTTACGACGATGGAACGTGAGAAAATTTTACACACTTACGTTGAAATACTGGCGTGGTCAGGTGCAAAAATTGTGAAGTACCTCAAATTCCCCAAATCAACCGTAAACAGCGCGCTGAAACGATTCAATAAAACTCTAACGTTGGATCACGCTGATCACAGCAACCGCAGAAGTGGAACGACTGACAAGCGGTTACGATAAAAAGTTCCGGAACAGTTTGGACGAACCCTGGGATCACCCTGAGCGATTTGGCTATGAAGTTTTCGGTACCGTTGAATCTGTCGCCGTGAAGGCCTGCGGTCGTTCCACGCCAGCAAGCACCCCAACAGTACCCTCAAGCAGAATCGCGTGACAAAAAGCCGCGCTTGACGATAAACATAAGAGCCAGTTGAAGAAAAGTGGTAGAACGATAAAAAACAGCTGATTTACATAGATGGTTGAAGAAAATGGCGGATCGAGTTGACAGTTCCACTGTGCAGAAAATGATGGGCGGTATAATACGAAAGGTGCGTGAATTCATCCGAAACTCAGACCAATATTTTTTCTGTGTATTTACTTTGAAGGTCAATAAATTTGCCGCAGAATGATATCTCATAATTTTTTCTATGTGTTTTTTCAAGAGTCTCATTTTGTTCGGCGGGTTTCTTAATTCAGTCGTCCGCTCCGGGTCAGACACTGTCGTGAGTCGACCCTAACCTAGGAAACAGACGCTCAGAATAGCTAAGCTTTCTCCGAGGAGGTCAGCCCCATTTTCCTGCCCTGTCATTTAGCCATTTACCAACTATGGATGGATATAAAAAAAGATAACGCGGCCAAATATCGAGCTTTGGCGATATGCGCTGTTATGGATCAAATCTCCTTCAGAAACACCGCGGATGCAATGTGGCCACACATCAAATGATACAGTCGATCGGAACCAGCTATGGCACGAATACGGTTTGCCTTGGATCGTGCGATGGATTGAGACAATGAAATGGACTATCCTGCACGTTGTTTACACTTGAGGGTCCGACAAGCGGGCATTGAGACGAGATGCTCAGTTTCTAGCATAGGTAGTCAACTTATAGGCTTCGCAGATTACTTCGATGTTATTGAAAGAAAATTTGCGCCGACAAAAGCAATCTACGCCAGGCTATAAGTGGAGGCTAAGAGAGTTGGACTAGAAATCAATGCGTCGTAACCAAGTATATAAGGCTCGAAAGAAATCAACATTCGCCATCCTCGAATGGTGATCATGGAAGGTGATGAACTTAATGTGGTGAATGAGTTCATATAGTTGGTATTCGTGGTACCTTCGACAGTTATACAAGCAAGAAGATCCAACGACGTATTCACGCTGGAAATCTGACCTATTTAGCCCTTCGCAGGACGTTTCAATCCAGGACTATACTCCACCATACAAAACTGACGATGTACATTACCAAACCCGTAGTTCTCTATGGCCTCGAAACCGTGACACTGTTATACCACTATCCTCAGTGCGTCTTATGTCGTTTTCGTTTTTGCGGTGTAGCTACCCCGCGGACTACACTTTGTCCTATCACTGTTTTTTTTTACATTTTCCGGACTATCTCGGACTATCCTTTTACTGTCCCGGACAGTCAGCGCAAGAAACAGAGCGCAATTTTGAAGACACCAACACATTCACACGTATGTGTCAAAATCAAAAACAAAATGTGTCAAAATCGGTTTGCTTTGATTATCGTTCTTCGCGTGTCAAACATCAGGCTGAATTTTATTTATTTTATCTTGTTATTTTGTCATTTTTCAGTAAATTAGCAAATTTTTCGTACAGTAGCACAAATGCGATAAAAGACAATGGCGATAATGACCAAAACAAAAGTGACAGTTACCTCTGGTATTACGCACACCATTGCAACTGCTCGGAAAGTGTTTTTTTTTTCAGCTGCAAAGCGTAGTCCGGGACGGGATAGTCCTGCCGTAAAAACGAATTCGACATTAGTTTGTGTAATATGCCGGCATAAGTTGTGTTGAGGTTGTCTACGTCCCAAGTATGATGACAGTTCTTAAAGGTATGCTATTCACGTCGATGCATTAGTATTAGTGATCGTTATGAACTTTTTCCAATTTTGTATGAAATTTGAAATTTGAAAAATTTGATTTTGCATTTTAAACTAAACTTATAAAACATACTTTCCTAAAAAGTTATAGAAATGATGTTGAAACATGTTTTATTTGTGGGGAATACATAAACATGCTGCGGTTTAGGTAAAAAATGCTGTTTTTCATCAATTTGCCGGTAACCTTCTTGCACTTTTCGTTTTTTTCTTGTACTCTAAGGCCGTGAGACGACAAAGTGACGTAAGTGCCACTTTCTCGAATATGAGTTTTTGATGCCAATTTGTTCATTATTCGAAGACCTTTCTTTTGGTATCTTCCTTTTCGTTGTTACTTATTTGTACGTGGCATAAAATCAAAAAAACAAAGTGACGTTGGCACACATTTCCATACAAAAGTGACGAAGAATTCTTTCGTTTTTGGGCCGTACTGAAAAACTGATCACTTGGATCTACGTCACAATGTCATCTCACGGCAGTCTAATAGCGCTTCTAAATAGAGTCGCTTATGTTTCATACAGTAACAAAAGTCATGAGCTATGACAATGACTAAGATTATGCTCCAACTATTAGAAATATAGCATTTTTATATATTTTATTTCGACATATTGTCGCAATTTTTCACACTAAATCTAAATTAATATCAATTTCTAGTGTGTTTCAACTGGAGATTCACTCTCCAATAAAAAAAATCAGATATAAAACAACATAAAACGAGAAATTTCCAAAATTGTTCTGATTTCCATACAAAACGCGAAATTTTTCATAACGAGATTTGTTTGTGTGCGTGGATAGACAAAAATGTAGCATACCTTGTAGAACTGTCATCATACTTGGGTCTACGTCAACCCTTCTGTTTACTGTGTTGGGGGTACAATAAATATGACACATCTCTAAGAATGGGAGATTTTAAGAGCTTGTGGCTCTGTCTACTATGCGTGTCTTGTCAAAATTAAATCTGTGTTGAGTGTTGATGCAATGTTCGATCAGTGCCGTCTTTTCGCTCAGTTCTCTCAACTGGTGATTGTGTGTGTCTGTGTCAGTGATGGCTTCCAATTTATTGCTCAGTTTATTTACATGGGATTTATTTCCTGATAGTTTTGTTTTTAATTTGTTGGTAGTCATTCCAATGTAACTGTTTTTACAGTCATTGCAAATGATTTGATAGATTATGTTGCAGCTGTCCAATTTGTTTGTGGGGTCTTTAACATAGCTGTGGAACTTGCTTACAGTAGAATTAAGTCTAGTGGCAATGGTCAAGTTTGGAAATTCGCGTCTGAAGGTTTTGATTAGTCGATCGGTGAGCTTAGGAATGTATAGTGGTGATCGGTAAATGGTTTCGTTCTGGTGGTGATCCGGTGTTGCTGCTGTTGGTTCACTATTAGTTTGAAGCTGAGGAGTTGCGATGCTGTTGTTTGTTGGTTGTGACTGGGCGACAGGTGTTGATGATACGGTTAGCACTGGGGTATAAGTTGTTGGGTCCGAAGTGTGAATTATCTGCGTTGATTGAGGTACGGAGTGTTTTTTATCATATTGGTTGATAAGTCTGGACACTAAGGTGCTCGGGTAGCAGTTGGACGTAAGGTGTTGGCGAATAATGCTGTTGGTGTCGATATTGTCGTGTGTGGTTAACGAGTTCACTCGATGAATGAAATCGTTGGCAACGTTTATTTTGTGTTTATATTGATGAAAAGAATAAAAATTGAGCATTCTTCCCGAGGCAATGGGCTTGCAGTACCATTCAGATGTGAGAGATTGGTTATCGTTGCGAATGACGTCATATCCAGAAAAGGTAGTTTTCTCTCTTGTTCGGTTTCTATGGTGAACTGTAAGCGTTGGTCTTGACGATTAAACACTTCTAGCACTGTTTCAGTCTGATCTTTGGGTATTACAAGCAACAGGTCGTCCACATATTTTCGTAAAAAGGGTATATCGAAAGGTAGTTCGGCGAGAGCTCTTTCTATGATATCTTCTAGCACTATGTCTGCTAGAATTGGGGACAGGGGGCTGACCATTGGGGTTCCGTATGTTTGAAAGTAAAACTTGTTATCGTACCTGAAGTAACTGGCACCCATGCAAAATTCAACAATTTCCAAAAATGAAATGACTACCAACAAATTAAAAACAAGACTATCAGGACATAAATTCCATGTAAATAAACTGGCCAATATATTGGAAGCCATCACTGACACAGACACACACAATCACCAGTTGAGAGAACTGAGCGAAAAGACGGCACTGATCGAACATTGCATCAACACTCAACACAGATTTAATTTTGACAAGCCACGCATAGTAGACAGAGCCACAAGCTCTAAAAATCTCCCATTCTTAGAGATGTGTCATATTTATTGTACCCCCAACACAGTAAACAGAAGGGTTGACGTAGAAAACCTCAACACAACTTATGCCGGCATATTACACAAACTGAGACGCACTGAGGACAGTGGTATAACAGATAGCTCAGTAGAACTAGAATAACCATAATACGGATTAGATTGAAAGCTCACCATTTTACCCTCCACTTTGTGTACTATATGTAAGAAGTTTGAAATCTATTTGACCAGTTCCTGTGTAACCAATTATGTTTGTGATTCTATTTATTAAAATGTTTAGTGAATGTTATTGATACTGACGAAGAAAAATTATGACCACTTGTTTAGGGAACAAACCACTTGACCTAGTTCGACCAAAATTATTGTAAGTTTGTATCCAAATTATGTTCAACGTTAATAATCTCTCAAATAAAATCCCCCAAATCAGTTTCCCTCGAAAAAGGCGCAAACCAAGCGTCGAAACGTCGGGACGAATTGAAATAGAGTCGTTCTTAATTAGGATTTTTGACTGCTAAGCCGTAATCACCACATATTAAAAATCTACAGTCGACCTCTGAACGAACGGTAAAGACTTGTTTAAAAAATTGGTACACACTGATTAGGTTGTAATTTTTGAACGAATGATTGAAAATCGATCAAATTTTGGCTGAAATTAGACGGAATGGTATCAAATATAAGACCCGTCAAAAGATCATGTGCACCGACGTGGAAAATTTAACTCGGTACCACAGATAAAACGGGAAAACACCTGAAAATCAATCATTCGACGATGTCCCGAGTCGTGGAGTCATTCAGAAGACCCAGACGACTCTGCGTCGGTCTGGCAGCGGTAGAAAACCGAAGACTACTGATCTGGTGAAAAGTTTTGAGTCTCGGCCAAATCTCTCGATCGTAGCGAGGTGCGGGCGTGCGGTTATGAAGAAGATATTCTATGAAGCAATGATGTAGAAATTCAACCATAATGTAGTAGTTTCTGAAAGATTGGAGAAAATCAGACTTAGGACGGGGGTAGGTTACACCGCCCGATTACTGATCAAACTGTCTCGGGCATGTTACGCCACCCTATCTAAAGATCGCCAGCGTAGAAAAGGTAGACCACAAGTATACTGGTGGACGTGCAAGATGGAGGATGCTGATGACTAAGAAGAAGAGTGCGTTGGTTCCTGCAGAACGGTCACCAATGATGCTGGAGCTGACGTCGTCTCCTTCATCTGACGTTCCTGAATTTCGGATACAGACTAAAGCGTTAATGACGTTAATCATGTGGAGTGAGGGTTTCATCGTGATTGCCAAATCCCGATAAGTTGGGTTAGGCACCGGAACTCGATAGAGTTCTGAAACCGCTGGCATGAAAAATTGGCCCCCGAACTGCTCCGAGTAGTTATGCAGAGTTGCCTCTTACCGGAAAGGTTGAGGATAGTTTTATTTTAAAGGCTGGGAAACCGACAGGAGACTTACGGGCATATAGACTTGTCTATCTTCTAACTACATATTACGGACAAGGCGCCTGAAATTACTGATCCTCAACAGACTAGCGAGGTACACAGATGGGGTAAAAGGACTGACAACTAACCAGTTCAGCATTCGGTTCAAGGGAAATGCTATCCTCATCGTCACCAAGGTAGCACTTCAACGCACTTGCGTGTCTCCATAGTACACGCGCGTCGGAGTCTGCATTTGCTCGTGCCCCCGTACAAGATTCTAGAAAGTTACTTTTAGAAAAGAGTGCTAGTTTACAATACTGAAGAGAGTAAGAAATGCGTCCTAATAATCGCAACAATACCGCAATGTTTCATCCTGGGTTCGGTGTTGTAAATTGTCATGTATGAAACTGTAATGTTTTGTCGACCGAGAAAGTTGAGTTGACGGCCACGCATTTTACATACGTGTTCTACGATTAGTGACACTCCAAGAAGCTGGTATTGGCGCATCATAAGATGGACGCCATAGTTGGGAATAATCGCAAAAATCTTTCTAAGAGGGCCTCAACGGTTGTTGCGGCATTATCTCGTATGATGTCTAACAGCTCAGCAGTGAATGGCAGCAAAAGGAAACTTATAAGCAGTGGAATCGTCAATACTCAGGTAAGCTGGCGTGTTCCAAAACGCAAGTTACTAATAGTTTTCCTGGTGCCTATTAGCATCGCTATCAACGAGGACATGGAGTGCGTTGATCTACGTAGTGTAAATGGTATTTGAAATATGGAGAGGTTAGCTTCTACTTGGTACAAATTCTATCAGGCCAGTGTTGGTCGGATACTACTCTGGACAATTTAGTTTGGAGGATATGTGAGACTCGGACATCCGTAGGGAGGTTTGACAACAAGGCGGGTTGACCACCGACATGTCGGTGAAAGCCAACTGCCCGTCTCCGGGTAGTAGTTAAGAGCCGTAAAAGAAGGTGCACCCAATACAAAAACCCCTCTCGGAAGTAATACCGTACGGATGTTCATGGGCTCTCTTTTCAGGTGTCTGGTCACTGATTGATTTCCCTACCATTTAAAAACATAAACGGCTGGATAATGCGTACCATCGGTGCCAAGTGCACCTACAGGAATAAAATAGACCTCACACGTGGTCCTTAGCCTCTTATCCAGTCACTCCTATCCCTACCTCTACGCGGTGCCAGCTGGGATACGAGCAACCAAGGGAACTTGGTCGTATGCTGATAGGGAAGAAGAAGTCTTTTGAGTTTCCGAGCGTCTGTCCTCCATGTTAGGAGCGGCTCAAAACGGCGTCTGTACTCCAGGTTAGGCGGCCGTTTACCGTCCTCGTGCCAACGTGGGACTCTAAACAGTGTTGTGTCCTCCGGCGAGATAGGGGGTTGGTGCGCAGGCCTCAAAAGCCGCCACCGTAAAGCACTCACAAGTAATGAACGAGAAACAAAGAAATTCGGACTGGAACAATCGGCACAGACCCATGCGACGAAAACGGACTAACGATTGGAAACTCGGGACGTGGAACTGCCGATCTCTCAATTTTCAAGGGAGCACTCGAGTGCTCTCCGAAGTATTTAAATCCCGCAGGTTCGACGTCGTAGCGCTGCAGAAGGTGGGCTGGAAAGGCTCAGTGGTACGTACGTTCCGGGATAATCATGCCATCTACCAGAGCTGCGGCAACACACATGAGCTGGGGACAGCTTTTATAGTTATGGGCGAGATACGGAAACGGGTGATTGGGTGGTGGCCAATCAGCCCTTGAATGGTGATAAACATCATAAACGTGCACAGCCCTCACCTCGGAAGTACCGAAGACGACAAGGATGAATTTTACGCGCAGTTGGAGCGTGAGTACGACCACTGCCCAAAACATGAGATCAAGATCGTCATCGGGAATTTCAACCCGGGTCGGCCCGGAGGAGGAATCAAACCGTTTATTAGAGGGTTCAGCGCGCACCAGCGGACCAACGAGATGGGCCTAAGGCTCATCGACTCTGCCGCCTCCAAGAACATGGCCGTGCGTAGTACCTGCTTCCAGCACAACCACCTACACAAGTACATCTGGAGGTCACCAAATCAGACGGAAACACAAATCGACCACGTTCTGATTGATTGTCGGCACTTCTCAGACAACATCGACGTTAGATCATATAGGAGCGCTAACGTTGACTCGGACCACTACCTGGTGATGGTTAAGGTGCGCCCAAAACTCTCCCTCGTTAACAACATTTGGTCGACGCCCGCTCTGGTTAGATCTCGCGCGACTGAAGCAACCTAACGTCGCAGAAAACTACGCGTATTCGCTCGAAGCTGCGCTGCCGGAAGAGGGCCAGCAGGAGGAAGGTCCTCTCGAGGACTGTTGGAAAACAATTAAAACAGCCATCAACAGCGTAGCGGAGAACGTCATCGGGTATGTGGAACGAACCCAACGGAAGGAGTGGTTCGACGACGAATGTAGAAGGGTGATTGATGAGAAGTATGCTGCGCGGGCGGCTAAGATGCGCAGTGCCACTCGTCAGAATGTGAAAAGACGCCGACAGAAATTTTCCGGGAGAAGAAGCGCCGCCTGGAGGACAAGGAGTTTGCAGAGCTGGAACAGCTGCATCATTCTCAGGAAACGCAAAAGTACTACCAGAAACTCCACGCATCCCGCAGAGGCTTTGTGCCGCGAGCCGAAATGTGCCGGAATAAAGGTGGTAGTATTCTTACGAACGATCGTGAGGAGACCGAAAGGTGGAAGCAGCACTTTGACGAACACCTGAATGGCGCCCATGCAGGAGACCATGGCGGCGGGCAAAGCTATCCCGCCGGTGCGACAAATGTAGAAGACGTGCCAGCCGCAACGATAGGCGCAGTTAAGGATGCCATCAAGCAGCTGAAAAACAATTAATCGGCTGGGAAGGATGGCCTCGGAGCGAAGCCTATTAAGATGGGCCCGGAGAAGTTGGCCAGCTGTTTGCACCGGCTGAATGCAAGAATTTGGAATACAGAACAGCTACCGGAGGAGTGGAAAGATGGGGTTATCTGCCCTATCTATAAAAAAGGCGACAAATTGGACTGTGGAAACTATCGTGCGATCACCGTCCTGAATGCCGTCTACAAAGTGCTTTCCCAAATCATTTTCCGCCGCCTCTCACTCATAGCCAACAGATTTGTGGGAATTTATCAGGCCGGCTTCGTGGAAGGACGGTCCACAACGGACCAAATCTTTACCATATGGCAGATCCTTCAGAAATGACGTGAATACAGAATCCCCACACACCACCTATTCATCGACTTTAAAGCCGCGTATGACACTATCAACCGAAAAGAGCTATGGAAGGTCATGGACGAAAACGGCTTTCCGGGGAAGCTGATTAGACTAATAAAGGCTACGGTGGATGGGACGCAGTGTTGTGTGCGGATTTCGGGTGGATTGCTGGGTCCATTCGAATCCTGTAGGGGGCTTCGACAGGGTGATGGTCTCTCCTACCTTTTATTCAACATTGCGCTACAGGGTGTAATGAATCGAGCGGACATAAACACCCGGGGTAAGATTTTCAACAAATCCAGTCAATTCGTTTACTTTGCTGATGATATGGACATTGTTGGCAGAACAAGTGCGGCGGTGGCAGAACAGTACACCAGATTAGAACGCGAAGCAGCGAGGATTGGGTTGCAGATAAATACGTCTAAAACGAAGTATATGCTAGCCGGCAGAGCTGAAGCCGACCGACAATGCCTGGGCATTAGCATTACGATCGACGGCGATGAGTTCGAGGTAGTCGATGAGTGGTCTAACAACAATGCTCGAAGAACACCTGCGAATGCTCGGAGTTTTCGAACGACGAGTACTAAGGATGATCTTTGGTGGCGTGCAGTAGAACGGAATATGGAGGCGAAGAATGAACCATGAGCTCGTGCAACTCTACGGTGAACCCAGTATTCAGAAGATGGCCAAAGCTGGACGGATACGCTGGGCAGGGCATGTTGCAAGAATGCCGGACAACTACCCTGCGAAGATGGTGTTTGCCTCGAATCCGGTAGGCAGAAGACGACCAGGGGCGCAGCGGGCCAGATGGGTAGACCAGGTGGAGCTAGATCTGGCAGAGAGTACACGGTGTCCCAGGGATTGAAAAGCGTCAGCCAATAACCGAGTGATTTGGAGAAACTTTGTAAATCAGGCCATGCCATTATGACGAAATGCCAAATGAATAAAAATAAATAATTAAAAAATATACTTTGCTGGTAGGATTTCACGTAATTGAAAGAACTTGTATGTCATAAAAATATTGCTTAGGGACTAAGAAATATTTACTAAAATTAACGCGCATAAGAAATAGAAAAATTTTGAAAAGAATATCGATATTGTTGGTTTTATCCGACTTTGGGCCACTGTGCATACGCGTCTGTAGAGTTTTGTTTTGATTTACGAGCTACAAGTTGTGTAGTAAGAAGGGAAGCCAGCTGCAATTCCAAGAACATATTATTGATAAGAAAACTGTCCCCACCAATGGTTCCAGATGACAAATTTAGTACATATGCCCCATAGGGAGTCCAAGCTAGTGACAGACGCTAACCATATCTTCACTTTCCCTCTCTCTGTTTTCCTCTTTCTCATTTCCCGCAGGCCTGGCAAACGGTACGGAATCCGTTCGAGTTCATCAAGCCCCCGGAGAAGATACACCCAGTGACAGGTGAGAATTGATGGCCATTGAGATGATGGTTGTTAACTGTGGCAGCGCTGCTGTGGAGTGATCGTTTGGCTCTGGCTGCTCGGACTATGGGGAGCTAGGGGAGGGAAAAACAACTTGGCACATCAAAGTGGTCGGTCAGTTTGGAGGACCACCGCTGGCTGGCTGGCGGCATCTAAAAAGACAAAAACCGTATCCAATTTCACAAGGAACCGTTTAGGACTATTTTTAGCGCCCGAGACGCCCGTTGACTTTTCGCACTCGTTCGTAGTAAACGGTGAAGTCATGTGGAGCTCCAATTTCATTGCTTTTTTTACGTGGTCTCTCTTACGATGGCTGGCAGTATTTGGAGAGAAAGTTTACTAGTATAAAGTTCCTGCAGACATTAGAACTGTGTAATGTGATAACCTGCAGGTGGGCTGTCTCTTTATATCCGTGCAGATGATGTTATTTGAGCGATATATTAAACAACTCATTATCCAACTATTTTAATTAGGTAGCCAAACCCTTTATGACTGCATGTTGAACTTCGGTTGTTTGGCTAACTGGCTTCCGGCTTGTTTGAATGGAAACATTCATTTTGATAGCTCTCGGCTTGTCTGTATAATGCGTGGTTTATTCCACAGAGAATCTAAATAATGCAACTGTTGTTTTTGATGTGCCAACTGTCCAATTAGCATGTTAAACGCATAAGGGAATGAAAATTGTTCAACAAGTTAGTTATAGTGCCATAATTAATGTGTTTGAAATTTGATAAAAACCTTTTACAACTCAAGCGCAGATGAAACGTGATTTTTATCTGGTCTTTCTTAGGCTCGAGACCAAAACCAAAATTTTTGGAAAGTTTTTTTTGGCCAAAAGAAAAACCGCGGTGTGGGAGTGTGAATTGAATTACAAATAAATACAAAATAATATCCGAATCGTTGGAGTGCTTTTCACCTTTTCCACGGTTGAATCGCTTAACAAGCGGAGAGCGAAGAATTAACAAGTCAACTGATAACCTACCCCGTGTGACTAAACTTTTTCCATGGGAAAAATAATTTTGCTAACTGTTGCGTATAAGCTTGACGGACAGGTGTCACCCTTCGAGTTGAGAAGGTGTAATTGAAGTGCAACAAGGATATCGCTCACCCCCGCGACTGTTGGTTAAATTTTATTACTCCTGTGAAAGAGTTTTCATGTTAAGCTCAAGATTATAACGTTTGGGAAAGGTTTCTTACCTTCAAAAGTGTCCCAATAATTTCGCTTCATTGCAACGCTATTGTTGTACTAAGCTGTCATCGATGGAAAAATGAAAATAATATCTTCAACTTGACTTCAAGGGGGTGAAAAGTAAAACCCGTGACAAAAACTTTTTCGAAACACTTCTCCTTCCCCAAAACAAACTCCTTGCAGGTCAGCACCAGCTTCATGTAATTCATAACAGTTAGCGTCGGCTCGTTGTAAAGTGTCACAGAATCTAAATGTTAATGTCATTTTCGTCGGGCTAATCTCTCACGCTAAGATGTCGACAAGACAACTTGACGTGACGGCTAGGCCACTTGAAGCTGCCAGATGCACACCGGCACTATGCATAGAATTGCTAAATTTGATTTGAATACATTTCACTGCGATGAAGAATGAAGGTTGATTACAATATCCGTTCTGCGTTTGACCTAAAAGTCTCCGGATGAAGAGAGTTTGGGGGAGCAACAAATGTTGCGTACAGCCAACTAACGAATTTCATTTTGATTTATATATCATAAGGTAGAGCAGAATTATTCAGATTTATCAGAATCCTAAATCTAAAATGAAGAGGATAATAAAATTTACATCCGGAATTTTCTCGGAATGTTTTAGATTGCATGCACGTCACTTCGGAGGAAGGAGAGTTCTTCTTTAAGAAAACAGCCCCAATCGTTGCAACCCCCAAACATGGACGGCTTATTGACATCCTCAGTGTGGCGCCGGTAATGGACGTGTGTGGACTGTATTTCGTGACCGATCCGGATAAGATTGTGGAGGTCAGCGTCAAACATGTCGATGTGAATTGCGATCTTGGTGGGCTAATGGCCTTCGTCGACGGGTGGGAGCTGAATGGAATGTACTTTCCCACGGAGCAAGATCATCCCAGAAGTATGGAGCAACGGGTTGAGGAGTTTTGCAACGATCCAAAACTATGGCCGTTCAAACCGGTACGGAAAGCCTTTCGGTCCAGTCAGAATGCTGCCTTGATGCAGTACCGGATACCGATCAGTGGTTCGTTCGTCGTTTCGGTTCGGTATATTCGTAATCCCGACCGTGAGTGACTGAATCTTGAAACTTTTTTAGTGATGTTTATTACTGTATAATGATTTTTTGTTTCAGCTTGCAATGTTATGGCGGAAGGAGTGGCTCCATTCTACACACTGGAGAACCATGGCAAACGTCGGAATTGCTCACTAACGGCAGTGTTCCCAGCGGTGATGTCCGTCGTAAGCGTGGATGTGGGAGAACGTAAGGATGGCGTCAGTTATGATGTAAGCTCCAATTTAATATCAAAATAGATTCTACTTAAATCTGATTTTCTATTTTCTGATTCACTGATAAGCAATTTGACAATCTCAGCGATTGTTAGCCTCAGTTGCCATTATTTTCTATTATGGACATTTTCAACCTTTAAGTATTTTTTGATTTTTGTATTTTTTGATTTTTGTATTTTTTTCTGGGTAACACCCTTTTAATGATCCAAAGTTCAGAATAAATTATTCTTTCTGGTCTTTAGAAACAATTTTTGGCGATTTCAAACAAAACTTGGGATCATCATGTCGATTGGCATTTTATGGTTTTTAGAACAATGTATCGGCTATCCCAACTTTAAATAGAAAAAAAACAACTTAAACACACATGTCCAGTAACATTCATGTTACTGTTGAAAATAAAATGATAGAATAAAATAAATCATGACGTCCAGTGAGGACATAAAAATCATAACATATGCAGTTGAATTAGCAGTTTTAGGTCCTTGAGAACGATGTTTTTGCCATTCTGAGCCTAAATGAAAATATTTTTTGATATTCTAAGCTTAATATTGATTTGTTTTTATGATTCGGGTCCATATTTATCCACCATTCTAAGCTTATTTGGGATCCTTTTCTTATTAGGGAACGGTTTTGCGCTCATTTAGAGCTCAATTTGGAAACATTTTCTATTTCGGCCTTTTCTGGCCCTTTGAAGGGGTTTCCAGCCATTCTGAGCTTAATTTGTGATCATTTTCTATTTGGGACTTATTTTGGCCTTTTGAAGGGTTTTCCAATCATTCTGAGCTTGATTTTGAATCATTTTCTATTTCGGCCTTTTCTGGTCTTTAGAAGGGGTTTTCGGTCATTCTGAGCTTATTCGGGATTTTATTCTGTTTCGGCCTTTCCTGGCCTTTTAAAGGGGTTTTCAGCCATTCTGAGCTTAATTGGTGATCATTTTATATTTCCGCCCTTTTTTGCCTTTTGAAGGGTTTTTCAGCCATTCTTAGCTTGATTTGGGATCATTTCCTATTTCGGCCTTTTTTGGTCTTTAGAAGGGTTTTTCGGCCATTCTGAGCTTTTTTGGGATAATTTTCTACGTCGGCCTTTTCTGGCCTGTAGAAGAGTGCTTGGTCATTCTGAGCTTAATTTGGAATCATTTTCTACTTTGGCCTTTTCTGGCCTTTAGAAGGGGTTTTCAGCCAATCTGAGCTTGATTTGGGATCATTTTCTATTTCGGCCTTTTCTGGTCTTTAGAAGGGGTTTTCGGCCATTCTGAGCTTATTTGGGATAATTTTATATTTCGGCCTTTTTTGACCATTTGATGGGTTTTTCAGCCATTCTGAGCTTGATTTGGGATCATTTTATATTTCGGCCTTTTCTGGTCTTTAGAAGAGTTTTTCGGCCATTCTGAGCTTGATTTGGATCATTTTCTATTTCGGCCTTTTCTGGCCTTTAAAGGGGCTTTCGGCATTCTAAGCTTAATTCAGGATCATTTTCTATTTCGGCCTTTTCTGTCTTCTGGAAGGGTTTTACGGTCATTATGAACTCCATTTCTATTTTGGCCTTTTCTGGTATTTCGAAGGGTTTTCTGGCCATTCTTAGCTTGATTCGGTATCATTTTCTATTTCGGCCTTTTCTGGCCTTTAGAAGGTTTTACGGTCATTCTGAGCTAAATTTGGGTTCATTTTCCATTTCGGCCTTTTCTGGCCTTTAAAAGGGGTTTTCGGCGATTCTTACCTGAATTCAGGATTATTCTAAGCTTATTTGGGATCTTTTCTGGTCTTTAAAGGGGTTTTTCGGCGATTCTAAGCTTGTTTCGGGATTTTTTTATTTAGGCCTTTTCTGGATTTCAGAAACGTGTTTCGGCTATTCTGAGCTCCATTCGGAATCAATTTCTATTTCGGAATTTTCTGGCCCAAAGAAGGGTTTTTCGGCGATTTTGAGCTTAATTCGGGACCATTATCTATTTTGGCCTTCTTGGCCCTTAGAAGGGGTTTTCAGTCTATCTGAGCTCAATTTGGGATTATTTTTGATTTCTGCCTTTTCTGGCGTTCTAAAAGGTTTTTCAGCCATTCTGAGCTTGATTTGGGACATTTTCTATTTCGGCCTTTTCTGGTCTTTAGAATGGTTTTTCGGCCATTCTGAGCTTAATTTGGAATCATTTTCTATTTCGGCCCTCCTGGTCTTTAGAAGGGTTTTTGGGCCATTCTGAGCTTAATTTAAGATCATTTTCTATTTCGGCCTTTTTTGGCTTTTTAAAGGGTTTTTCAGCCATTCTTAGCTTGATTTGGGATCATTTTCTGTTTCGGCCTTTTCTGGTCTTTAAATGGGTTTTTCGGCCATTCTGAGCTTATTTTGGATAATTTTCTATTTCGGCCTTTTCTGGCTTTTAGTAGAGCTTTTGGCCATTCTGAGCTTAATTTGGAATCATTTTCTATTTCGGCCTTTTCTGGTCTTAAGAAGGGTTTTTCGGCCATTCTGAGCTTATTTTGGCATCATTTTCTATTTCAACCTCTTCTGGTACCTAGAAAGGTTTTTCGGCCATTATTAGCTTATTTGGGATCATTTTCTATTTTGACCTTTTTCCGGCTATTCTATGTTTAATTTGGGATTATTTTCTATTTCGGCCTTTCGAAGGGTTTTTCGGCGATTTTAAGCTTCTATTTCGGCTTTTTGTGGCCTCTAGAAAGGTTTTTCGGTCATTCTGACCTTATTAGGGATCATTTTCTATTTCAGCCTTTTCTGGCCCTAAGAAGGGTTTTTGTGTGATTTGAGCTCAATTCGGGATCATTTTCTATTTTAGCTTTTTCTGGCCTTTGGAAGGGTGATTGGACCTTTTCCAGCCTTTGAAAAGATTTTGCGGTCATTCTGGGCTTGATTCCGGATCATTTTCTACGTTTGTAGATAATTATGAGTATAATTTAAAATCACCTTTCTCAGCAATTGAAGGCAACTCTTAGCCATTTTTTGGGATCGTAATTTGAGCATTTTTCTGGCATATAGAAATATATTATGTCAGTTTTGAGCATAACTTTCATTTTTAGAAACTTATTCTGATTTTTTACGATTTCGCAATCTATGTGTGGTTATATATTCCACTATTAAGCTGCCGCTATTCGCATAATAGTCCTATGTGAAAGTTGCGAGTCCTATGTAAATTTTGCGAAAATTGGTCCATTTTGGCATGTACTTTAAGAATAGCCATTAGAAAAGTAAGGTTAACGTATTGAAAACACATCCACTGCAGCCAGATTGCAGAAAGCCCTGTCTAAAGAACATTCCAACGGTTTAGGCAGATTGAGAAAAACTTACGGTACTTACACCACAGATTCTCAGGAAACACTGGAAATTATGATGGAAAATCACTTCCCAGGATCATATTCGGATACTAATGAAGTGCAGGATCAAACTGAAGAGCAGCTAAGCTCACATGCGACTTGGACTGAATCCCAGGAACTTGCCTGTTCTATATTCAGTAAATCGAAGGTTGAATGGGCAATAGACTCTTTCCAACCATACAAGTCTCCGGGAATGGATGGAAGTCAGCCAGTTATGCTCCAAAAGAGCAAGCAACTGCTTATTCCAATTATTACGGAGATGTGCAAGGTGAGCCTAATATTAAAATACATTCCATCTAGTTGGAGACAAACTAGAGTTATTTTCATACCAAAAGCCGGAAAACGAGATAGGACAATTCCGAAAGCGTTTAGGCCAATTAATTTAACTTCCATCTTTTTGAAAACTATGGAAAAATTAATTGACTACCATATTAAAACAGTATATATGAAATCCAATCCATTAGGCAAATTTCAATTTGCTTACAAAAACAACGTATCAACCACTGACGCGCTACATATGTTAGTGGGAAAAATCGAAAAATCCATCCATGCCAAGGAAATTTCCCTGGCAGCCTTGCTTGATATTGAAGGAGCATTTGATAATGCGGCTCACAACTCAATGAAAATGGCAATGGAAAGGCATGGCATAGACAGGAACACTATAAAGTGGATTCATGCCATGCTAATAACTCGCGAAATAACAGCTAAACTCGGTGGGACGTCCCTAACAAGAAAACGACGAAAGGATGCCCTCAAGGAGGGATATTATCTCCCCTGTTATGGTCATTAATCGTGACGATCTTCTTCGGAGCCTATCGGAAAACGGCTCCGAAGTGATAGGTTTTGCAGACGACGTAGTGATTTTAGTTAGAGGGAAGCACGACAGCGTTATTTCTGATAGAATGCAAACTGCACTCAATCTCACAGCTCAATGGTGTAAACGAGAGGGGTTGAGTGTAAATCCATCCAAAACAACTATTGTTCCTTTCACTCGAAAAAGGAAATACATGATTCCTAAATTGCGATTGGAAGGCACCGATATCAAGGCCACAAACGCCCTATGGGTATGCAGCAGAGCCATTGGAAAAAGCTGGGGTCTCAAACCCAGCAAGATACACTGGATATATAAAACAATAATCATACACAGAATAACCTACGCCTCGTTAGTTTGGTGGCCCAAAACCACTGAAACATCTACTCAAGCTAAGCTAGGTAAAATCCAAAGGTTGGCCTGTGCATCCATTTGTGGAGCTATGAGAAGCACTCCATCAAAAGCCCTAGATGCAATACTTCACCTTCTTCCACTTCATCAGGTGGTTCAACTAGAAGCGGAAAAAAGTGCTCTAAGGCTAAATCGACAGTGCAACCTAAAAGAAGGAGATCTAACAGGACACCTGAGAATACTGAAAGATTTCCAAATAAATAATCTAATAAAAAGTAAGGAGGATTGGCTGGAGAGGAAACCAAATTTCGGAATTCCTTACAGAACAGTAGAGATAGAACGAGAAAGTTGGCAACAAGGTGGACCCACAATTCGGGATGGTTCACTTTGCTTCTACACAGACGGTTCTAAAATGAATGGTTCTGCGGGGGCGGGATTCACAGGACAAGGAATTAATAAATTTTTCCCATGGGACACTGGCCAACAGTATTCCAGGCGGAAATAAACGCGATAATAGAATGCACGAATTCGTGTCTGGAAAGAAATTATCGACACGCAAATATATGCATTTTCTGTGATAGTCAGGCAGCACTTAAAGGCCTGAACTCTTCTTTCTGCAACTCTAAACTAGTGTGGAAATGCATCCTGTCGCTCCGAAAGTTAGCTATGAAAAACCAGGTGAACTTATACTGGGTTCCTGGTCATTGTGGAATCGAAGGAAACGAGAAAGCCGACTTACTAGCCAGACAAGGGTCATCTACTAACTTTGTTGGCCCAGAACCTTTCTGTGGAATCTTCCCGAGCGCTCTGAAAGCTGAACTCGGTGAATGGGAAAAAGCGACCATCAAAGCAAACTGGGATGTCATAAGTGGATTACGACAATCGAAAAGATTCATAGAGCCAAATCGCGAGAAGAGCCTCGTGCTGCTCAGATTAAATAAGAAAGACTTGAGGACTTTCACAAGTCTTATTACAGGGCACTGTCCGAGTAAGCATCATCTCAAGAAGATAGGCAAACTTGATGATGATAAATGTCGCCTGTGTGGCATCGAAAGCGAAACTTCAGAACATCTACTCTGCGAATGCCGAGTATTAATACAACGCAGATTACGTATCTTCGGTAAGGGACACATAGAACCTACCGAAATTTGGAGGGAAAGTCCGGGTGAGGTAATAAACTTCATATGAAGTGCGTTGCCCAACTGGTATAAATGTGCAATGTAGTAAAGACTCGCCAAATAGTGATGTACTTGCTCGTACGCACTTAGAGTAAGGTGAAGCATACCACAATAGATCAAACAATGGTCGCAGTGGTTCAGTCTTCTACAAGGAAAAAAAAAAGGTTTGATTCCCACAACCTTGATTTTAATGACTACTCTTGTAGAGCATGCTAAAATGGATCCATTTCCGCAAAAAATTAGAAAACAGGACTTCTACATAGGACTGTAATGCGAATAGCGGCAGTAAGGGTGTTTAGACGTATTTTTTGTTCGTTTCTGGCATTTGGAAGTGTTTTTCGAGGTTTCTTGTTATTATTTGGCATCAGTTTCTTATTTTAGCCTCAAATCGCTCTTTGTTGATTCTGTACATAATTTGAGATTTCTGTATTTAAAACCAATTTTTTATGGATTTAAGGCGTGTTTCTGATTTTGTTTTTGTATGATTTTTTTTCTTTGGAAACTCTCTGTTTTTGTTGTTCTTAAAGTCAGATTTTCTATTTCAGAGTGACGCATTTCAACCTGTGATTCTTTTATTGTTACTTTGGATGCTGGGTATTGGATTTTCGAATATAAATTTCTGCCGATATAAATAATCTTCAATTTTCGATATTCGATTGTCCATTTTCTAATTGTGTACTGCTGTATGTTTGACGTAGAGCTGTGTCTTCAAGGAAGTACTATAGGAGCGTTAAATGAAAATTTAAATTCGTCCAAGAGTACTGCATCTCCTGCTAACTGCTTTCAGAATATGATTGTCTTCTTTTTCAGCCGCAACATAATACATCGTGTTATTTTGTTACGTGGCTGAGAGCTTCTTCGGACCAATGCCACTGTTTGTTAACACGAATTGCGATTCATGTTTCGAATATTCGTTTACATACGGCATAAAACCTCGTTGCGACTTGAAAAACTGAGGAAATGACATAATTTGCCAGAAAAAGGCGGAGCCACTTACAAGCAATGCTGCAAATTTTTATTGTCTTTGATAGATTTTCAGGTAAAACTGAAAGATACGAATATCAGTTTCAACACGAACGAGCAATCAGTTAACAGTGATAGTGCTGACAGGCAACGTTTCTGTAATTTCGCACACGCTTTGTTACTTTAGCGCCACAAGTACCCGGAAATATCTCTGACGTAGCGAGTAGTGCTTCCTCCAGGTTCAGGTTACCATTGATGAAGGCAGGAAAAAGAACGAGGAACTCGTAGCTCCAGTGGAGGCAACTGAGAAATAGATAACTAGAGGGCGACTGCATCCAAAGAAGACCAGACAAACGCACCTCGTTCACAGCGATCTGCTCTACGAGATAGGTTGCTAAGCGAATGAGACATTCCTCGGGGAAGGCGGCCCCCGGGAACACAAAGAAACGGCTGACTGTGCTACTCTCGAGGGATAGCACACCAAGCGGTTCAAGGTCCGCCGGAAAAACCGGCCGCAGTGGAGGCTGCGGAAAATTCTTGGGTTGCCGTAGTAGGTAGAAGCATGCGACGTGCCAAGATGGCAAAGCGGCCAAAAGATTTAAGAAGGTCAAGCAGGTGCAAAGGAGGGGGGACGCCCTTATATTGAAAACGAATAGATCTAAGTACTCATAAGTCTAAAAGTAGATGAGAGGCAAAACCCAGCTCAACGACCTTGGAATGGATGTGCGGAGCATCCACCGGTCGCGCACTGGCGAGTTGATACTTGAGCTGAGGAAAGACGCCAAGAACAAGGATGCTACCTTGTCTTAGTGTCGATGGCTGTTTGGTCTTAGTGCCGAAAGCTGAGAAACCACCAAGGTCTATATGCCCTATCTGTCTGCTGGAACCTGCGAGCAAGGTGCTTGAGAGGATTATCCTCAACAGACTTGTGAAGGGTGGCAAGCAACTAGTTCGGTTTGCGGAAGGGCTTTTTTTTACTTTTTCCGTCACCAAGACGGCTGACGTAGCACTCCAGCGTAGTGCTAGGACTTTTAACCGGATATATTCGTGATCCGGTTATCCGAAGCTAGGATCACGGATGTGTAAACGAATATTATTCGGATGTCCGGATATCCGGATACGGATAATCGAATAGTCGGATATCCAGTATATCCGAATATCCGGATTTTTTTCTGTCTTTTAGGCCCGTTCGAATGAAATGTAACGCAAAAAATGGCTTTTACCACAATCCCCCATCCCTTCGTAAGTAATTATTTGCATAATTTTCATTAAACTATGTTCGGATACAATATCCGGATATCCGACTATCCGAAAATCCGGATATCCTGTCGGGTAATATCCGGATATCCGGTTGATCCGGATTTTGGATATTTGTCGGATATCCAAGGTCGGATATCCGGATATTTTAATCCGGATAGTCCCAGCACTACTCTAGCGTGAGAAAAGCCTGTTAGCATCACGATCAAGGAGGATATAGATTGCTTCGAGCTGGTCTCGAAGTACGTTGCTGGTTTAACAAGCCAGTCGTCGTAGATTCGTGTTTCGGCTCGGGAAATACTAATATGTGCCAGTAGGATCGCAGCGCTAGCCCCGCAATCGTCCTATACACTTAACAGTTGGCTGCGAAGTCTGTGTGTAATAAACAGAAGGTCGAATTCTGAATCGGAATGTAGCACAGTACCAAGACCAAGATTACTTCGATCAACGTGACTCAAGGGGCATACGAGGTACAGGTTATCAGATGGCAGCGGGAATGGTCCAATTCCGCGATGAGTAGATGGACGCATTCCAAAGGTATCTGGAAGGGTTGAGAAGCGCCATGGTTTAGTAAACTTCCATCTGAAACAGGTCCTGTCAAATCACAGCTGCTCCAGGCAGTATCTACACAGGTTCGGGCACTCGGGGTCCCCCATGTGTTCCTAGTGCGTGGATGTGGAGGGGACCGCTAAGCATGCCTTCTTCGTTTGCCCTCGCGTATGCCTATTGGAGACGAACATTTTTGTTTGGGAATGTGTTCATAGGAAACTATAATTGTTCAGTTATGACTTAGTCCTGTTAGCTCTTTGTGGTGCTTTCTCAAGGTCGGCAAACAACTTTCGGGGGACTTATGCAACTCAACGACTTACCGTTAGTGAAGCAAAACTACCTAGAAACGTTCAGGAAAGGGTAACTGGCTCTTTATAAAATAGGAAAAATCATGTCATAAACCATTTTGCCTTTCCCCTAGAAAGGTATAGCAATCACTGGAAAAACACAAGGTATAAAAGTGCTCCAAAGGGTCGAATCTCGTATATCAATCGACTTAGTTTGACGAGCTGAGCATTTTCTGTATGTGTGTGTGTGTGTATGTGTGTGTGTGTATGTGTGGGTGTATGTAACGCTCTCCCAATCTCACTCGATTTTCTAAGAGATGGCTGGACCGATCTTCATGAAATTAATTGCAAATGAGAGGTCTAGATGCCCCATAAGACCCTATTGAATTTCATTACAATCGGATTTTTAGTTTAGAGGTTATGTTTAAAAATGTGAAAATCACTAAACATCATTATCTCAGAAACTACTCAACCGATTTTAACAAAATTAATTTTAAATGAACGAGCTACTTAAAAATCCTTAACTTTTGAGTTTCATGAAGATTGAACGTGTGGTTCAGAAGTCATTTAAAGAAACATGTACTGGAAAGTGTTTTATCTCACTCATGTTTCTCAGAGATGGCTGAACCGATTTCCACAAAATCAGTGTCATTTGGAAGGTCTAATAACCCCATAAGACCCTATTGATTTTTTTTGCAATCGGACTATTACTTTGCCTGTTATGTTTAAAAATGTGAAATCAAGCTATGAAAAGAAACATATTCCGAAGAACACATAAACTCACTCTTTTTTCTCAGAGATGGCCGAACCGATTTTCACGAAATTAGTGTCAAATGAAAGCTCTAGCTGACTCATAACACCCTATTGAATTTGACTGTAATCGGTCTGTTACTTTGTGAGTGATGTATCAAAATATGAAAATCACGAAACTTCATTATCTCAGAAAGTACGCAACCAATTTGATCAATTGTATTATCACATGAACAGGCCAGTTAAGGGTTAACTGATGAATTATGATTTAACACGTGGTTTCAAAGTTTGGCTGCCCTATACGTTCCCATTTCATTTGATTATAATCGAACTAAGCAACCGTTATGTATTAAATTGTTAATAAAACAACGAAATTCTATCATCTCAAAGATTACACGACTTATTTGAACATGACTAGTGTCATACGAAATAGTCATCTCTCAAACTTACAAATAACAAACTTCATAAGAATTTGATATGTGGTTCAAAAGTTATGGAAAGAAAAGAAATTCAAAGGCTATTTGAAACTATACCTGCTTTGATCAATATATGTGGCCACAATATAATTCAAATGTGGTATCGTACCATTTGAATGTTCCCGGTATCGCTCGTGATTGAATTGTTCGAAATTAAGATATTTTTATTTCGCTATTTATTGAGCATTCACATTACGTCAAATTTCATTTTTGTACTTCTATTACAACATCATTATTTTAGAACCCAAAAAGTGAATACACATTTTTGGATTGAAGCGTTCATGTAAATCTATTTTTACAAATAATGAGTTTGAATGAGAAAGGCTGGGTCTGACCGCTAGGTGGATTAATTTAGGTTTTTTCCTAACCATCGATGTACCGCTAAACGACGAACGTTGGTGCCCATTGATAAACGATGCGCAACAGGAGAGGAGAGGGACATACTTCAACGACTCGCGTACCGGTCGACGTCGATTGTTCTGAAGAATCACACGGCTTACATGGGATGCCAGTCAGTAGAATCACACAGCTCACACAGAAGATCCGCCGCAGCGGAGTGCAAGGCCTCAAAGTCACGTGAACTGTATCCAAAAACGCCCACGTATTCGAACGGCGGTACAGGTGTAAGCGCAGGGAAGTTGATTCCGGCCCTCCGTAGTCGCCCCATGACGGACGTCGATCCCCGGCTCCGGTATAGATGGCACTCTGGCTTGACCGCCAGCTAACTTGTCACCATTTTTTCCAATTGCTGGCTATCACCTTTTCCAAGTTTACGGCTTCACTCAACTTCCTAATTATCTTCTTCAAGGGTTATTTCAAGACTATCCCTTCTCGATCTTCATGTTTTCGATCTTACATTTGTCGCTCTCGCACTCTCTTTTATTACCCGGATATCAGATACCAGTTTTTCGTGCAGTTGTTGAAGTGGTATAATCTTTTTCTGGATCGTTTTGTAAAGGGGTGGGTAATTTAGTGCGGACTTTTTGCCGTCTTTTATCATTGTGGTTTTTTCGTTACAAATATATCTTGTGGTTATAACCGTTTAAGAAATGAGACTGTCCTTTCTCCGAGATATACATTACGGATGCTTTAGTGCCTCCGTGTTAAACCTCAACATCTGCTCTGAATGTTACAGGGTAAACACCGGAGGTCTTTTTTAGGCCATTTGGACAGTGCCCCCTCACTTCCCAAAACGGACGTGAACATCGAACATTTTTACGCAATTTCTACGACGCCTAATTATCTGTTGAAAAATTTTACGGACAAGTTCATTTAGTAAACAAAAAAAAAAAAACTAACGGCAATTACCAGCAAAAAAAGCCTAACATTTAACTCTACACAAACCACACCAAAACGACTCATATTCGGTAAAGCTCCATTTAAAAAAAAAATCCGGTTACAAAACGTCGGGTTGTTCAATTTCAAAACTGATGACGTGGTTGGATAGATTTTGCTACACTTTTCCCTTTGGGAGGAATGATGCAGTAGCGAGAATCATTCCAAAAAACATCAAACGAAAACTTTTCTAGCATTTTTCGATGGATTTCTTGATATTATTCGACGATTTACATCACGGTGGGTTACGCAAAGCGTAGTCATAAATCTCTCTGGGTACACTTGTTTCGATGTTTCCAATTTAGGTCATAGGGCGATAGACGTATTTTCGAAGATGGGTCTCAGCGCTTTCAGATATTACGAGTCTTTAACATCGCGACCTATCTTGGGGATGAATCCCTGTTGTTGGTTTGCTTTTTGAAACTATCGAACAGAAGTGAAGATTAAAGTGCAGCTTTAGACCTAGTAGAACTATGATCTGTCACACGATCTACACTGAGACGCGAAAAATTGTCAATAAAGTAATTGTAAAGAGATGGGTTCACACTTTGGGGTACTAACAATGAGTTTATTCCGACGGGACCAGTCAACGAAAGAATTGGGCAAGCTTTACCAGTTTTCGACCGAGCAAACAACAATATACAGTTAAAGAATAACGTGAATAGAAGTGGGCCGAGGTTGCTTCCCTGTGGTACCCTGGAAGTACTGGAAACCGCTGAGGAGACACACGGGTAAAGTCGCACCCGATGGATTCCTTCAGCTGAGCACGAGTTTAACCAATTTTTCGACGGAAGTTTTTCGACGACATGTGCAGCACATAGACGCGATTTTCAAAGGATAAAAAAGTCACCTCAGCTCGGACGCTCCAATCCATGCTGATCAATTGAAATAGGTTTAGTTTCTCAAGTGATTCAAAATTACTTTACTCAGAAAAATCTCGAATAAAATGAACACCGCCGAGAGACTGGTAATACCACGATAGTTTCAAGGTTTCTTCCAGATTCTGGGAAATTATCTTGTTCAAAAAATGCATTATAAATGGCTACCGAAGAATCGACTACACCAACAGAACACCACTGTCGAAATCCAACCCGGCTCAGGAACAAGCGAATTCTTGAGTCTTTTCGTTGCTGAAGCTACCATAGCTCATTAACTATGAAAGTGGACAAATCCTAGAAGTCAGCAGGGGAACAGAGACAGCTCAGATTCCGTATCGACATCAATAATTGTCCTCTGTACAAAGACTGGCGTGAAGTGTTTCGCAAACATTTCACACGCCTCATCAGGGGATGTTGACTGCTCAGAATCAAGGCTAATGTTGGACGGAATGCTCCCTCCTCGTTTTTTCTATTACCCCAAAACTTCGAGAGTAACGCCGTCAATTCGAACTCTGAATTTTTAGCTGCCTGTAATACAAGGTACTCCAAGTAGGGCATCGTTTAGAGGAAATCGCCATGATGTCAACATCAGCGCATTCAGTGACAAGAGCTCTGTTCTGATTCTTAATTATTGATGTTGGATTTCAGACTTAAAATGTTGAATTTTATTTTTTGGATTTAGGATTTTCTTTATAAATGCTGATAGTTATTTTTATTTTCAATTTACTTCTAAATTTTGAGTTTAAGATATTTGAATTAAACTTTGATATTTTCTATTGATGATGATTTTTGATTCTGTTGATGATTAATTATCAATTGCTGATATCCAAGTTATTTTTTAGACGGACTTCGGTAAAATCACTATGAATCTTTATAAACGTTTTTTAAGTATTCATTGAAGCTTTTTAAAGGTTTGACTGGAGGCCGTCTGAGGGTGGTACTGGGCACTAGAGGGTTGATTTTCATTTTAAATTAAAGGCGATGAATTTTTGATTTTGAATATTAAGTGTTATACTTAACTAATCAAATATTCACTAATTTCTCGAATTTTTTTCACCAGTGCGATCGATTGGATGCAGCGGATAAACTGGACATCGGCGGCTCAACCGGGCTGGACTCAACTCACATGGACCTATCGAGCTCGGTATGCGGCAAAAGTGGCGAGCTCGGTCCGGAACAGGCGATTTTCTGTGGCACATCGACGGTTCGGCTGATTTCCAGCGGTCGGTACGCGAACCAGGCCCGGATTGCCGTCCGGCTGGCAGAGGAAAACGACATCCCGTTGGCTACCGTGCTCTGTGACATGAGGCGGAAGAAGAGGAAGTAAAAAAAACCTGTGTCCGGCAATGAAGTGCAATGGTTTGCAGCAGTACACAAAATCTGTAAAATAGTGAAATGCAAAATATGATCTCACTGTGTGTTTTTTGATGGGTCGATTGCGTAGGTAACGAACCATTTGGTATAGGGACAATTAATGTGCAGACTACACTGTTAGAGATTTAGCTATTACTCACTTTTCTACTGCATTTTATCTTGCTCTTGGGGAGACTTCTCTACTTTGTGCCAGGAAGGGAAAACAGCAAAAATGCAAGTGAAATTCAGAGAACAAAAACGAGCCGATATTTATTTAAGGTGTATCAAAATCAACATAAAATAACAGTAAATGAAACTAGAAAACAATGCACAGGAATATACATGCATCATGCGTAGAGAACTACAGAGAAATAAAAGAAATGAATGTTAACTTTGACAGCCATCGGGCGTTTTAATTACGGGAACCAGCCGCAAGAAGGCGCTCACAGGCGGCGTCATCGCCATACTCGGCCCGAGCTAGATCACAGAAGGTCTCCCGGAGGCAGCTTTGATCGCAGCCGGCTGCCAGCAGAGGATCGGCCAGTTTCTGCTTTAGCTGCCAATACTGCAGCAATTCGGCCTCGGAGTCGGCAAGTTTTCCTAGCAAACCGTCGATAGATTTTGGGCTGAGGTCACTTAAACCGTAGTGCTCTTTGAAGGTGTACGCCTTGAACCAGGCCGGCTTGCGGTCCGGATGTTGGTTGGCTTCGGTTAGGTTGTACAACCACGATTCGTGGTCGAGGATTTCCTACGGTTGAAAAAAAAAACTATACTTCAGTGTGTTCGATAAAAAAAAACCGTTCAACTCACAAATGTCGTGGGATCAGCGTAGAAGATTTTGTAGTTGGGGTTGAGTTGCGAGAAGGTAGTAGTGGAGCCTCCATTCCAGGCCACGTTAACCGCCGCGGTAGGGTCGGATTTCTTGTAGAACACGTTGAACTCATCGACATGCGAGTGGCCGTTAAACTGCCCCTGGATGATGTGTGCGAATCTTTCCACTATCTTGCGGTACTCTCTGGTCCAACCGATGTAGCAGTAGTTATCGTAGGAAGGCACGTGCCCTAGGATGTGAACTTTTTCGTCAGCCTTCTCCGCCGCCAGCAAAACATCGTGCAACCACTGAAGTTGATTGGTGAAGTAGTTATCGGTTAGGAAAAGCCAGCGATTGTAGTTGAAGCAAAAGTTATTATTGAGGCCAATGACTCGATGTCCTAGAGGGCTTAGTACGGTGTAGTAGCCCGCGTCTGCGAGAGTTGCACTGACATCCTCCGGAAGCCAATCTTTCCACTCCACGGCTACCAGATCGTACAAATACTTGGAGCTTAGTGTATTAGAAACGGTGTGAGGGGCGTACATATTCGACGGATGAGCTTCGTGATTCCCTAGAACGGGATAGAATGGAATCCCAGCAAATCGTTCCTTGAGTAGACGGTAAATTTTCTGCATCGAATCGATATTGGTTTCCAGCGTGGTATTCCAGGTGAAATGGTGAATGATGTCCCCAGTGAAGTAAACGGCATCGATTTTGGGATGTTCGGCACGAATTTGGTCCATAACATCAACTACGGCATGCCACGGGGTGTCACAAGCGTGATAATCTCCCCAGAATCCAGCTGCATTACTTGAATCGGCCGGATCAAGATCCGGTACGACGCGACAGCACGTCCCGGAACCACAATCGGCATTGATTCCGACAACGTATTCCGGATCGTAGTGAATGTCGGTGAGATGAACAATGGTCAGAGGTGTGTCGGTAGAAGCAGTGACCGACACTTTGGATGATTGTAAAACCTTCTCGGAAGGGCTAATATCCACTGACGGATATCGATCACTGAGAACATCCGAGCTGGTAGCGACACAATTTTCACCTTGATAGGTGATTTCACAAATTCTATACACCGTTGGTAGTGCGTTATCTAATAGCTCCAACATGTACAGAATCATATCTGCGTTAAGTTCAACGTGACCTTCGCAGATGTACGGTTTCATGTTGTAAAGATTGCAAATATCCTTAGCCAATTTGACCAGAACTGCCTTCTCCTTGTCCACAGTTTCTTTGTATATTTCGAGAAAGGTGTAACTGGCTGACAAACACTGCAGACACAGTTTCGTATTTTTCGCGTGGGGCATCTCATCTAGCGTGATTTTCATTTGACTGGACTTGATAAGATCCAACAATCGATCAAAGTTTGTGGAAGTTTGATTAGTGGTTTGGAAGTGCTTGAATTCCTCCAGGAATTCAACCAAATATTGTTCTAAAAAGAAAACAAAATAATTCTTTGTTGTAATGAGAATATTGTTTCGAACTCACCGATTTGCACTTCCACCGTTGCATCTTCACAAACTAAATTGCCCTTCTGACAAAGAGTATTATCTCTTTCGACAATAGATTTACCCTGCGATCCTATTAGGTAAACTGCAAGAGCAAATAACAATGGTTTCATTTCGATGCCTGGCTTGAAGCACGATGTTTCGAGCACTACTGAACAGCTGCCCGTAGTTTTCGGCTGTTCTTAAAGCTTGAGCTTGTTGATGAGAGAATATTACAGAATCCACCGGTGATTGATTTGAGAGCAGTGCTGATAACAGAACCCCGAAATGAATACCTACTGTCTGTGCTGTACCGTTTGTGAAGGTATCTTATCGATTTAATTGCCTCGTGTGAGAATAATGACATAATAAAATGGACGGGCCGTAAGATGCTGTCTGTACACGGTTGCCGCAAGAGTGGAGATAGGAACTTACTTTTTTATTTATTCAAATTAAGGGGATGCTAGTGCATGTCTTTTTCACTGATTAATATTATTTCAGTAATTTTATAGCATCAAAAACAAATATTTAAATTTTCTTCGTGAAAATTTGCCGATCAGACTTTGGCAAATTTTGCATTTCAAGTAAATTTACGAATTCTGTGGGAGAGTTAACAGTAACCTCTTGGATCGTAACAGAATACACTGATTTGTACGAAAGCAATTATTAATCCATTAATTTCCCATTGCAGCTATTTATTTAAATTCATCTCCTCGATGGCAGTAGAAATTGAGGAAAAACAGTTAAATTCGACATTAAATGTTACTGGAACCAACTAAATTGAACAAAAAAATCAATTAGAGAAAAAATATTTTTTACTAAACATAGACCGTTAAGCATCAAAAACGTCTGTTGTGTTACGAAACGATAGTGGATACTCCGTTTAACAGTCCTGTTTATAACCTTCACACCGTTCAAAAACGATTGATTACTTTTTGGAATGTTCTTTATCTAGTGACGTATAGCTTTTAACCATAGATTTTTTTTTATCTACCTGACAAGCGCCATGACAAGGAATAGATTGAAAGTGGTCCAGAGCTGCCAAGGTTTGGGCAGTCCGTCAGGCGCCGACCCGCTATCGAATGCAGCGGCCTCCTACATCCGAACAGCTATTCTACAGGTCAATTCATCGCTAGGGGATATTTCTTAGTTTAGTTGTCTAGCGGCCATCATCTAATTAGGACGCTAGCTTAGGCAAGTTTTATATTGGGCACTACACTATAAACATCGCAGCCCAGTGACCAAAGCGGAATTCTATTGCGGTAGTAAACATTGTTTAGTTATTACAAATTTCTATAACTAGTTACTACCGCAATTGTATTTCTACAAACAATATGTGAAATAAACGCAATCAAATCGAAATAACAAGCTATAATCAAAAAATATAATCGAAAAGTTGTAAGCACAGTCACATTTATCAGGGTTTCATGTCTTTAAGCATGTCGTCGTGCAAAACAGTCTAAACTATCGTAGTATAATCTTATTATGTATAGACTACTAGCTGCTTAAAATTTATGTCGGAAGCCTTCTATCATGTGCTAAACCACACATTCCTGAGTATTGGTATGGCTTCTATCTCGTTAGTAAAAAACTTACTGCAGCTCTTTTCAAACTGGAGCTTGGATTGTAAGTGGACACAATTTGAAAGCCATAATTAGATTGTGTTGATCTTGCTATACTATTGGCGAAACATTGAAAGTCTTGGAGTTCCATCTCACCTTGTGGGCTGGACGAAATCAAATCGCACAAATCGATCTTTTACGGCGAAATGGGGAAATGCAGAGTGCTACAGTCAGGCTTGGTATTATCCTCAATATGTGAGAAGAGTAGAGTGAATTTTCACCGTTTACTTCCTGTCCAGTATAAGTGCTGCTTGTAGTAATTTTTGCACTACACTTTTTTTTGTTTTGTGTTGTGATTCTGTTGCTCGCAGAAAAACTAACACACTTGCTGCTTACGCACCAGCTGAGCGAAACAAGAGTGGTGAATCACTCTACAGAGAATACACAGAAGAACGCCGCGGTGTGCACTGCTGAGATAAATTTGATAGCATTCGAAGAGCAGACATGCGTAATAGGCGGCTGGATTTATTTTGCGTAGAGCTACGTTTTACTTTAGCATACCACATAGGACTGTGAATTGGAAAGCAATTATCCAAAAGAGGGCGATATTTGTCCCTTTTTAAATGCTTAAAAATCGGCTTGTTTTCAACCGATTTTCATCATCCTAGCAGTAATCGATCGGAAAATTATACCAAATGCAGAAAAATGTTGTTTAATTTTGCAAGCAATTGTACTATTGAAAATTTCCAAGCCTCGTTAAAACGAAAATTAAGTCCTCTGATTGGTCGCTTGCTGGCTCTCCCTGAAAAGGTGGACAGAATAGTATACCTGTTGTGTAGTTATTGAGCGTAATGTCCTTTCGTGTGAGAAAGCTTACATCAGTTTGTTATCTTCAGGGAGAGATTTTTCAGATTTCGCCGCGGTGTTTTTTTTTTTGCATGCTTCTCAGATACACACGATTCGATTTCTCGCCAAGCAAGTACGTTGCTTTGCCCACCGGTGTGCGAGCAGTTGTTTTCGCAGAGGAAGATAATCTCCAGATGAAGTAATCGAACAGATTTGACAAAAGTGCAAAAGAGTTGTTTTGTAGCTTAAAAAAGTCATTTTTTTCATAAATCACGTTTAGACAACCTGAAAACAATATTTTAGAAAATCGAAACCTCGAATCTTTTTGCATTTTCCATTCTAGAGAGCTTGAAATGGCTTGAAGCGTTGGTTTCATAAGTTCAAAAGACAGGTTTTTTGATGCTTAACAACTTTGCCGAGGACACCGAAAAGCTAAAATGTTCCAAAAAAATGCTACAGCTGTTTAGAATTGAGTATGTCTACAAGTCGGCAGACCGATAGTGTTGGCAGAAAAATTGATTTTTAGCATTGAAGCGTTGAATCGACATACTCAACTTTGATCAGCATTTTTTTTGGGACAACCTAGCTCATTAGTGTCCACAACAAAGTTGTAAAGCATCTTAGATACTATACTTTAACGCAGAGTAGTGCATTATTAAAGCGTCATTGAGCTCTCTAAGAAGGTAAATACTAAAAGTACGTTTTCCCATACAAATTTTCTTGCATTTTGGAAATACAATTCACTAAGCGGAGACAAGACCAATTGAGTTCCGGTAAGTTTAGACGATACCAGCAGAGAAATTCAACGGCGCATTATGGCAGGAAATCGTGCATACTTTGGTCTCCGGAGGACGCTCCGATCGAGTAGAATTCGTCGCCGCACCAAGTTAACCATCTACAAGACTCTGATCAGACCGGTAGTCCTCTACGGGCATGAGACATGGACTATGCTTGTGGAGAACCAACGCGCCCTTGCGGTCTTCGAGCGGAAGGTGTTGCGTACCATCTTCGGTGGACTGCAGATGGAAAACGGAGTGTGGAGAAGGCGAATGAACCACGAACTGCAGGAGCTGCTTGGGGAGCCATCTATCGTCCACACCGCTAAGATAGGCAAGTTGCGGTGGGCTGGGCATGTTGTAAGGATGTCAGACGACAGCCCGGTAAAGATGGTTCTTGAAACCAATCCGTCAGGGACGAGACGGAGAGGTGCACAGCGGGCAAGGTGGATCGATCAGGTGGAAGACGACTTGCGGACCCTACGCAGACTGCAGAGCTGGCGAACTGCAGCCATGGACCGAGTGGAATGGAGACGACTCTTACGTACAGCAAAGGCCACACCACGGCTTGGGACTGTTTGGTAAGGTAAGGTAAGTTTAGCATTGTTTGGGATCCCAAAATGGAACCACAAAAGTTTGGTTCGGAAAAATCGAGCTCTTTGACCCATCCTACTATATATGGTGTTTTGATGATATACGGATCCCGAAAGTTGTAACAGAAGTGCTCTTCCACAATTTGCTACAGTTTGATTTCCCCACGGTACTGTAAAGTTTGATGTTGTACTTTTTCAACCTAATTATACAGTTGAATCCCGCTAAAACGACATTTGTTATAACGACAAATCTCGCTATAGTGACATTTTCAAAGGTCCCTCTGTTTTATACTAGAACTATTCGTTTTATTGCGACATTTCGCTGTTACGACCTTCCTCTATACAGTAAGCTTTTCATACACCATGTGTAGAATATGTGTATTTTATTCTGGAATGCATTCATGTCACCTTCATTTCTTATTTCCAAAAAAAAATAATTCATATCGTCGGAATAAATTAACACTTTCAGTTTTTTGAGAATAGGGGAAATGTCTTTAACGTATAAGATAAAGAGTATAGGTCCTAAGTGAGAGTCTTGGGGGCACCAGAAGTGATTAGAATCGGATTTGAGTTATGTAACTCAGGGAAGTTACGTTGGTCCATTGTTTTTTTGTATTTTTCAACGATAACTGTCTAGTTTTGACACTAGGGTGGTGGTTGCAGATTTATTTCTTCCGGATGTTGTGTCAACCTCAAACGATGGATACTCGGTTGCTATGATTGCAAAATGTTTTCAACAGAGCCATTGGAGTTGTTTACTGGGTAACTGGCGATAAGACTAAGAGTACCGTTTTGATTCAAACTTCGAACAATCTCAAACTTCGAACACTTCAGAATAAAAATCGAATTTGTATAGCTAGTGTAATAAAAAAAGTATAATTATCATATACCATTTTGTTCATTGTAAAGTCCTTTTTCCAGTGATGTTTAACATTTCACTGAAGGACCTCTTCCTGGAAATCAGTAGGCGTTGAAAAAATTGACAGTCAGTATTTTTCGTTTGGACTCGCCCTCTTAGCCGTTGGCGTTAAAGTGTGCTGTTATTTCGATTCAGTTGTTTCAACAGTTTTGATTCGTTTTTTCTAATATTTGTGGTTTTTGGACATTAGTAAGGTAAATATTTGTTAAAACAGAATATTGATGTAGTGATTCATGCCAAATTTCGGGAATTTAAGGAAAATTAAAGTGTTCGGAATTTGAATCACATTTAAAAACAATGATTCATATTTCGAACATTTAACAATCATTTCTGTTTTAGGAAAATATATCGCAAATATGGAGTTTCCTGATCGTAAATCGTAAATGTATTGAACATGCTTTGGGTGCGATTAGAGCTGGGGCGTCTCTGCGTTCTGCTGCGAAACAGTATAATGTGAGTACGACAAAACTCTTTGAATGTAAACATCATTTTGAACGGAGAAATGTTGTTGGAAAACCTAAATTTTCACGCCTGAAGAGGAAGTTGAAATCGTCGATTGGGTGGAAGAGATGGCTGCAGCAGGACTTCCGATTTGTAAAGAAATTTTAAAAATAAGCGTCGGACAATATGCAAAACGAGTCGATAGGCCTAATATATTCTTATCCGGAACCCCATAACGAGGCTGGGTACAAAGATTTTTGAGACGTCATTAAATCCATATTAAATTCTCCGAACCGCATTTTTAATATGGATGAAAGCGCGTTCGAAATGGCAGTAAGTGCTAGAAAAAAGAAAGTGTTAGCTAAGAAAGGAACCAAAAATGTACAATCAGTCCAGGGAAACTCGGCTCGTGAGTCCTACACCGTACTTATGGCTGGAGTAGCTGCTGGCATCTTGGTGCCTCCTCTCGTTTTGTTCCCATTTAAAGAACGACTGTCGAAGGAAATTATTCGAAGTGTTCCAAAAGGATGGGGTGTTGGGCGTACAGATAGTGGTTGGATGAACTCTGGAGTCTTTTATGAATATATGGCAAATGTATTCTACCCGTGGCAGAAGGAATCAAAAAATGAATTTCCTGTTGTGATCTTTGCCGATGGCCATCGTTCTCATGCGACTTATGAAGCCGTGATGTTCTGTAAAGAGCATCAAATCATTCTGATATGTTTACCGCCAAATTCAACACACTTTATTCAGCCATTAGATGTGTCTTTTTTCAAGCCAATGAAAGCAGCATGGGATACTGAACTTACCAAATGGAGGTTCAACAAAGGTGGAGCAACAATCACGAAACCGGATTTTGCGCCTCTTCTATAAAAATCTATCAATTCGATGGATCATGTTGGTACCACACTAGTTAACGGCTTCAGAAAGTGTGGCTTAGTGCCTTGTAATGCTGAATGCATAAATTACGCGCCATTTCCAGATCCGTATTATTTAACTGAGCAGAGAAAACGAGATATAGTCGTTCCTATGAATACTTCTCAATCAACAGAAGGAAACATGCCATCGTCAATTTTTTTCAAAGAAATAAACCGCAGACTTTCACCAGAAACTTAGCATAAATGTGAGATACAAAAATATAATCTTTTTTGGACTGGCGACCCTGAAACAACACATTTGTTCAATTTTTGGAGTAAGGTCAAGCATGAAGCCGAAGGTTTACCAGAGTATTATGAAATTGATCCTACGTTGATTGGTTTGGATCTAGCAGTTGATATCGACGAAAGCTCTACTTCAAATTTAGCAAAAAATTGTACACTAGAAGCAACAGGTATTATGACAATTTTTCTTGAAAGCATTCAATAATAATTGTGCAATTATTTCAAATCAGACGATTGAAATAAATGATGGAAATCAGTCACGGTTTGTTAATCAGTTGTGCTTGTCAGAGAACATGCAGGATGATATTGGTATAGTTGACTGTAATTGTAAGCAGAAAAAAAAACAACTTTCATTCGATGATATTAATTTACTCAATGTTTCCATGTAGATAACCTTTTAGTAAATCACGTCTCATCCGATTCAATTTTAATCGATAACGACCCAATTTACGATTTAGGTATTTTTATTTTACAGCAATAAATATGTTGGACGTTCATGAAATATGATCCATTTTAAGCAAATGTAGATATAACAGCGAATCACCAAAATCAATCCGAATCGGTCGATCAAGATTATATTACTAGCTAAAATAAAAAAAAATTGTATTATTCAATTTATAAATTTATTTATATCACTGCTTCCAAGAATTTCATGAAAATCTGTTAGCACCGCAATTCAATTTAAGAGTTGGGTGCAATGTCTGTCCAATAAAATGAAAGGTTTAGTTCAAACATCCTATTAGGCCCATTAGGCCTGATATTGACTTTGTTTTTAATATTTAATTCCATTCGTAAGATAGATTTTCCGATAAACGTTTCAATTCGTGAAACGCAAATTTTGTGATTGTAAAGGGCCCATGAAATTTTATTGCGAGACAAATGTTTGCTTTTTTGCGACATAGCAAGGGTGTTCGAAGTTTGAGACAGAAGTGTTCGGAGTTTGAATCACGACCTAAAGGTGTTCGAAGTTGGAATCGAATCAGAACTTTTTTATATCCCTATTTTTACGTAAAAACCAGTATGTATTTTGTTTAACAAAGTCTCATTGCAATAATAATAAAATTACCAAGGTGTTGAACCTTTCAAACCGATAGAAAACATTACTTGGGTACATTTCTCAATGAATAAAGTTACAACATAGCTTAAGTGTTCGAAATTTGATGCAACACGGTACATATAGTCAAAAAGGTGCAGAGTTGATCATCGACGTAACGTTTTCAGGCCCAGGACTGATTACAAACTGGAGGGATCACGATGGCTACACCAATATCGGCTGGTCTAAGTGGCAAGCGACGGCTTAAGCCAACGCTCCAACCATCCGCGGGTGAAAGACATCGCATTTAAATACCGAGGTAGAGCTCCGTGCAGCATTGGGATCTACAGAGCGATCTCCAGCGAAGGAAGCGACAGCGATTGTTCCTATTGTCGGAGGCTGGGAAACTGGGATGGGTGACCCGTCAGTGTATAGACCTATCTATCTGCTAAACACGACGGGTGAGTGCTTGACAGGATTGCCTTCAAAAGACTAGTGAAGTACTCGGAGAGTGTAAACGGTCTCAAGGCCGGCAGTATCCATTCGGAAAATATCCCGATATCGCGATTATCGTACAAAACTAAAAATTCTAATATTTTCTGTGTTCGAAATTTGAAATGTCCGTGCACATGCGCGAGTGACGGCAAGCGAGTGGCAGTTTTCAACGTCAGATCTTATACCTTTCTTTCTCCTTTCTTCTGTTTCACAAATACATCGCGAGCAAAGATGAAAATAATCGTGTGTATGGCAACTCTGATCGCGAAGGATGCATGTGAAAGCGAAGAGTAGCATTGCCAAGTCTTTATCCCTTCCCGATTCCTTACTACTACCCACTCGGGAAAAAAGTGTAATGCTGTTCCTGAACGGTCTTGCAGGTAACCAGTTTGGTTTCCAGGAGGGTATCGCTGTACAAGATCCTTGAAACTTACTTCCATAATCGAGTTAACAACACGGAGGAGGGTCTGAAGTGTGTCCCAATCACCGCAGGAGTATCGCAAGGTTTCATTCTGGGCTCGATGTTGTGGAATGTCATGTACGAAGGGGTGTTGAAACTAAAGTTCCCTGTATAGATTGTGATCGTTGACTTTGCGGACGATAAGAGTGTCTAAACGACTACTGCACCGCTATCTCGAATGATGCCGAATAGCTGCTATAAAAGTTATCGTGGTAAACTGGAAAGTGTCTAGGTAGATGTACCTGAAGGTTGCGAGTGCGTATCCTACAGTGTCACTCGATGCATTCTGCATCCTATCTGCGCCGGTCAGCATCTTCATTAAGCAGGACGAAGATGGCTTCAACCATCATCTTCGATGGTCAGAGAACAGCGGGAGGGTTCATTTCCGCGAAGGGTAGATGAACGCACCGACTAATCCTGGTAGTACCTGGATGGGTCGAGAGGCGCAACAGAGAAGTGAACCTCCATCTGACACAGATTTTGTTAGCCCATGATTGCTTCAGGCAGTATCTACACAGGTACGGGCACGCGGGGTTCCCGGGTGTTCCAAGTAGGTGGATGCGGAAGAGGCCATTGAGCGTGGTATCTCCGTATGCCCTCGTTTTATGCGTGCGAGGAGCGACATGATGGTAGTGAGTGGGTCAGATATTAGTCCAGACAACCTCATCCGGGAGATTTGAGAAGACTCGGACATCTGGAACGCAGTTTGCGCAGCTGCCTCACAGAACTTCCTGGAGCTACAACGTGTGTTGAGGGTCAACCATCAACAGGAAAATGTGGGTACACAGACAAGCTCTACGGCTATCGATTATTATTCATATAAACTTAATCTGCAGGATTAACGTCCGATTTTATCCCGCAGATACCAATGTTTTTGAACTGATGAATGATAAAACCGACGTCAAGGCGAGCTTCCCGTAGCTTCTAAAGCTACTGTTCCTTACCGCCCGACACAAGTTTGATGTTCCGGGGGAAATAAGGAAGCAGAAACTTTCAAAGTTTGCCAAAAAATACATGATTTGGCGAGCGATCTACTCATGTGGTAAGCTGAATGCGTCGTTCGAGACTACCACGACTGTAAACGGGTTGATCTACCTCAAGAAATGTCTAGAGAAGCCTCCGCTTCCTCTGTTGAAGCAACACGAAGGCCCTACGATCCTCTGGCCGGATCTAGCTTCGTGCCAGTATTCAAATTATGTCCGGGAGTGGTACGAAGCCGACGGGATCACTTTCGTACCCAAGGTCATGAACCCCCCAACGCACTGGGAACTGAGGTCCCTCGAAAAATGCTGAACTTTTATGAAGCAGGCACTATGGAAGCATCCCAAAGAGGTCAAATCTGAACATGAAAATAATGGGTTCGAGCTTACTAAAGGGTTATATTTTTTTGTTTGAAAGTTTGAAAAGGATCGGTCAACTAGGTAATTCTCTATAGCATTTTTCCATGATGCAACTTGATCTTTGGGTAAATTTTATCTTCTTCAATCGTGTTTCGTTGGACGGTAATACGTTAAGCTTGTATAACTCTCCTCAGCGCTCGTACATTGTTTATGTGTGAGGGAAATTGCTGAGTGAGATGAACGCTTCATGCTTCATACTAGCTACAAGCATTTTTATATTATATTTTCATTAGCACCAAATTCTTCTTACATGTTGTGCACATATAGAATTGGGTAAAATTCCTTCTGTGTCACTAGATTTACTGCATTTTTTTCGTGAAAATATATTAAATACCAAAGATGAAAAAAAAATGATGCAGTAATGCGGTGTATAATGTAAAGACATTCCTTTATCACAGTCCATCAATGAACATGCATGAAGATGAAATACTGCGATTGTTAAGCCAGCTGAGTGGACCAGATGATCAAACAAAGAATAATTAATAATCACTTTCCGAAGCGTTTCTGCCCAGCTCAAGGTATAAATGGATGCCTTCACTGTTCAGTGAGAGCAGAAAAAAGAAATAGTTACAATGCGTTCAATACTTTTACTGTTTACGTGCCTCTATACCATTCAAGTCCAGGGCCAAAATAATATGTGTGAAATTAGAAATATCGGTGCGAGTTAATATCATCACATAAAAATCTGTAATGAAACATTTTTCGATTAAATAGGGGAAGCCGAGAAGTTATTTTTCGACGCATTTCGGGTGAGTTTCAACAAAGCTGAGATGTCAACGGAAGCGGCTAGAATCGCTGCTTGCATCGAGAATAAATCACTGAAGCTAACTGAGATTCCAGGCTGTCTTAAGGTTTGTTTCTATTACAACTGTTTTTATTTCGTGTAAAATATTTTCTTCTACCTCATCCGCAGCCAAAATATTGCTTACTTTGCCGCGGTGCAATGTACGCCTTAATAGTCAGCTACAGATCAAATTTGGCTGGTGAATCCCCCCAGGTAACGATGGGAACCTTGGCTAAAGACTTTGTCTGGTGGCCAAGTTTGAGAAGGAATATTGTGCACGACTTGTCGATATTTATTTGGTGAGTTCTAGCGCAAAACGAGAATTTACCGCAATTTCTTATTCTTTTTTAAATCTTTTCGCAGCCTACAATAGCGCAAATCCTTAAAAGGAACCCTAATATAACGCCCAACCAAATTTGCTCGATGATATTTTCACCGATAAAGTGTTCTGAGCATTACCGTGATGAGTTGAAATCAAAGCAAATAACTCTTAGCCCTCGTCATGGCAAGCTTCCAGTTGGGCAGAATCCCGTAACTTCATCTCCAGTTAAAATTCTTCACATCACCGACATTCATTATGATCCCAAATACAAGCATGGTGTCAAATATCTTAAAATAACAATATAGTTCACTCTCGAATTTCCCATATATTCCCGTGAAGACAGACAGCAAATATATTAAATACCAATATAGTTCACTTACGTGAAATTATGAAGACAAATTGAAAATGACAGAAGCGTTAGTCACCTTTTCGACCGCTAGGTGCGCCACTTCTGATTTTGTTCTACACGACATGCGAAATAGAGTAACTTTTGACAATAATATTACCCTAATGGGTACACTGAAAAAAATTCACATTTTATTGTGAAGTGGACTCGGCCGAATATTTTATAACAATAAAGTTCGCCTATGCATAAGGCAATCCATGGGTGGTGTTCCACGGTTTGTACGTTTGTCGACCTCCGACAATATTTTGAGTTGTAAAATGGCGACTTCCGGTGACTGGGAAACTGCCGAAAATGACCAAATACCACCTAATATGGGTGTTTTTTTAACCAGAATGACGCTCAGAGGCCAGAAATTGTCTCGAAATGCCAGTTTGAAATCCAAGATGGCGACTTCCGGTTTTTGAAAAATCAGACAAAATTTTGAATTGTAAGATGGCGACTTCCAGTGATTGGAAAAAGAGGAAAACGACCAAATACCACCAATATGGATGTTTCTTTAACTAGAATGACGCTCAGAGGCCAGAAATTGTCTCTGAATACCATTTTGAAATCCAAGATGGCGACTTCCGGTTTCTGAGAAACAGCGAGATATGACCAAATACCATCCAATATGGGTATTTCCGAAATCGTGATGATGCACTGAAACCACAAATCGACCTCAGACAACATTTTGAGTAGTAAAATGGCGACTTTTGGTGACTGGAAAACTGCCGAAAATGACCCAAAAACAACCAAATATGGGTGTTTCTTTAACCAGAATGATGCTCAGAGGCCAGAAATTGTCTCCAAATGCCATTTTGAAATCCAATATGGCGACTTCCGGTTCCGAAACAACAGTGGCAAAGACCAAATAACACTCATTATGGGTATTTCCGGGATTGTTATGATGCACTGAAGCTAAAAATCGACCTCAGATAACATTATGAATTGTAAAATGACGACTTCCGGTGAATGGGAAACTGCCGAAAATAACCAAATAACACCCAATATGGGTATTTCTTCAACCGGCCGATTTCCATCCAATATGAGATGTTTCGATACCAGAATGATACACAGGAGCTAGAATCGACCACAGACAACATTTTGAATTCTAAGATGGTGACTTCCGGTTTCTGTAGAACAGCCGAAAATGACTAAATAACACCTATTATTGGTGTTTCTTAAACCAGAATGACGCTCAGGGGCCAGAAATTGTCTCCAAAAAAAAATAGCCTAAAGGGACCAAATACCACCCAATATGAGTGTTTCTTTAACCAGAATGATGCATGGAGCTAAAAATTGACCTCAGACACCATTTTGAATTGTAAGATGGCAACTTCTGGTAAACAGCCGAATACTACTGCATATGAATATTTCCGTAATCGAAATAATGTATAGAAGCTAAGCATTGACCCTGGACACCATATTGAATTCGAAGAGGACCACTTTCAGTTACTGGAAAACAACGAAAATAACTGAATACCACCAAATATGAGTGTTTTCGGAATAGAGGTGATGTACTAAAGGCAAAAGTCGAGGAGGTAATTTCAAACGATATAAACAAATCGCAAGAAATCAATGAATTGGGAATGTTGAAAATTATTGAATTAAACACAAACATAGGCGGGACGAAGTTTGCCGGGTCAGCTAGTAAATACATAAATATGCTGGTTAAAGCAAAGCTGTAAGTGATGAATACGAAGATTAGAACTCGAGAGCAAAAAATTCGGAGGGATAAAAAAAAAACAAAAAATACTTTCAACAGGAAGAAAACTAAACATTAAATAATAGTTTTTGCATAACAGTTGTTATCACTAATTATGTTTGTTTTGTTGAATATCTTTTATATATAATATAATAAAGCTTTTAAACCAATTACAACATGATATGTATCCATACTTAAATTGTTAAATTGATAGAACATTCAAGTGTCATCTAAGCTAAAAGTTGCACAACAACCTTATACGACTATTGACAACCATTGTGCGGTTTCTCCTTTTATCTTTTTCACGAGGTAATTGAAATATTCATTTAATTGTACACTTCGTGGCCTGATTATTGAGCTTGAGCTTGACGGCCGCACATTTCGTAGTTGCTTCCCGTGATGGATCTGAGCTAGTGAAGTTACACAGGGATCCACGTATATAGCAACTTGGGATTAGTTTACCATTTACACGTCGTGGCCTGATTATTTGTATATTTCTTCTTCGTGCCTCGATAAGCTACATCTATTATATTATCAATATTTAACTCCCGGAATGGCGTTAGTTTTACATACAAACAATATACGCACGAAATCTGCAACATATTTTTGTCTGTGAAAGTATGAAATTGAGTCAACTAAATCTAAAATTGAGTAAATTCAGTTTCGTGTGTGAGAATGTCACACGCTCACAGAAATTCAACAACAATGCACAGTGGTACAGTAAGGCAATGTAGGCGGACACGAGTTTTTCGATGCGATTTTGTGGTTTTAGAGTAAATTTTTTTTCTAAAAATTTGTTTCTTTTATTTAGTCTATTTTTTATGTGCAAACGAAAATTGGGGTGGTCCTGAAATCGACTAAATGAAAAAACTAACTTTTTATTTGCATAAATAAATGTATACATTCATCGGCACAGTTGTAGATCAACTAATTTTAAGCAACTTTCGGTATTTCTTCACAATATTTATATTTGTTCTATCAAAAGATCCCAAAAAATATTATTTATGTTTGCCCTAAACGGAGACATCAATATATCAAAAGGGCCTATTTTCAAAATAGAAATAGTGAACTTTCATCTGTATAATATATCGACAATGTTTTTTCGTCAAAATTGGCGTATTTTTGATAAAAGTCACCGAAGAAAACTTTGTTTTTAAATTTGAATTGAAAAAATAGAGCGAAAAGACTGTTTTTGGAAACCAAATTTCATGTCTACAAAAAAGTTTTTTTACAAAGTTACTTAGAATTAGTTGGTCTACAAGTTTGCCAAAGAATGTTTTATTTCGTTGATTTTAGGACCACCCTAATTTTCATTCGCACATGAATAGAGGACTATGTATAAGAAACAACTTTTTACAAAAACTATGGCTTTAAACCGCAAACTAAAATCGCAACGAAAAGCCTATGTCCGCCTAAATTGCCTTACTGTACCACTGTGCAATGAGTTTAGTTACCTTTTTCACCACAAGAGGGGGTGTTCCCTGTCTGCAAATATCTTAAAATAACAATATAGTTCACTCTCGAATTTCCCATATATTCCCGTGAAGACAGACAGGGAACACCCCCTCTTGTGGTGAAAAAGGTAACTAAACTCATTGCACAGTGGTACAGTAAGGCAATTTAGGCGGACATAGGCTTTTCGTTGCGATTTTAGTTTGCGGTTTAAAGCCATAGTTTTTGTAAAAAGTTGTTTCTTATACATAGTCCTCTATTCATGTGCGAATGAAAATTAGGGTGGTCCTAAAATCAACGAAATAAAACATTCTTTGGCAAACTTGTAGACCAACTAATTCTAAGTAGCTTTGTAAAAAAACTTTTTTGTAGACATGAAATTTGGTTTCCAAAAACAGTCTTTTCGCTCTATTTTTTCAATTCAAATTTAAAAACAAAGTTTTCTTCGGTGACTTTTATCAAAAATACGCCAATTTTGACGAAAAAACATTGTCGATATATTATACAGATGAAAGTTCACTATTTCTATTTTGAAAATAGGCCCTTTTGATATATTGATGTCTCCGTTTAGGGCAAACATAAATAATATTTTTTGGGATCTTTTGATAGAACAAATATAAATATTGTGAAGAAATACCGAAAGTTGCTTAAAATTAGTTGATCTACAACTGTGCCGATGAATGTATACATTTATTTATGCAAATAAAAAGTTAGTTTTTTCATTTAGTCGATTTCAGGACCACCCCAATTTTCGTTTGCACATAAAAAATAGACTAAATAAAAGAAACAAATTTTTAGAAAAAAAATTTACTCAAACCACAAAATCGCATCGAAAAACTCGTGTCCGCCTACATTGCCTTACTGTACCACTGTGCATTGTTGTTGAATTTCTGTGAGCGTGTGACATTCTCACACACGAAACTGAATTTACTCAATTTTAGATTTAGTTGACTCAATTTCATACTTTCACAGACAAAAATATGTTGCAGATTTCGTGCGTATATTGTTTGTATGTAAAACTAACGCCATTCCGGGAGTTAAATATTGATAATATAATAGATGTAGCTTATCGAGGCACGAAGAAGAAATATACAAATAATCAGGCCACGACGTGTAAATGGTAAACTAATCCCAAGTTGCTATATACGTGGATCCCTGTGTAACTTCACTAGCTCAGATCCATCACGGGAAGCAACTACGAAATGTGCGGCCGTCAAGCTCAAGCTCAATAATCAGGCCACGAAGTGTACAATTAAATGAATATTTCAATTACCTCGTGAAAAAGATAAAAGGAGAAACCGCACAATGGTTGTCAATAGTCGTATAAGGTTGTTGTGCAACTTTTAGCTTAGATGACACTTGAATGTTCTATCAATTTAACAATTTAAGTATGGATACATATCATGTTGTAATTGGTTTAAAAGCTTTATTATATTATATATAAAAGATATTCAACAAAACAAACATAATTAGTGATAACAACTGTTATGCAAAAACTATTATTTAATGTTTAGTTTTCTTCCTGTTGAAAGTATTTTTTGTTTTTTTTTTTATCCCTCCGAATTTTTTGCTCTCGAGTTCTAATCTTCGTATTCATCACTTGCAGCTTTGCTTTAACCAGCATATTTATGTATTTACTAGCTGACCCGGCAAACTTCGTCCCGCCTATGTTTGTGTTTAATTCAATAATTTTCAACATTCCCAATTCATTGATTTCTTGCGATTTGTTTATATCGTTTGAAATTAACTCCTCGACTTTTGCCTTTAGTACATCACCTCTATTCCGAAAACACTCATATTTGGTGGTATTCAGTTATTTTCGTTGTTTTCCAGTAACTGAAAGTGGTCATCTTCGAATTCAATATGGTGTCCAGGGTCAATGCTTAGCTTCTATACATTATTTCGATTACGGAAATATTCATATGCAGTAGTATTCGGCTGTTTACCAGAAGTTGCCATCTTACAATTCAAAATGGTGTCTGAGGTCAATTTTTAGCTCCATGCATCATTCTGGTTAAAGGAACACTCATATTGGGTGGTATTTGGTCCCTTTAGGCTATTTTTTTTTTGGAGACAATTTCTGGCCCCTGAGCGTCATTCTGGTTTAAGAAACACCAATAATAGGTGTTATTTAGTCATTTTCGGCTGTTCTACAGAAACCGGAAGTCACCATCTTAGAATTCAAAATGTTGTCTGTGGTCGATTCTAGCTCCTGTGTATCATTCTGGTATCGAAACATCTCATATTGGATGGAAATCGGCCGGATGAAGAAATACCCATATTGGGTGTTATTTGGTTATTTTCGGCAGTTTCCCATTCACCGGAAGTCGTCATTTTACAATTCATAATGTTATCTGAGGTCGATTTTTAGCTTCAGTGCATCATAACAATCCCGGAAATACCCATAATGAGTGTTATTTGGTCTTTGCCACTGTTGTTTCGGAACCGGAAGTCGCCATATTGGATTTCAAAATGGCATTTGGAGACAATTTCTGGCCTCTGAGCATCATTCTGGTTAAAGAAACACCCATATTTGGTTGTTTTTGGGTCATTTTCGGCAGTTTTCCAGTCACCAAAAGTCGCCATTTTACTACTCAAAATGTTGTCTGAGGTCGATTTGTGGTTTCAGTGCATCATCACGATTTCGGAAATACCCATATTGGATGGTATTTGGTCATATCTCGCTGTTTCTCAGAAACCGGAAGTCGCCATCTTGGATTTCAAAATGGTATTCAGAGACAATTTCTGGCCTCTGAGCGTCATTCTAGTTAAAGAAACATCCATATTGGTGGTATTTGGTCGTTTTCCTCTTTTTCCAATCACTGGAAGTCGCCATCTTACAATTCAAAATTTTGTCTGATTTTTCAAAAACCGGAAGTCGCCATCTTGGATTTCAAACTGGCATTTCGAGACAATTTCTGGCCTCTGAGCGTCATTCTGGTTAAAAAAACACCCATATTAGGTGGTATTTGGTCATTTTCGGCAGTTTCCCAGTCACCGGAAGTCGCCATTTTACAACTCAAAATATTGTCGGAGGTCGACAAACGTACAAACCGTGGAACACCACCCATGGATTGCCTTATGCATAGGCGAGCTTTATTGTTATAAAATATTCGGCCGAGTCCACTTCACAATAAAATGTGAATTTTTTTCAGTGTACCCATTAGGGTAATATTATTGTCAAAAGTTACTCTATTTCGCATGTCGTGTAGAACAAAATCAGAAGTGGCGCACCTAGCGGTCGAAAAGGTGACTAACGCTTCTGTCATTTTCAATTTGTCTTCATAATTTCACGTAAGTGAACTATATTGGTATTTAATATATTTGATGGTGTCGAACCTACCGATGTCGCCAAACGTTGCCAAAGAACATTCGGATGTTGTAGGAATGTGTCGTCTGCTAGTGGGACAGAAAATCGCTGGGGAAATTATCACTTCTGCGATACTCCGAAGCATCTACTCGAGACAAGTCTAAAGCAGATCGCCGCAACGCATCCAGATATTAGCCTAGTGTACTTAACGGGAGATCTAGTTCGTCATCATATAACAGAGGTCACCTTTGAGACACTCAAACGGGACTCCAGATATGTGCTGAAATTGTTCGCGAAATCCTTCCCCAACATACCGATTTTGTTTGCGTATGGAAATCACGACACGAGTCCGTTCGGGTCATTTTCATCGGCCCTGATGACTGAACGTTAAGCAGGATAAGCAGAGGTGTATGGATTCTTCCAGTCTTGGATTAAAAAACTGTGGAAAAATGGCAAACCAAATGATGAACTAACATTTCCTCCCAATACAGAAGGATACTACACCGTAAAATTTAATGATCGCTTGCGAATTATTGTTTTGAATAGTAACGTGGCTTATATCTACAATTGGTGGCTCTTGGTGGATCATTTTTATGCAGCCCAGTTGCAGTGGCTTCAGGATGTTCTTGCGGAGTCTGAATCAAATGGGGAAAAGGTTCATATCCTGTCCCACATTCCACCCAATCACCCAACGCTGCTGCATGGTTGGTCCATGGAGTATCAACGTATTGTGGAACGGTATAGTGACACGAATTTGTAATGTTCTACGACTCCAGCAACCTCAGCAAGCCTATTAGCGTAGCTTGGAACGGAGGTTTTTCTGACGCCACACACCTACAACAATCCTAATTATCACATTGTCACTTTGGAACCGTCTTGTTTGGTTGGTTTTATTTTATCCGATTTGAGATCACCTAATCAATTGATTTCTTTACTTTACAGAGTGTTTCCCAGTTGCAGAGTTATTTCATGAACCTTGCAGAAGCTAACAAAACCCCAAACCAAAATCCACGCTGGTCTTTGTCATTCAATTTGACAAGTGCGTATGGGTTGAAGGATCTATCACTGCAAAGTTTAGACCGGTTTGTGACGCGTTTGGCTACAGAAGAAGAAACTGCCAACCGGTACTGGGCCAACAGACGTAGGAATAGTCCACCATCAAGTCAGCCACTGACACCGGAATGTCGAGTGGCACAACTCTGTAGCATTGTAACCACCGATTCTCGTGATTCGAGAAAATGTGAGGAACTAGGAAGGAAATATGGCTCCCAATGGGGATCCACAAAGGGACATTATTGTTCGTTGAATGATTTGTAAATGAAGTTGGTCAATTGTTGTTCGACATTTGAAAACTGAGATCAATAAGATTTGTTTTGTCAAAGTGTTTGACTTCCTAGAAGTCATTTGTAAATCATCAACATATATTCAAATCCCGATTGTTTGTTTTTTCACTCATTTTCCATCAATCGAAAAACGTTTCTCTCAGCTCGTCACATTTCACATCATCGTTCAGTTCGGTAACGACAATTTCGCACAGATGATTAAGTAGACAGTCGTCATCGCAACCGGCACCCAGAGAAGGATCTCCCCATTTGACCTTGAACTCCCAGTACATTCGCAGCTCGAGTCGTCCGGCCGGTGTGCCGAGTCGTTTCACCATCTTATCAGCTTCCGCTGGACTTAGGTTGTGCATTCCGAACGCATCGGCAAACGAGTACTGTTTGAACCAAGTCGGCCGTCGATCCGGGAATAGATTGGCTTCCGTAAGGTTGAAGATGTAGGATTCGTAGTCGGTAACTTGCTGTAAAAAGCATAGGAATCAAACTAAGGTCAGTAATAATTAGGTTATAGCATAACACTCACGAATGTTTCAGGATCTACGTAATATACGATGTAATTCAGATTAATGTCGCTAAAAGCCGTTGCGCTACCGCCATTCCACGCAACGTTGATGGCGTGTTGAGGGTTTTCTCGCGAGTAAAACACATTAAATTCATCCCTATGAGTATGACCATTAAACTGCGCACTTATCGTATTGTGGAATCGTTCGACGATCCGTCGGAACTCTCGTTGACAAACAAAGTAAGTCGAACCACTCGAGCTGTACGGAATGTGAGCAAGTAGATGTACCTTCTCGCCGTTCTGCTCTGCAAGCAGTAAAACATCGTGCAACCACTGGAGTTGGGTTGCAAGATAACCCGGATTCCATATTATCCACCAGTTGTACGTGTAACAATCCTGATTGTTGACAGCAACCAATCGTAAACCCGGTCGAACTAGTGTCGTATAGAATCCACCCTGACGGATTGAATTCACAGTCGAGCGTGGCAGCCAGTGTCCCCAAACATCCGCCAAGTAGCTGTACAACCATCCAACCGAGAACTCCGGACGATTCGCAATGGTCGGTGCGAAGACATTCATTGGATGAGCCTCATGGTTGCCTATGGCGTTGTAAACGGGCGTATCCGGAAAAGCTTCCAACAGTTTGTTGTGCAACCGGTTCATGGTACGAATGTTGTGGCCAAACGACGTTTCCCATACGCCATGATCCACTATATCTCCCGTGTGGTAAATGTAGGCTGCATATTCGGCCGAGTCCACTTCACAATAAAATGTGAATTTTTTTCAGTGTACCCATTAGGGTAATATTATTGTCAAAAGTTACTCTATTTCGCATGTCGTGTAGAACAAAATCAGAAGTGGCGCACCTAGCGGTCGAAAAGGTGACTAACGCTTCTGTCATTTTCAATTTGTCTTCATAATTTCACGTAAGTGAACTATATTGGTATTTAATATATTTGATGGTGTCGAACCTACCGATGTCGCCAAACGTTGCCAAAGAACATTCGGATGTTGTAGGAATGTGTCGTCTGCTAGTGGGACAGAAAATCGCTGGGGAAATTATCACTTCTGCGATACTCCGAAGCATCTACTCGAGACAAGTCTAAAGCAGATCGCCGCAACGCATCCAGATATTAGCCTAGTGTACTTAACGGGAGATCTAGTTCGTCATCATATAACAGAGGTCACCTTTGAGACACTCAAACGGGACTCCAGATATGTGCTGAAATTGTTCGCGAAATCCTTCCCAACATACCGATTTTGTTTGCGTATGGAAATCACGACACGAGTCCGTTCGGGTCATTTTCATCGGCCCTGATGACTGAACGTTAAGCAGGATAAGCAGAGGTGTATGGATTCTTCCAGTCTTGGATTAAAAAACTGTGGAAAAATGGCAAACCAAATGATGAACTAACATTTCCTCCCAATACAGAAGGATACTACACCGTAAAATTTAATGATCGCTTGCGAATTATTGTTTTGAATAGTAACGTGGCTTATATCTACAATTGGTGGCTCTTGGTGGATCATTTTTATGCAGCCCAGTTGCAGTGGCTTCAGGATGTTCTTGCGGAGTCTGAATCAAATGGGGAAAAGGTTCATATCCTGTCCCACATTCCACCCAATCACCCAACGCTGCTGCATGGTTGGTCCATGGAGTATCAACGTATTGTGGAACGGTATAGTGACACGAATTTGTAATGTTCTACGACTCCAGCAACCTCAGCAAGCCTATTAGCGTAGCTTGGAACGGAGGTTTTTCTGACGCCACACACCTACAACAATCCTAATTATCACATTGTCACTTTGGAACCGTCTTGTTTGGTTGGTTTTATTTTATCCGATTTGAGATCACCTAATCAATTGATTTCTTTACTTTACAGAGTGTTTCCCAGTTGCAGAGTTATTTCATGAACCTTGCAGAAGCTAACAAAACCCCAAACCAAAATCCACGCTGGTCTTTGTCATTCAATTTGACAAGTGCGTATGGGTTGAAGGATCTATCACTGCAAAGTTTAGACCGGTTTGTGACGCGTTTGGCTACAGAAGAAGAAACTGCCAACCGGTACTGGGCCAACAGACGTAGGAATAGTCCACCATCAAGTCAGCCACTGACACCGGAATGTCGAGTGGCACAACTCTGTAGCATTGTAACCACCGATTCTCGTGATTCGAGAAAATGTGAGGAACTAGGAAGGAAATATGGTTCGTTGAATGATTTGTAAATGAAGTTGGTCAATTGTTGTTCGATATTTGAAAACTGAGATCAATAAGATTTGTTTTGTCAAAGTGTTTGACTTCTTAGAAGTCATTTGTAAATCATCAACATATATTCAAATCCCGATTGTTTGTTTTTTCACTCATTTTCCATCAATCGAAAAACGTTTCTCTCAGCTCGTCACATTTCACATCATCGTTCAGTTCGGTAACGACAATTTCGCACAGATGATTAAGTAGACAGTCGTCATCGCAACCGGCACCCAGAGAAGGATCTCCCCATTTGACCTTGAACTCCCAGTACATTCGCAGCTCGAGTCGTCCGGCCGGTGTGCCGAGTCGTTTCACCATCTTATCAGCTTCCGCTGGACTTAGGTTGTGCATTCCGAACGCATCGGCAAACGAGTACTGTTTGAACCAAGTCGGCCGTCGATCCGGGAATAGATTGGCTTCCGTAAGGTTGAAGATGTAGGATTCGTAGTCGGTAACTTGCTGTAAAAAGCATAGGAATCAAACTAAGGTCAGTAATAATTAGGTTATAGCATAACACTCACGAATGTTTCAGGATCTACGTAATATACGATGTAATTCAGATTAATGTCGCTAAAAGCCGTTGCGCTACCGCCATTCCACGCAACGTTGATGGCGTGTTGAGGGTTTTCTCGCGAGTAAAACACATTAAATTCATCCCTATGAGTATGACCATTAAACTGCGCACTTATCGTATTGTGGAATCGTTCGACGATCCGTCGGAACTCTCGTTGACAAACAAAGTAAGTCGAACCACTCGAGCTGTACGGAATGTGAGCAAGTAGATGTACCTTCTCGCCGTTCTGCTCTGCAAGCAGTAAAACATCGTGCAACCACTGGAGTTGGGTTGCAAGATAACCCGGATTCCATATTATCCACCAGTTGTACGTGTAACAATCCTGATTGTTGACAGCAACCAATCGTAAGCCCGGTCGAACTAGTGTCGTATAGAATCCACCCTGACGGATTGAATTCGCAGTCGAGCGTGGCAGCCAGTGTCCCCAAACATCCGCCAAGTAGCTGTACAACCATCCAACCGAGAACTCCGGACGATTCGCAATGGTCGGTGCGAAGACATTCATTGGATGAGCCTCATGGTTGCCTATGGCGTTGTAAACGGGCGTATCCGGAAAAGCTTCCAACAGTTTGTTGTGCAACCGGTTCATGGTACGAATGTTGTGGCCAAACGACGTTTCCCATACGCCATGATCCACTATATCTCCCGTGTGGTAAATGTAGGCTGCATCTGGGTGGTTCTCTACAATATGATCGATAGTGTCTTCGATGGAGGCCCACGGAGAATCGCAATCACGGTAGTCGCCCCAAAAACCAGCAGCGTCTGCAGGATCCTCTGGGATGCCCTGATCATTGCGGCAGCATGCCGGCCGCTTACAGTTAGCATTGTAACCGGCTTCGTACTTGGAGTCGTAATGAAAATCAGTAACTTGTACTATTTTGATGTCGTTTTCACTTCGCGCGTTTGGAAAGTGTTTCGATTCCTAAAATACATTTCAATTAGAAGTAAATATTGTTTGCCTTCACCATAAACCTACCGTAATTGGTTCTCCATTTGGGTCAACAACAACTGACCAGTCGATAAACTCAGGATCATCAAAAACGCACGACGAAGTCTGGAATATCACTCCACACACGCTAGCCGCATCCAGAGTCGGTCGCTCGTCGAAAATGTACAGGAAAAAATCTATATTTATGTTAATCAATCCAAAGCAAACGTCCGATTCCTGAATCTGAAGCGTTGTGCACACCTCGTATGTTGTAGCGAACAGATCCGCTCTCGATGCTCCGTCTAAACGTAGTTGCATCAACTGCGATATAATGTAACGACAGAGAACACACATCGTTGTTTGTCTTTCGTGTGGAAGATGCTCCAAATCTTTGCGACGATCTTCATCCGAGAACTTCCAGACGTCGAACAATTTCTGTAAACCAACTGTTTTCTCCCCCGTTTGCTGCCACGCCTGGAAGTCTTTCTGGAACTCCTTTCGAATGTCTTCTGTAAGTAGAGTAATCTCACTAAAATCAACCACCGAAGGACGAGTTGTTAATATACCAACCGTATTGCTGCTCCATTGAGCTAACCATTTGCTTGAAACCTTTCGGTTTCACTTGGTATCCGGAAACGGTGATCACCAGCAATACAGTCGACCACGTGGCGATTGCTAACCTCATCCTGTCGACTGTCGATGACTGTGAGATATGTGGAGGGAATTCAGCAGACTGCCGATATCGTTTGACCGGACACTGCCTTTTATACATGAAATACTGTTAGCTCTTATCGATAGTCTTGTTGCCACTATCGAAACGATGTCCCTGCAAATTGTATTCTGGTCACGTTTTTTCGTGCGGGCCATTATCGGGCGATCGTACTGGAATATACGGTAGAACATCTTGTCGGGTGCTTTTGTAACACACAGACGGGAGGTTATCTACTGCCGCTGGTGAAAACATGACACTTGACACACCTCTCTGTTATGCAATTTCGAAGGATCGCCTGACTGTGTTATTATAGCTATTTTGTTGCTCGCACTGTTGTGAAAAAGCTCGAATTTCATATTTGTTCTCTTATTAGAAAAAAGTGGGTGAATTTATACTCTTGTATGATTGATTGGATCACAACTTAAGTAGTTAGGTAAGAATTTGAGAAAGACTGGGTATTCATTTCTACAACCGATGCCAATATTAAAGGGGTTGGAGACATAATGAGAAGGCGAAATATGATTTAAGAGCATTACTAAATAAGCGATCAGTCATTTTCTACAGTTCTAGATAATCGTTGTAGGTGCTGAATAACACAGTTAAACAGAATCAAAACTCTTCCCATCACGAATAAGATCTACTGAAAAAGGTGAAAAATGCCATGAAGAAGATAGAAGGTTTTATCTGAGACACACCCGCATCTTTGACGTAGAGCCAAGCACATTGTTATTTATGCAACGTTTGCGGTGTCCTTGAATAGAACCGATTTTATTCATAATTAGCTGATCCGGAAAACTTAGTCCCGTCCATTTTTGTGTTTGATTAAATAATTTTAAACATTCCAAAATCATTGATTCCTTGCGATTTGTTTATAGTTGTTGTTTATAGATTGGTTTTATCAGAATGACAACATCCTCGACTTTTAGCTTCTGTACATCACATCTATTCTGAAAGTAGCCATATTGGTTGGTGTTCGGTCATTTTCAACTGTTTTTCTGGCATCTATCTGATTCCGGAAATATCAATATTGGGTGGTATTCAGTTATTTTAGTTGTTTTCCAGAAACTGAAAGTCATCTTTGTATTCAAATAATATCTAGGATCAAATTTGAAAATGGCGTCTGGAATCGCGTTTTGGCTCCTGTGCATTGACCCGACCATTTTAGGCTGTTTTCCGAAAAACCTGTTTGAAATATCTGTTTAATTTGTATGGGAGACCTCCCTCCCCTTCCAGAGTACGGTAGAGTGTCAAACCACCGTACAAATTTATGTTTGATTTGTATAAGAGCCCTCCCATCAAGAAGTGGGAGTGGTGTCGAACTACCATGAACATATTTTTTGCTCCCAAAAACCTCCACATGCCAAATTTGGTTCCATTTACTTGATTAGCTTTTGAGTTGTGGAGAAATTTGTGTTTCATTTGTATGAACCCTCTCTTCCAGAAGAGGGAGGGGTGTCGAATCACCATGAAATTTTTTTTTGCTCTCAAAAACTTCAACATATCGAATTTGGCTCCATTTACTTGATTATTTCTCGAAATGTGCAGAAATTTGTGTTTCATTTGTTTGGAACTTCTCCCTTCCAGAAGAAGGAGGGGTGTCGAATCATTATGGACATTCACATGCCAAATTTGGTTGTATTTGCTTGATTGGTTCTCGAGCTGTGCAGAAATTTGTTTTTCATTTGTATGGGACCCTTTCTTCCACAAGAGGAAGGGATCTCGAACTATCTTAGTAATCTTTCTTGGCCCCTAAAACCGCTATATACAAAATTTCACGCCAATCGGTTCAGTAGTTTCCGAGCCTATATCCTGTTTTCTTCGGAAGAAGAACAGCTCGGATATTCAATGGAACATTTCCTCAGGCAAATTAGGACGGCAGATAGAAACTCGTTCAGTTTCTCGTCATTACGAATTGCCACTTGAAGGACGATTCTCGCTCTATCATCTCTAGCAGTGTTCCCCGCCAATTTCAACATTTCCGCAGCAAGGCACATTGCAGCCGCCAGATCGTTAGGCGTTTGTAGCCTTAGGACTGGTTGTGCGTCTTCTTTTACCCGTGTGGTAGAAACGGAATCATGAAAACTACGCAGAATGAATGTGAACTTGAAACCGATTTTCAAATATACACCCGCATGGCGCGAATATCAGTGGATGAATGAATGATGATGTGATGAAATAATTTCATACGATCGTCTTGAATACCCACTGAGAGGACAAACTCGACAAGTGGGTGGGGTCACGTACATGGTGTAATGGAAGAAAGCAAAGAAAGGTTTGGCTGCACTGCGTGTTTTTTAGGTATAAAGACGAAAGTTGAGCGCGAAGTGCATTGATCATTCTTTGCTAGCTTGTTGAGCAGTGCAGTAGTTTATTTTCGCTTCGTTCGCTTTGTACGTTCGTCCGTAAGCTTCTGTGTTCGCGTTGGAAACCGACGCTGCGGTGAACCCTGATATGGGTTAATCAAAAATCAGCTCCAGTTAGGGGAAATGGCCTCGGCCTGACAATACGCCTGATCCTGCGGCTAAGAAGCTTTTGGCCAACAACAGATTCGCTGTCCTGGAAAACGCCACGGATCCCGTAATAGTGAAAAAGGAGAAAATCCCGGAGGGTCTACGTGAAGCAATAGCGTTTTATATTGACAAAGGACTGAAATGCACCATCCGCATGTGCACTGAAGGATACAAACTGATGGTTCCGTCGTTGAATCATTACAAGGCGGTGCACGGCGGTCCCACAATATCGAAGCAGGAAAACCCCTCAAGATTGTTCTCCGCGGACTTCCTGACATGGAAGTTGACATCCTGTTGGAGGAACTAAAGGCAAAAGGACTCGAACCAATCAAGGTCCATAAGTTGAAGCGTCACAACAAAACTCGGAAGTACCGTGATCAGTTATATCTTGTAAACCTGGAGAAAAATTCAACGTGCCTGGCGGATATGCAGTCCATCCGAGCACTTTTCCACATCATCGTAGCCTGGGAGCGCTACAAACCAGTGCATCGTCACCCAATGCTACAACTGCCTGCTGTTTGGACACGGGACTGAAAACTGCTATATGGCGTACCGCTGCATCAAGTGTGGCCAAACGCACGCTCCCGATGCCTGCCAGCTGATGGAGACCGCCGATCCGGTGTGCGCCAACTGTGGGGCTGCCCACAAAGCAACTAGTAGAACGTGCCTGAAACGCGCAGAGTTCATCGAGATTCGCAAGCGGGCCTCCATCAACAATCAGCCAGGTCGCCGAAAGGGCCCCAAACAACACGAAGGAGTTCCCTGCCATTGGCTCCCGGGGCCCCATACCTTTACTCGCCCTGCTGCCGGTGAATCCAACCACCAGACCCGTCACAGGTGCCTCTACGTATGCTGAAGCAACGAGATCCGGTAGCCGTTCACCCCCACAAGGTCTCCAAGGAAACTCGTCCGCAATGATTTTCTTCCAAGCTGCAACTAGCACAACTGACAACGAACCCATGCTCACCATGGAGCAATACGTTTCACTGGTCGTGCAATGCATCAACACTTTTCGTACTTGCGAAAGTAGAGCTAAACAACTGCAATCTGCGGTGATGATCGCTTCCAAGTATAGACGTTGCTATCATCACGGAGGCGCATCTCAAACCAGAGATGAACATCTTCCTTCCCGATTTCCGATTTGTACGGCTGGATCGAGCATATTCTTCTGGAGGAGGTGTGGCTATTGCTCTTCGGCGTGAAATAAGCTGTCATCTGCTACCGAGTTTTCAACTCAAGGTCATCGAGGCCGTGGGATTGGAAGTGACCACTGAGTCGGTCACATTACCATAATCGCAGCCTACTGTCCCAAGCAAGTCAACGTAAGGGACGGGTCGGCAACGAACCTAGGAAGCAATATCATCAAACTGACTCGGAGGCAGGGGCAATTCATCAACGGGTGACCTCAACGCAAAACATCAAGCCTGGGGCAACAGTCGACGCAACCAAAACGGCCTGATCCTCTTCAACGACCTACAAGTAGGCCACTACAACATTCTAGGTCCGGCCGCTCCCACCCGGTTGAGCTGATCCGGAGTACACGTTACTATCGACCTGTTCATCTCCAATATGGGCAACATCATCGACCCGGTTGTTCACCAAGAACTCAGCTCGGACCACTTCCCAGTGGTAGTCGAAGTTGGATCCTCTGCTAACCGATTCCAAGTCTCTCGGCATAACTACCATCGAGTCGATTGGACGCGGTTCCAGCGATGTGTGGACCACGCAATTGACTACGGCGTCCAGCTGGAGTCTTCAGAGAACATCGAACAATGTCTTCAGTCCATCGATGAGGCGTTATCCCAGGCCTCGGATCTACATGTGCCGGCTTCCAGTCTGGCGAGTAAGTCTCTGAACCTAGACAGCTCAACCTAACGATATATCCAATTCCGTAATACTATAAGACGACAGTACCAGCGCTCTGGTCCCCTCACCTGAAGACCAATATCAATCGTCTCAACAAAATCATCAAAGCCAGATTTGTGGATCTAAGAAACAAACATTTTTCTAAACATCTTCGCTACCTCCCAGTCCGTGGAAAGCCGTTCCGATCATTTTCTTCTAAAGGCATCTGAAAAAGCCAATGCACTTGGTCAGCATTTTGTCAACTCTCTCAATTTGGGTCATGCCATGGTTAACCCGCA